>NC_141251.1:12660000-13032500 GCF_054856555.1 Leptonotus elevatus | reverse complement strand
AGGAATTTCTCCTTCTGCTCCTTGTTGGCTCTGCCGAAATATGCATCCAGCAGCTAGCAAAGAGAGACGCAATGCCATGAGGAGTGACCTAGCAAATGTTAAGTAAGAAAAAAAAAAGGGGGGGGGGCTAACCTTCATGACCCCTTGCTGGATGAGGGGCGATGAGTGGTTGACGAGGACGATTAGGGTCTCGGGCTGGATCAGTTTGTCCATCACCTCCTCAAGCATGAGGTCTGGCAGCAATAGTAGGACGCCCCTCAAAAGGTCATAGAGGCCACAGCAGATGAGGACTAGGCAGTCCTCCGTACAGGACCTGCAACATCCAGCTTGTGATTCACCACTTAAGTTTTATAGAGTTAAACGGAGGAAAAAATTGAATTATTTACTACAGAATTTAGATGTTGACAATTTGCGGTTTGTGTCACATGAATGCTAATGACAATCCTGCATTTGTGTTAATTTAGTTAACAAAAATATTTTCATGAATGCACATTTTTCACCGGACGAAAACTAGACTAGATGAGGCTAAAAAACCCATTAACTCATTCGCTGCCATTGATGGCTATGATGTCAAAAATTCATTTGAACTATTTTTATTTAGTATGAAGTATGAAAACCTAGAAACATTTTTTTATTGTACATTTAGAACAGATATACATTTTTTGATTAATCGTGAGTTAACTAGTGAAGTCATGCGATTAATTACAATGAAAAATTGTAATCGCCCGACGCCCCTAATTTTTAATAATCTTCTCTTTTCTTTTTTTAAATCAGCAAGGTGATTAAATGTTTTTAAATATAATTAATCACATGATTTCAATAATTAACTCACGATTAATCACAAATGTTATATCTGTTCTAAATGTACAACAAAAAAAATTGGGGGGTTCATACTCTTATTAACAAAAGTGTAAAAGGTGTCAAACTAATAGAAATAGTTCAAATGAATTTTTGACGTCTATAGCCGGCAATGGCAGTGAATGAGTTAAAAAAAAAATCCCAACGTCATTATACTGTATAATTATATAAATAAATATGTTTCGTTATACACATATATGTGCAGTACTACATACCGGTCATTGGAATCCGTTTTGCTGTGCGCCCTCTCATAGCCAGGTGAGTAGGTGTAACTTTCCCAGTGTTCAGGTAAAGAGCTTCGATCAGCTGCACTGGGCCAGCGACTGACTGCCAATGAGCCATTTGGAGCCGGGAAAGCCAATCCCAGACTGGCCAGGTTGCTGTGGCTCCTCTGGAAGGACTGGATACCCTTCAGGCTGTCGGGGCGTCGAGGCGCCTCATCGCTGGCCGAGTCAAACCTGTCCTCAGACTCGACCACGCCCACACTCCCTTCCGCCAGGCTGTCCACCTCGGCGGCCTCGTCTCGCTCCTCCTCCACGCTGATGGACGGGGTGCGGCCAGCTCCTTCGTTGCCGACGTCCCTCGAGTCACATATGGTCTTTGCGGATTCGCAACTGCTGAGCAGCTGCTCGTCACCCTTCTTGAGCGTCTCGGTACTGCCCAGAGCCTGCTGGGTGGTGAGCGACGCCCGCTCGCCGTCGCTAGTCTCATTCAAGCCGCTGTGAGTGAGGCGGGGTGTCAGTAAAGGGGACGAGAAGGGCGATGGTGCAAGGCTGGGCGGGCGCAAGGACTGGTCTTCACTCCCCCCGTGCTCAGGCGATGGACCGTGGAGATGGCCTGGGAGACAACGTGGTGAGCATTTTGTATTTCTCTTCTACTCAGCAGCAGCAAAGGACAATTGCGTGTGTCAATTAATAGAACTGGGACAGGACACATGTACATAAACTCATTCATTCCCAGCCATTTTCACTGAAGCAACCCCCTTCGCTCCTGGCTGTTTTAACTGGATTTTGACCGATTTTGTAAGGCCCACATCATATTTTGTTCTATTGCTGTAAAAACATGGAATCTACCAAAATAAAGATTAGAGTCTCTTCTTTCATCAGGAAAAATAAGTATATTTCTATCTGTTTCCGTTTTGCAGCAATTAGCATTAGAATATATCTCTTATACTCTGCTGTCACCTGCTGGCCGTCTTTTGTAATAACTACCATTGCTTCAATCATTCTCTTTAGTTCAGAGGCTGGATCAAAGCCTTCTGTATAATCTAGCATTAAAAAAAACATAAAAAGAATGCATTAATACGTTTTTGGGACACTTAAAACATTTAAAATAAAACTTATTTATACGTTTTCGGAAGAAAATAAGTTAAATGGACAAGTCACCACTAATCATATAATTTGGTCCCCTAAGCACTGAAGTTATAACACATACATAATAATAATAAAAAATAATAACGCATACTATTCTAAATGTGCAATAAAGATTTTTTTTCATACTCTTGTTAACAAAAGTGGGCAAAAATGTTAAACTAATAGAAATAGTTCAAATGAATAGGCGTCAATGGCAGTGAATGAGTTAATATTTCCATCAAAATACTTAGTAATACAGTAATTTAAAAAAAACATGTTTGCACGACCAGGAAGAGCCGAACTTTATATTTTATGTTTCCGCACGGACATTCATTGCTAACGGACGGCAAAGCGGAGCTATAAACACGGAAACGTCACACGCCTGATGGCGAGCCGATCTGCTCGATGGACGTCCGTTGCTGGAGGTAAAAAAACAACACAACATCAAATAACTTTAAAATGGCGTTATTAATGTGGGAAATTAACGCTACGGACGAGGCACGTGCGCTGTAAAGTCGAAACGTCGTAAGTCGCGTGCGACGTAACTCGAGGACTTCCTGTATAACAATAATAACATGCACACACAAAACCTGCCTTTATTTTTTTCCCTACACCTCTCACGATCGACTTGGGAGCAGTCCGCGGTCTAACAGTCGCGGTAACAACACGGTGCACCCCACCTCCCATTTGTCGCGCAAGGAAAACTGGACATTTTCATAAAAAAAACTATTTTTAACACACACACAAAACGGACTCCCAGACATGATGAAAAAAAGAAAGTGGACATGTCCGGGCAAAAGAGAACCTATACAAACTGCTACATGCTATTCCAACAACCCACTGGAGTTGTATTCACAGTATTACTAATACAACTGAAGCATGCGTACCTTCATGGGGAGCTTCAGTAAAGACGGTCGGGGAAAGAGAAACCACCGAACTGCTGGCGGACTTCCCTCCGCTGTTAGAATGTCGCAGGTGCATAATAGACTGCACCTTGTCGTGGTACAGCTTCCCATCTGACAAACGATATTAAAACAAGCTCAGCGCATGAAACAAATACAAGTGGCATATATTGTGGTTGACTTCACCGATGTGCAGTGAGAAGTAGAAGCTGGACGGAGTATGGCAGACGTAGGTGTTAGTAGGTGGGTGAACTGCCAGCAGGAAATTAGAGATCAGCTTTAGCAAGTCGAGGTCAGGTGGCGAGCCTAGCACTTCCTGGATTATTTTGACGAAAGACAAACAGACTTCCTGTGGGATGGCCGTCAAATGCTCGTCCCGATGCTCCTGTAGACAAATAGCATCCTTCGTTATTGTCAGGTGCAATCAACGGCACTATAAGTACCAATTTGTGCTTTAAACACACCTGTAAAACCTGGCAGGTTAGCAGGAAACGGTCCACCACTTCAGCCTTCAGGAACTGATGGATATTTAAGACCTGGTAAGGATGGTGCACCCTGATCAGGATCTCCAGAGCAGCCAGTAGTGTCTCCCACACACCACACTAACAAAAAACAACACAATTTATAGTAATGCGACCATTTGGTGATGTATTTCTCATCGTTTCTGAATGAGCTAAAAAAAGAAAAGAAATAAAAGCACACATCATTACATGTCAATACGCGATTAACTACTGTTATATATTCAAAATTCTAATTCAACATAAGCTTTCAGCTTCTTAACTGTGTTCACTATATATACATATAATGTCACAGATTCTTCTAAGGCAGCAATGGCCCAAATTTAGCGGAGCTTTGACCGGTAAACAGGAGGCGAGGGTTAAAATCCCATGTTCACCAGATTACAGTTCAAGTTGTCTTTTTATTCATTTATCTTTCAACTACAATTTAAACTTTGTCATTTTCACATAATTTATCTTTCAATTGACTTCATAAGCATTCAGCGATGAGCTTTCAGCATTCTCACGCAATTTCTGCAGAAATTGCACTTTGTCTAGTTTCTACAGGTATGGTAAAAATAAGGGTTGGGAATCTTTGAATGTCTCACGATTCGATTCAATTCCAATTTCTGTGTCTGCGATTCGATTTTTGATTAAGAAAGATTTTTGATTCAAAATGATTTGATTGACAATGATTTTTGCTTCAATTTATAGATGTGCAAGGAATTGTAATGATCTACTCCAGTCTGGCTCGCTAATGCTAATTAGCGCGCTACTTGCGGCACTTTTATCATTCAAAAGAATGGCTCCACACTGCAAAAAAAATACTTTTATTGGGATAACTTGATTGTGACTTTTTCCTTCTACTCTCTAATGTGGCTACAACTTAACAGTGTATTAGACCGCATTGAACCACACTGCCCCTCAGTGGCCAAATCGGGGACAACATGAACAGCTCCAAATAAAGGCGCACACAGACAAAGGCAAGACAGTATAAAATAATTTAAATAAAATTGATTTTGGGACATTTAAAATCGATTCTGAATCGTACTAAATGAGAATCGCGATTCTTATGAGAATTGATTTTTTGGCACACCCCTAGTAAAAATAATACTAAAGATTATAATTGTAATAGTAACAATGAACCACTACATAGTGATAACTGATGGCCTTTAAAATTAACCAGTACCCAAAAGTAGCTCTCATCTTTAAAAAGGCTAATGACCCCAGCATAGATGAATCTCAATTAATTTGGTGATATTTTCACGCATAGCACATTTCCTTTTGTTCTCTTTTTAGATACTAACTTGTTGTGTTGTATCTGCTGCGTGCTACAGTACAATGGAAGCACTTATGAGTGTTTACCTCCGCTTTCGCCCAGATTTTCCAGTCCAACAGGATGTCTGAGAGCAGCCTGATATCCTGCACCACAGCGATGGATTCTGTGTCCAAACGGAACTGACCGTCATCTGCCAGGATTAAGATTGGTCCGCTGCAACACCCATCCAACAGAGTCTAGACCAGAAATAAAGTGGCTGTCAAATTAAACAGTGTTTCTGGCATGCTTCCTACTCTAATGAGAACAAATGTTTTTAACCTTAAAGCGCAGACAGGGAGGGGGAGAAAAACAATAGGACAATTTAAGTGAAATAAAGAGCCAATGATGCAATTAATCAGTGTATAATCTGTAAACCAAAAGCAATTAGGGCAATTAGAGGTGTTGTGTGCCAGTGTGGCACATATCCGAGTCTTCAGTAACAGTAAGGTAACCAAAAACTATCCCAGGGTCAGATTCACAGACGTGGATGTTACCGTTTCACGACAAAGGTCCAAGACTCACTTTCAGTATATGATAGCCAACGATACATTTGGACTTGATCAGCACTTGGTGTATCATCGAGTAGCCATGGTAACAGTCCATTTCATGGATGCGATGCTGGTTGAACTTGGACAGAGACAAGAGTATCTGCAAGGCCAAAGCCTGGGTCATCTCGCAGTCGCTCAACTCCACCGTCTAAGGAACAGATAGTCCAAGCTACAGTCACAAATCTTCCCGATCACGACACAGAATCACATGTTTTGTCATGAAAATTGGACCTTTATGAGGATGTTTTGGGTATTATTATTAGGGCTGTCAAAATTAGTCTGAGTTAATTTAAAGTTCCTTTAATGCCACCATTTTTTTAAACGTGCAATTAATGACCGCCCTTTACTTGCCTGTACTGGGGGAATTCCGGTCGCAACGAAGCAGACACGTCCACATCAAAATTTTGCAGTAATAAATTTTATAATAATGCATATATTTGTGGAGACTGGGGTCAAGTTGTATTTTACAATTTTAAAAATGTGCAGAATTTCGCAAGTTACTTCATGTTAAAGATTACATAACTCTTATTATGAAAAGAAAAATGTACTGAGCTGTCGCCAATTTCTTACAAATGCAATTATGCCATCTAGTGGCAGATTTTTTTAAATTGTACATTTAGAACAGATATAAAATTTACGATTAATCATGAGTTAACTATTGAAGTCATGCGATTAATTCCGATTAAAAATGTTGATACCCTAACACCCCTAATAGATGCACCACATGCTGGATCACAATCACTTCTTTAACACGCTTCAAAAAAAATACTATATTCAATACAATAAAGTGTTTTCATTAACTCATTCAGTGGCAATCCAGAAAAATGGATCTTTGACGTCTATAGTGGTCAATGGCAGCAAATGAATTAAAAGTGTGGCTTCTCTGACCTGTGCAAAAAGGAAGACAATATTTCCCGTCCCGCCAATCTTATGCAGGACACTCTGCAGGCCTTGGGTTTCAGTGGGCAGCAGAGCTTTGAGAGCGCTGGGCTCTAAAGAAACACTTTGCACTTCTCTGGAGCTGAAAGGCCGCTGGGTAACCACGGTCTTGGCTTGTCCCTTCAGTCTAATTACAGGTTCATAAATAGTATAGACCCTAGGACTGCTGGGAGCATACACAACTGCCAGGCTCTCCTGTAATGAAACAGATTCATGACAAATTGGCTTTCATTGAAACTAGTCCATCTAACCCTCATTATTTTTAGGACTGATGTGGGGTTGTTGTTGGAAGAAAGCTTTCCAGTATTTCCAACTTACCCCACTCTGGCTTCAAGTTATTTTCCTTTTCTAATCACCACAGCTATTAACCACAAAACCATTAGAAATTACTACAAGGGAACGGTTTTCATTCTCAATGAAATAGCGGAGGTTTTTACGAGATGCTTTTCCATTGAGGAAAAGTGACTTCCTGCGGTGTGTCAGTAGTGACAGGCAATTGTAAAGGCACAATCCACACAAACCATCAAATTCAACAATAAATGACAAGACAGATTGCTTTGAGTGTTATTTTTCACAGTATAAAGACTTACAACCAAAGCTGTTGTGTCGACATCCTTGCTTTTCATCAGAAGTTCCCGCATTCCGGCACACTTGAGTGCTTCCTGAGTGACAAACTTGGAGAACGACCCTGTAGGTCTGCCATAATTGCAGGGCATGATTGAGGTGAGGTCAGGCCCGCTGGTGTATAGGAAGAAGGCCTCCTCGGACCCGACTCTGGCCCCTGAAAAAAAAAAACGAATTTCAGAGAGCGATAAATCCAACAGTGACTATGACTCAACATTAAAGAGAATTACTATATATTTTATTCTTTTATTTACACAACAGTATAAATCTTAATTTTATTTATTGTTAGTTTTTTTTTTTTTTAGCAACGCGTCCTCTCCAAAATTTAGCTGCAACTCTTGGTGATCTAGAGGAGTAAAAAAAATTAAAAAATCACTGTGCTTCATTAAGCTTCATTTTCCATTGCTAATTGATCAATCATGATAATACATGAGTAGCAGGGACAAAAGCCTTGTTTATTTTTCCTCCCCCTTTCCAGTGTCTTCCTTATCTAAGATCTCGGTTGATGAAAAGCGAATACCGACAGATCTGTCCATCCAGTCGCCCTCTGTTGGTTATTATTCTTCATGTTTTTTGGACAGGTTGTGCCTGTTAAGTCAATATCGTTGCTCTGGACTTGTGCATGTGCAATGACAATAAAGACCCACCCACGTTAAACCGAATGAATAAAAGAAGGTCCTACCATTGAAGAGGAGCACCGTTCCCATGCTCCAGTTTAAACATTGTTTGGTCACCTCCTCAGAGGATGGAATACAATGGCCCAACATACAGAAGGTCTTGTTGCTGTCAGAAGATAAACTGGATTTTCGGGGTAAGGTGTAGTCCAAGAAAACTTCACATTTCCTGAAACAGAGAGGAGGCTTATGATGAACCCTTTTGGTTACCAACAAATTCTTACAATGAAACTTGTTTATACTCACATGATGCCACACACCCAGACAACCACACGGCCATGGATGTTTTTCTTGCCCTCAGGCTGCTGGGTGTAAGTGAGGCCCAGGTGCTGCCATTGGCCGGACTGGAGAAGTCCCTCAACAGAGTCTGCCTGCGCTAACAGCCCCGCTTTGATCTCGTCGTTTGGGTCTATACAAATCCTGTGGGAGCAGTGTACTTAAATATAAAACTTTACAAAGTACTACAATGTGCCTCATAGGAACTCCAAGTCTATTAGAACACTCACCTGAATGTGAGTGAGCCAGTAGTGAAGTCCGCCCACACTTGAAGCATGAGTGCTTTTGAGCCCATGGATAGAATATGAATGAGGCCTTCCTCTGCTACTCTTTTTCCAGCCTGAGGCGAGCCGTGGTGAGTTTCAGCAGCAGGAGGGTTCCTCCTTTCTGGCAAAAGAGAAAAGAAAAATACTGAATTGTTCAGACTGCGTATCAATGACTGGCTAAAGGATGCGTTTCTCACCCTTGTCTGTGTTCCCTGCTCTTTCCTCTTGCTCCACCACTCTCAACCACATGGAGGCGCTGAAGCCACTGGCCATGTGAGGCCAGCAGTTCTGCCCCACCAGGGGCAAGTGGAGAGGAGCAGCGTGCCATGGAGAGGAACGCAGGTGACTCGGTCTGAACTCGCCATCTCCCTCCCTGCGACCAGGAGTCAGTTTGCCCTTCCAGAGCAGACCAACACTTTTCCCTCCAGCAGTACCATTTGGTCTAGAACTAGGAGACACTCCTCCGGGTGTTGAGGCCCCAAGGATTATTGGAAAGTCCAGCAGGTGAAGGGGTTCTATGTTCACGTTGGCTTCAAAAATTTGTAAGATGCCCTTCAGTAAAATCTCCTGGGAAGCAACATTAGGAATATGAAAGGAGAGAAATGGTCACTTCCTGTGAGTTGCCTGAGAGCAGTGGAAGTAAACCTTAAACATTTCTTGACAATAATATGTTATATGTGACCTCACTAGTCGAAACATGAATGGGGCGGCCATTTTGCCACTTGCTGTCAACTGAAGATGACATCACAGTTGCTCAGAGTTCAGGCAATGACCAATCAGTCATTTTCACTCGACACCAAGAGACAAAATGGCCGCCTTCTGATATTGATAAAAACTGCTGGATTTTGCTGCTTAACTCATATTCCTAGACTAGTGGGGCTGCATAGAACATATTATTGTCAAGAAATTCTTCTTGAGTTGACTTCCCGTTTAACCTTGCTGGAGGTACTGAACCCCACCAGTTTCCTATGCGGATTCACACAACCCTTCTTTATTGAAAAATAAAATGTGATTTTGTTTATTTTTTATTTTTTTTAATTCAAGACACTGGTACAGGCCAGAGTGCTTCATAAAGTAACTTAGAGCAAGTAATTTTCAGACTTAACTAAGCGTAAGCTAAAATAGAATCAAACGTATAAGTGAAAATTAACAGTAGGACCAGTGTTATACATCACAACTAACTAAAATGGAGAGAAAAAAAGTGATATAGAGCCCAAGAGCCTTGAATTCTGCACAGCAGCATACAAATTACCAAGCAAATTTATGTGACAACTGCAGCTTTGCAGCTTCTACAGCATGCCACTGAATTCCAATCTTCTTTTTACGAAATGTGTTTCGTGGAGACTATAAATAAATGATGTCTCCTGCCTGATAGCACATAACTGTGGTGGCAATTTGTAACAGCACATCTGTTCTACACACATGGGTGTTAATTGTATGAGGACTGGGGGAGGGCCCACGGGAGCAGAATGCATTGATGTATTTCAAGAACTATACAAGCTGTCAAAGCACATGCAACCTAGCAGCAGACGTGTACATGTGACAGATAGGGTTTACTACTTACAGTAGGTGGGGACTTGTCCAGGAAGAGACGAATCAATAGGGCCAGTTCCTCTGCTGTGATTCGCTGGCTCACCATGGCAACCAGCAGCTCCACTATAACAGTCTGGCAGTCTGAACACAAACCAATTAGCAAGATTATACAATATTTCATTCACAAGCAGAGTTTTTGCGCCTCACAACGTCTCTAAATATCAAAACTCCTTTGACATAAGTCTAATAGCTGCACAAAATTATACAGGAAATCCAGAGCAACAGTTTTTGGTATAAATAAAATGGTAAAAAAAAATAATTGTTGTAACAAACCTTTAAGAGAATGGTCCGCTTGGCTAAGGATATTATGAAAGCCAGACAGGATGGTTTTGACTCCTCCCTGTGTGCATAAAAGGAAGACGTCAGTTATACTTGAGAGTCCAGCAGCAGAGCAAAACGTAGAAAATTGAATTTTGGTGGGAAAGTTCAAAGAAATAGAGGGAAAAGTTAGTCTGACCTGGTCATAGAGTAGAGCGGCATTGCGGTGGTTGGCGCAAACTGCACTGAGCAGGCTGTGAAACACATGACTCACTACATCCAGGTCTGGGGAGCCGGTGGCCAGTAGTTGCAACTCGATTGTACAGATCTCCGGGAAAAGCAGCACGCCCCGCCCGGGACCGTCTGCCGCTGTCGCAAACTCACGTTGCACAGACTCCACCTTCAATCCTGAGGGAACAGCCAATGAGATCAATGAGAGACCCTGAGGAGAAACACTCAAACATGGACACATTTTCAACCTCCCGCTGACTGACGCCACACTTGAACAACACCATCCGGCTGCTTAAACAGCTTCACGATCCAGAAGCAATGCCTGCTATGACTAAGCAGATGTCCTGGTAGCAGCTGATAAAATGCAGCATGGGAGTCTGCTTTTGCTTTCATGGGAGCAGCCCAGCAGACTCTCACGTGCCTTGTCAGAGCTCCTTTTATTAATGAGTGATGTAAATCCCCTGAAGTTCACACTGTTTTATTTTCTTCCACATTTGCACAACCAAATCAGGATCTGGTTCAAGCTTGAGCTCAGATGCAAATACAAATTTAGATAATTGTCTTGGGCGTTTTTTCAAAAAAAAAAAAAAAGAAAGGTTACCCACAGTTTAAAGGTGGGCCTAAATGAAATGCCAACTGTCCAATATCATTTAAAATTTTGGTGAAAATTTTCATTTTCTCTGAAAATCAAAGAAATATTAAGAAAATAAGGGGCGGCATGAATCAGTGGTAGAGTGGTTGTCTCGCAACCCTTAGGTTGTGGGTTCAATTCCAGGCCGTTGTGGTCATGTCAAAGTATCCCTGAGCAATAACTGAATCACCAGTTGCTCGTTGCATCATCAGCAGGTGAATGAGTAGACACAATGTAAAATACTCTGTGGGCCTTGTAAGGTGGGAAAGTGCTAAATAAATGGAATACCTTAAACTAAAATTTGGGAGCTTCTTCATTGTGGAAAAACTTACTTGAAAAAAAAAAATAGTAAATTTTTTTCGCTCAGAAATTCTAAGTACATTTTACAAGGAGAGCTTTGAGTACATTTTTACCAATTTATTAAAAAAATAAAAAATAAGATACTCAAGAGCTGAGGAACGAACACACAACATTCAGTTTGTGAGACAGCCACTCTACCAGCTGAGCCATGCCGCTCTTTCTGTGTGTTAATATATTAATGATGTCAGGCGGAATCCTTGTACCTCCAAGAGACCCGTTTTTGGTCTCTGTTTGGACACACCGGCAATGCAGTATAGTGGCAAATAGAAGAGTGGCATGTCTCAGGTAATAGAGTGGCTGTCTCCCAAGCTGAAGGTCATGAGTTTGTTGCAATTGTTGTTGTAATTTTTATTTTTTATTTTTTTACAGTGTTAGACAGTGACCATTTGTGTTTTTCCCATTTTCTGCAAAAAATAAATAAATAAAATAAATTAAAAAAAAGAGTGCAGAGCAGAAAAAAGAAAAAGTCATTAGGGAGTAGTCTGTTTTGAAGGAAACCACTACACATTAACCAGGGTCAGACACCATACCATAAACATGTTGCTTTTTTAGAAGGAATAAATAGCCTGTACATCAACTTCCTCCACGTAATGAATTTCCCATTTTGACTCATGATTGTGTCAAGAGTGGACAACTAAAGCGATAGGACATCAATTAAGAATGAAAGACTATAGAAGAAGGAATTTTAAAACAACTGGTCTAGAATGAGGCCAGTATTTTGGATCCAAGGTTGGGAATGTTTTCCAGGAAGTAGCTATTTAATGGAGATTTAACAAATCACAAGATCCAGCTCATGCGGTACAATGAGCAAATTAAGCCTGCAGTTGTAAAACCCAAAACAATGACTGTATTCTGAGGAGGTGAAAGAGAGAATGTGTATAATCAGGCTGTGCCTGAAACCTACTAGAACAAAGCTGAAATGCAGAGGTTATACTGCATGTGCGCTTGCTAGAGGAGTTAAAAATGTGTGAAGGAATAATTCTGCAATGTCATGCAAGTATTCAGAATTTGCTATTGCCAAACATCATCATAGAGGATGTGGTATTGTATTATACAGAACATGACATTAAAAACACGTTTGAATATCTTACACATCGCAGTTGAAAATGCATAGAAAAAGTTATTTGTCCTCAATGGGAAAAGTATCGTAAAACATTTTTACCAGGAGATGGAGTAGGCTAAACAATTTTGGTTTCCCAAGGTTAAAAATAAATAGGTTTTAAGGTTGAGGAAAAATATACAACTTCTCAATCCATCAAGACCAAATCTGCTGACATTTATTACAAATGCAAAAATAGTACAGAAGGAAAGTAAATATAGATGATTTATAGTTGAAGCCTTAAGTGACTCCCATGACTGTTGTAGTGGGTGTTTTGAAATAAAAAATATCACCAGTGATGTTTGACCAGCTTAGCTATATGTTCTGATAATGACATGTTGCTTTCTCAAGGATCAGTGAGGTGCAGTGAGCTCCTACCCTCTTCCTGGTTGGCCATGTCCTCCGGGTTGCTTTCGCTGTCTGCGTCGTAGCCCTCCTCCTCCTCCTCCTCCCCAGGGGGCTTGACGCCGCAGCTCTGAACGCCGTCCACCTCCTCCGATAGATCGCCTGCTGGGGTTGCCCCCTGCGCCAACACTTGGAACTTCTGACAGAAAGACGACGAGAGGAAAAAAAAGAGGGGGAAGAGGAAGCAAGAGAAATGAGGAGAGAGAATGAGAGAGAGAAAATTATTTGTAATGTATTAATGCAATCTCAAAAGTAAATGTAAGACACGTGTGAACAAAATGCCAACCAGTTAAAATTATTTAACTGATGAGGGGGGGAAAAAGGCCAAATACTATAGTACAAATAAGGTGAATATCAGCTGATTCGCACAGCGCTCAGGCAACAGAGTTCCTGCTTTCGTATAGTTTGTCATCATAAGGGAACGGAGGTGCGTGCGCACGCACACACACATGCACTCAAGTAAACAAGTCTTAAGTGTTAACTGATCCACCGAAGAGGCTGCCAGTCGGAGGACAAGACATTGCGTGGATCCATGTGACAAAAAGAATTTGACTCTGGGAATTTTGAGCTTCACAGAACAATTTCAAAGGGATCATGTGATAGCCACACTCTGCATGACTCAATACGAAACGACGACGTGCTTTAGAATTAGGTAAAATCTATTATATAAAAACATGAACCTTCCTGTGGCTGAGTCACACAGGCATTTTAACTCATTCACTCCCAGCCATTTTCACTGACGCAACAACCTTCACTTCCGGCTGTTTTACAGGATTTTTACTGATTTTGCAAGGCCCACAGAATATTGTGTTCTATTGATATAAAAACAAGGAACCTACCAAAAGAAAGATTAGAGTCTCTTCTTTCATCAGGAAAAAAAGTATATTTGTATCTGTTGTTTGCAGCAATTAGCATTAGAATATTAATAATATTTCAGTCTCATCATCATTCACAAACCTGTTGAAAACACTGGCAAAAAGAGCTTGTTGCAACATGGCCCTGGCTGATCTCTTATACTCTGCTGCCACCTGCTGGCCGTTTTTTGTAATAACTAGAATTGCTTTAAACCACCTCTTCAGGTCAGAAGCTGCATCAAAGCCTTCTGTATGCTCTAGCATAAAAACATTAAATAAAACGTATAAATATGTTTTGGGGAGTAAAGGACAAAGTATTAAAAAACGTATTTATAGCCTCACCAACAGGCGTCTTTGTTGAGGAAAAGCAAAACTTGATCAGTGGAAATTTAAGGAACGGGATTATCTCATGCCGTTATTTTCTTTAGTGTTCTAATATCACTACAATACAATATAGTAGTGTTGTTCCGATACCGTTTTTTGGCCCCGATACCGATTCCGATAGCCAGCTTTGCGGTATCGGCCGATGCCGATACCATACCGATACCTAAGTTGTTGGTTTTTTTCAACATGAAAAAGCTGTCCTGCCCTTGGTTCAGAGCATTCAAGGGCCAATAGGATATCTTAGCTCGGCATGCAGTGAACATGTCGCACATGAGTGAATGTCGTGCATGAGCAAGACACAAGATGTGTCAGAATTAATGGTATCAGCATGTTACTTGTTAGTACTCACAGATAGCGATACTACTGTTTTAATGCAGTATCGGGGCCTCTGCAGATAGCAGTATCGGTATCGGAACAACACTACAATATAGCATAAAAAAAATGCATAATGTCACTTACAGCATCTCCAAAGGCAGGACTCACCCTGTCTGGCTTCTCCTCAGGGGCATCGGGAGTAGATGACACGTCAGCCAAAGCCACTCTCAGCAGAGAATCAAAGAGTGGCACGGCGAGGTCAGAGTTCACCACCCCTGAGCAAGATAGCTGGTCTCTCACTTCTAACAGGGTATCTCCAACTGACTGCAGCTACAGAGATGACATGATACCATACTTGAGATACTCAATACCAGAATATTTGTATTTTGTTTGAAAGATAAAAAGGAGTTTCATACCTGATGGGTAAGCTCAGAGTCTGTCCTCTGCAGGGCTGAGTTGGCACTGTTTAGACAAATAGCCAATAAAGCCTCAAGAAGACGAATGCTTTGTAGCTGCCACTCTTCCTCCAGCCTCTTGCTTGGATCTCTGGTTTTCCCCTCAATGTGACCGCACTTAATTGAATCTTGACCTAGCTCATCTACTCCCAGCGAGCTGACTGGGACAGTGGACTCTGGACTACTTTTGACCTTGAGTTCCTTTTTCTTCTTTGCTTTGCCATCCTTGGTTTTACAGGAAAGCTTCTGAATAACCATGCTCATAAGGCGCAAACAAACATCCAAGCCTCCTAGTCTGAAGAACTGCCTCTGGAACAAAGGGTTGGCCAGGTAGACGCAACGACACACCGACCAAACATCAGCTGCCCGTCGTATCTGTTCTTTGGATGGCAGGGTCACACTGTCTGGCGACAGGTATGCCAAGCGCCCGCCAAGGGGCTCACTAGCCGTACTGTCATAGCCTGAAGTGTCCTCAGAATCATTAGCCGAGTCCCGGTCAGAGTCAGCCTCTTTGCTAACGCACAGAAAAGCAACACAGAGGAAGAGGTTAATGACATGGAGGTGCGTCTCTGCTTGGCTACGGCCTGCTCCACGGCCCTGCCCGCTACGACTCTTGCGGCGCGGATATGCCTCCTTTAGCACTTCGTAGAACTTGCTGAGGCTCTGAGGACCCTCTCCAGATCCCCTAGAGGCCAGATCCTCAGCCAGGTTCGAGACTGTCTGCTTCTCTTCGGCAACAGCGATCTCCAGGTCCTGGAGTGCGCCGTCAGCATGCTGGTGTCCGAAGCTGGTTATCAGGGTCTCAAATACCTTCAAAGCTAAAGCGCACGTCTGGTCAAGGTACACCAGTTCTGTCATCTGGTTGAGGCCATTGCAGCTGATGAAAAGATCTCGAATAACCCTGTGATAGAAATATTTATGAGTAGAAGCTTGTGGTTCATTTACAAAACAGTTTAAAAAAATAAGTGCTTCACTTCCCAGACTGCAAAATATATAACAATACTTGCTTTTGTAGACCTGGTCACATGTATCATCGCCTGCAGGGTAACAGCTAGTGCCATTTTAAAATAATGGTTGCATTTACTGCGACACAACAGATCTTGAGAATTTTCACTTTATAACCCCTCCTGTTTTTTGAATCACTTATCTGACTTTTGAATTACAATGCATGCCAAACAGTTAGTAACCAGGCGGTAATGAACGATAAATTATGTTACATGGTAAATTCAACTAAAAATGAGTTACTCATCGGGGAGGTTTCCAGCTATATTAGGTGCTATGCGATTAACACTATTATATAAAGGGCATTAATAGGTAGGCATGTATGTATATATATATATATATATATATATATATACATATATATTTACAAACTTATTTTTAAAGTTACTTCCAAGTTGACATATCCTAAAATGGTCAAACTGTAACTGTATTCTATGGAGCTGTAGGTAAACATAGCCTCTTCTGGTGCTCCAGTGCTGTGCTCTTGTCAAATAAGCCAACAATAGTATCTCAGGTCACTTGCTATCCACAAAGCTTTGTTAAATTATGGATTAGCATCAATTAGCAATGATAAAGTGGGACAGATCGAATGACAATCTGATGGATTTAATTATCTGGTAATATGAATGAGTACAGCATATCATTTCATGCATTACACATTTTCAAATAAATATTAAGCCTTCTTTTTTTATTTTTAAAGGTCTTAAAACAGTTTACTTCTTCCCACTTTAAGCGCAATAACACAACTTTGTGTGACTTAAGTCACCAACACCCCAAGTAGTATTAAAAAATCCAACTGATAATTTACCTGGATTTGAGAAGAGCAGGTAATGCTTGCAGATATACGAGTAGTATGTCTACAGGCAGGCACTGCGAGTGATAGCTGCAGACTTGGGTGCAAACTGTAGAAACTCCAAGCTGTTGGGCATGGTGTGCAAGCTCGACCCCTCGCTGTAGCACAGGGTTGAAGATGTGCGTGTAGAGCTGCCACTGCACGACAGCATTGCCACGCAGTGTCAAGTGGCACACGTGAGCAGCTACAAGCTGGCTCAGGTGCCAGTCGTCTCCAAACACTAGTTCTTGGTAAGCCTCAAGGGCATCCCACTTCCATAACATGTCCTCCGCACCCCCTCCACTTGGCAGAATCCCTTGAGAGCGGTAGCACAGGCTGGTGGATATAGCTGAAAGTTCCCCATGTTGTAGCGTCTCCTCAAGGCCTGGCAACTGACTGTGGTCCAAAGTGCAAATGTTGCATGAAGCGAGCTTAGCTTTTTCTGAGGGCTGGCCTCCACCAAGCTGGTCTAGTATTAGTCTTCCGAGAACACTGAGAACATGAGACTGGTAACTACGTAGACCTGGTGCTTGGAAGGCGTCCAAGAGTGGCCGTATCACCGAGCGAGGGTCCATGCAACAGCAGATTCCAACAGCCTGCACCCCGGCTAGCACCTGCAATATAGCCGGTCCACTGGGCGACAAGCGTTGCAGGAGCCGCAGACATTGGTGAGCACAGGCAGCCAGGCAGCAGCAGCGTTCAGGATAACGCACTGCATCACCCTTCAACCCTTCCTTCCCTTCGCCGTCCTCTTCAAAGGGGTTACGCCTGGCAGCCATCTTAAAAGCCGAAACAGGCAAACCCGATAGATCTCTGTGATGATGAAGGAAGTGGGAATATTCACAGCGACGGTGACGACGTCGAGCGCACACAGACTGGTGCAGCTGCTCAGACTTTGCTTTCTTGACGGCACTCACAATCTTGAAGACCCCTGCGATTAGACCTCGTAGCCTTTCTGAAGCCTCGCCTCCTACTTCTGAATCTCTGGCCATCCCAAGTTCCTCCAAACGTAGTACAGTAGCCTCAAAAAGCTCCAAACCACGATGTTGGACAAATTCATGGATGAGGTCTAGCGCTTGACTAAAGAAGAAGGGGTTGGGTGTTGAGGCCTGCAGGCAGCCCAGAAGGACTTGCAATACCCCTTCTAGAAGCTCAGGCAGCAGTAGTGCCCTGTGGCGAAAGCGGGAAAAAGAAAAATCTTCTTGGACTTCTTGCAGGGTCTTTTTTGGCCGAGGAGCAAATGGATTTGTCTGTCTGTCTAGGCAGCTTTGGATTTTTAAAGTGGCCCGTAGCAGGTCGGTTAGGCTGCGCCTCAGGCTATCTGGAAGAGTTTCACTTTGACTGACATCTACCCACATCAGGTGCAAGATTGTGCGCAGAAGCATCCTCTGGACAAGTGCAATTGGCTCTTCGGTCCACCCACCAGCAAGCTCCTCTGCCCCTGTTCCACCACCGCCTCCTCCTGGACCACAACAATCTCCAAACTCAGTCAGGATCTCAGTCAGAGTTGGTACAACACTGACTGCCAAGCCAGGATTGTGACTAATGCTCATATCAAATTTACACACTTTCTCCAGTAATGAAAGTAACACGTAGCAGAGGTCAAAGGGTGAGTTCTCCATGCGATTGAATATTGACATTGCAGCTGGGTCTGTCAGGGTTTCGTTGTCCATTGTGTGCGATCCAGAGACTCTTGGATGGGGGTATGGCACACTCATGGTTTCTGTGGTGGCGGTTGCTGTGTCCGTTAACTGTGTGGCTTCCAAACGATGATGTAGATGATGTACACGGATGGTAGCGCCATGCGACCTTCTAGTCCTTGTGCCACTTGGGCCTGCCTTGTCCTCAGCATTGGCTTCTGAATCTGAGGTAGAAACTTGCGTGCGCCGAGCATCCTTTACAGAGTATTTTTGGGCTGTCCTACGTGACCGCCTTGATTTCCAGGTGCCACTGCCAACACGCGGCCTCTTTCCAGTTTCCTGTTCATCTGTCCCAGGCTTCTGTCCTGCTCTAAGAGGCGCGGCCTTTACCTCCCGGGTGAGGAACACTTCTAATAAGGATGGCAGCGTGAAATCTGTCGACATAGAGAATTGTCGTTTGTGAGCTTTCTGGAATTACAAAACAAATGCACCTCTCGGAGACAGAATTTAAATTACACAGCAACCCATCTTACATAACGTTTAACTTGGTGGTGCCGATACATGCAAGTAATTCTCAGAAACTATTACCTACTTGTTAAAACACATTCAGTGAGTAAGAAAATAATTAAAGTAAAAAAAATGTTGCGCGTCCATGCCACAGAGGATCATCAGTCTAGTACTAAATACCAGTGTCGTCCAAAGGTCAAAGGCTCCTGTAAGCACTCTTCAATATTTCATGCCTCTCACTTCACACAGTTCTGATTTACAGCATTACAAACATGTCAAAAAAGGGGGAAACAAGTATTGTTGTAGTATGGCAATCAAAAACTAGCCCTATCTAACTGTACCTTATGCTTCTCTACCAAGTTCAAAGAGTGCATACGCTAAGAATGACATTAAACAAAAAGCTCTCACAGCAAACATGATATGAAATGAAGTCTGCCGTACACTTTGGTTGCACAATTTACATGAGTGTAAACAGAATAAAGATTCCTAATGGTTAGTTACCTTGTAATTTGTTACAGCATGAACAATTGATTATGATGAGTACAAACCTGGTGCTTTTTCTTCCTGTACAGGGATCTTCCACACTAGTGGGAGTAGAGACAGCAACAAAGTGAGCAGCTCCTCTCGGCAAGTCAGCTCCTGAGTGAGCACACACACACATACACCGGGGTTACCTCGAAAGCCTCCCTTCTCCTCTCCTTTTGGTCACACTCTTATGTCACATTAGGACACACCCATCAAGACACACACTGAGTGCAATTCCAATATCCACTTGATTTTCATAACAAAGAGTCTAGATTAATTTGACAAGTAAAATTAACCTGTTTATAATGATTTTTTAGATGAGAGACCACCTTATTATGCTTTTGGCTAAATTAATCAGTAAATATTCAGCGGGGAAGCAATGTAGCATCTACATGAGAGTCTTGCTTCCAAGACCTGGAGGATCGTATGTCTGCACACAGCATTCCTCACTGCAGAGAGAACCAACTCCTTCATGTGCTAATTAAAAGCAATCAACCAACTTCATCCAGTGTCCGTAAACAATGATCAGCTCCCAGGTCAAAATGCACAATAATGAAATTATTCAGTGTGTTAACATCTTCTAAATTGGTGAGATTAGGCGCAGATAATGTAATGTCCAAAGTAACATCCATCCATTTTTTGTTTTACTTACCTCATTTGTGTAGCGGGTGTGCCTAAGCCCTAGAATGGCCACCACTGACAGCGAATCCCAGGGCACATAGACAACCAACCATTCCCAATAACATTCATACTTAATGACAATTTAGAGCCTTTAATGAACCTAATATTCATATTTTTGGAATGTAGGTAGGGGGTCCAAGAACCAGAAAACTGCTGGAGCTTGGACTAGAACCCCCAGCTTCCTACCACTGTGTGCCACCCAAAAGTAATATCGAAATGAACAAACACATTTGTTCACATCACCAAGACCCCAAGGTAGCAGTGGTGACCAAGGAACATTCTCACCTGGTCAATGATGGAATCCAGGGTGCTAAGCAACAGAAATCCTCTCCCTCTGACGAGGTACTCTCCTAGTGCAACCATATGACTTTCTTCCTCATCCTCCTCCCGTGCCTCCGCTCTCTGTGCCACCGCACTGCATAGTTGGTGTACATCAGTCAGGAACTCCCTTGCCAGCGTGTTACTGGCCCCACTCATGTCTGAGCTAAAAGTGAAAGGAACAGAAAGAGAGCATGATCATCATAAGGGATTCATCACTAGTAAAAGATACAAATCTCTACTGGAGCAATGTTAGCACAAAAGCAAAGCAAATCACAAATAATGAGTGAACAGAAATAAAATAAATCAAATTGAGACATATTTGACATGCACTCCCTATCAAGAAGAGCATGACCATTACACAAACTATGGCAGTTACAAATAAAGACTGAAGTTACCATATTATTTCAGTACGTATACTCGTTTGTAAAATGTGTTGGCTGTAGGAAATAGTGAGTGCAAGAACAATTGAAAATTGTCCCCAAGGACTGTCCCCTCTTAAGCACTCCTGATTCCTCATGATCACCCCAGGTGTTTCATGGGAATTATACCATTTTTGGATCCAGCCTGTCAGTGCTTAGACCATACGCCGCACACTGCATCAAATTGGTCTGCATGGCTCCCGTCCTAGAGGGAAGCCTTTTCTAAAATGCTAACCGTTTGCCGAAGACAAGACTAAGGACACGAATTACTGGAACCATGTCCTGAAATCTGATGAGACCAAGATAGGTCTTGAGACTCTAAAATATTCGCCAGCTCCGTGATCTCATCGATGACTTGAAAATTGGGCATTTAGACCAGCAATTTATTTAATTTGTGTTCCATTTACTCACACAGTGATTCTGTATCATCACTGACTCCTCAGCGGCATACTCTAGGTTCTATATTTGTTTACACAAAATGGTGGGGAGTAACAGTGGCTCAGCACTGGATGTGTAAAACAGTTGACTGTGACTTTATCACATGGGGGAATCAATGAAATGATAATCTACCACAGTGGAATCTCCCTAAACATGTTCAAAGCAGAAACAGACTAGCCGTGTAACACACAGTCAACAGTTATACACGCCTATTATGGGAAAGCAGTAGACAACATATTTTCCGTGAAACACGGCAGTTAATGTAAAAATAAAAATTTTGAGCTAAACCATGTTGCGTGGTACTTTTATGGTCACCATTGAATCCCTTTTGTAAAACAGTATTAAAAGCCAGAACTAATTTACAGCTACTCTCACGTAGAAACTGTGTTGTCCCAACATGGCCAAACTCGGCAATCAACACGCCACTTACAAAGCTCGACAAGTGGCATTTTCCCCTTATTATTTCTATTTTGCTTCACCAAATGTAATAAAAAAAAAAAAAACAAGCAGGCGTCAACACAAGACATACATCCAATACGAGACACACAGTCATCTACACAGAATCCCAGACATGAATGAACCAAATAAGTCATACAAATTGCTGTACTAAATCATATTGAAGTACTTAACAACAATATAGTAACATCGGAGAATAACTGTTTTTGACAATCACCAACACGACAATCGGATTTATAACAATGCAGCTAATACCTAGCTCTTTTCGCACATACTGTATTTTTGTTGCCTTACCAAATGTTACTGGGAAAGAAAGTCTCCTTCCAGTCATCTTGTGTATATTCCAAGCCTGACTGCAGCTCGACTGCCGGCTGTATCTGCATACCTTCTGGCACGACGACTGACTGAATTTTCTGTTCTGCCGAGCAAATTCCATTAAATTGGAATTTCAAATGGAAGCCTTCCAGATTTGCAGCAGATCAGCGTATCACATGAAAGCATGTGATGTCACATGGCAAGGGGACTGGCCTTGGGAATATTCAAGAGCCTGCAATGACCCGCAGAGGACCTCTGTAATAGACCACCACTCACAAAACCTGCATTTGTATTCTCCAGTACAACTGTGATAGTGACAAGCGTTAAATTGCTATGGTTATCTACAAGAAAATGACAGGATTTTGGAGTAGCAATTAGTAATTGTTCCAGATGTCTGCTTATCGGAAATACAATTGCAGCCGATTCAATTTGTCAACATATACTGTAGTAGATATGTTATCTGTTACTTTACAAAGAAGCCTACATTACACTTCATTTCTCAATTTCAGTTTTTTTTTAAAGATAATAATAAAGTACTCAACATTTCAACACTTATTCTTGATTGATGGTGCTTCATTTGTTATGGTTTGTGGTAGTTTACAATGTCGCTACTCTATATGAGAGCCGTTTCCAACATTTTGGTTAGCTATTCGCGTAAATTATAATAGGCCAACCGCTGCATACGTGCACACACGCAGTGCTGTTCAACAGCACTCGAAACTACAACACTGACAAGATACAACTCTCAGATTTCAATAGATTAGACAAGATGATTGTTGTGACTTGTGGTGTGTTACATACGCAACATAAAAAACAACAACATTAAATCGTCTCATGTTGCAGAGTGGAATATTAAGTTGCCTGCAGCTCTTCAGCATGTCTACAGAGACAAATTTCTCATACACGTACACAAATCAATTTACCCAGAACAAAACAAATAATTCAGAGGCACTTGAATTCCACAATGTACCATAATCTGTTATTCAACAAGAACATTTTCATGTCCTGTACATAATTTCAGGAACTTAGACAACTGTTAGATTTATCTCTACTGTTGAGCTCAAACATAAATTAATAGCTAGCTAGCAATGCAAAATGATGTTATGCTCAATTGCTTTTGATTAATAAACTCTATAATTGTATTGCAAATATCTTTTAACAGACACACACACTGAATTGCTGCACTTGCACACTGTACTGACACGCAACCTCACAGTGACTCAAACTCAAGTACATACAATTGAATGAAGACAATAATAATAGTAATAATAATACCAACAACAATAATGCCCTTATTTCATCAAGCTCGACATTTTTACAGCAAAAGCACACATGACCATGTAGGCGGTAACTAATAATGGCACCTACCAGAATTTCAGGGCATCTTTGGTGTGATGAGGGTGATGTTGCACATAGTGGAAGAAACAGAGGAAATTCTCTAGACTCTGGAGGCTGACCTGATAAGAGACAGACACACAGATAAAAAGTCAGCGGGAGCATCACAAATCAAACCATGCCTATTCTTGACAGGATTGAAAAGAAACTTATCACACTGGCCAATACATAAAGTGGATGCAAAAAGTCTACATGTCCTTGATCCAGGTTTATGTGATATGAAACAAAAATAATACAAAGGCAATTTTTTTCCCAACTTGTGAAATAGGTAAAGTGAAGTAACAACTGAGAAAATGTGGTGCCGTTGCACACTTGCACATCCTCTTTTACAACTGGGATGCAGTTGTGTTCAAACTAACCAATCACATTTAAGCGCAAGTTAAATGGGAATCAGCACATACCTGCCAACATTTAAAAGACGAGACGAAAACTGATCAGAGATGCTGCCAAGAGGCCGACAGAAACATTGAAGGAGCTGCAGGAATAGCTGGCAAGAACTGGCAGCTACCGGTAAGTTCCTGCAACAACAATTCCCAATCAACTTGGTACGTCTGGGCGTTGCATGTGCGGATGTGTGCTTATTCCCATTTAACGTTAGGCTGAATCTGATTGGTTCATTTTGAACACACTTGTGCAACTACATTAACTCATTTACTGCCAGCCCAGTTAAAATCGATCTTTGACGTCTATGGCCGTCATTGGCAATGAATGAGTTAAATCATTTATTTATTGTTATTTCCCATCTTGAAATTATTTGGGGGGGGGGTTCCAACCAAACTGCAAAGTTTATAGGTCTCAAAAGTTTTCAAATGATTGTACGTCTCTGTATCACACAAAAACAATAGTGTGTTGTTCTTTTCTACCCCACTGTATGATGTTGTTATATTACCAATGTAACAGGAACTTCTTGTTTAGCATGGACCGTTTAACGCCAGTACGGTTTAATGAGGTTAGTCATGGCACATGCCATAGTCAAGGTAGTGACTCATGTAGAATAGGTTGCCATTTATTGTAGGAAGGATTGTTGCGTGGTGCAATTCATCAACCAGAGTTGACCCAAAAAACAACATTTAAAAAAAAAATAATAATAATTATGGTGACAGGTCACCTGATCCTACTTTTTTTTTTTTTTCACAATGGCACAAATTTTGGCCAAGACTTGTGAGCGTTTTGGCCGCTGAACACAGGGAGCAGGATGAAACGATCATTCAATCATTGGATACAAATTATTGGCCTATCTATGCGGAATATATGGATTTGATAGCAATTACAAAAGGACAGAAAATCAGTGTTACCAATTGTAATGACGTATGAAGTGATGCGTTGTGATTAGCCATCAGACCTAGTTATAATAATGCATTTATGCGTATCTGTTGTTTTACATGTGAATGTTTTTGCATGACGGGTTCAATATAAATTTACATTTAGGGTACAATGGCTCGTCATTGGGGTGAAGGGCACTTCTAATCCTGTACCCTTCACATTTGATTTTTGCAGATTTGGGAACATGTTTGTAGTTGTTTGGCTCTGGAAAAGTTTGTTATCGCAATCCAATACTTTGACATTTGGAGTATAGAATTGTAAGTAGGAAAGAAATTACAGTAACTCTTACAGTAGAGCTATTTCTGATATGATACTGTGATCTGTTAAAACACCCCCCACCCCCTTTCTTTTGTCATACAACTGACTGCTGACAGAACTGACAGCCAGTGACGTAAAAACCAACGTTGACAGAAAACTAGTAAAACAACTACGTCTTGTTTACAAGCGAGACATATTTGAGAAACTGATTTCTGCAAAGGAATCTGTGTCAACTTCCTTCCTGTGTCGCAACTGTGAAAGCAAGTCTGGTTTTAATGTTATTTGGCATTATAAATTAAGATTTGAAGAAAATGTGTCTTGGTGTCTACCAAGTTAAATGTGGATGAGGATGCAGACCACACTCAAGCAGGGAATGCAGGTGAGACCATTTTACATAAATGAAGTGGCTGGCTATGTGGGATGGTTACCGTTATTATTATATATTAATATATTAATTAAATGATTTTGAATAATAGCCCTTGGAGCATCAATGCACTTGTGCACTAAGTCTCTCGTCAATGTAGTGGTTGTGGCCATGTTCCTCTAATGGGAAAAGGAAAATGAGTGGTGCAAGATAATGCCAATTTCCAAGCAGGAGTTGCTTCTTTTTTTCCCCCCTCTGGTGGCTTTAATCCAATTGTATACCAATTTTGCACCAGCCAGCCGAGCTGATTTGATAATGGAGAGATTACCAAAAGTGTTCATACAGCTTGGGAAATCATCAGTTGGAACTCAAGAGAACACCCTCTGAAAATAAACACACAAAAAAAACGTGTTTGACATTTGAGACTGTGCTGCTTATAATGTTTAATTTACAATTTGCATTGTAATTGGATTGATCATAACTTACCGAAAGATTCTAGTTGACATTAAAATAAGGTTTTTGTATTATTTGGGCAAACATTTCTGATCAGGAAATACCACAGAATTCATAAGAATGCTATATTACAGTACAATCTGTTTCAACTCGGGCTGTCAAAATTCAAGCGTTAACTGATTAAGAGGAATTGAAATTATTATTATTTTTTTTTAATCAACTCATTTATATTTACTTTCTGTTACGGCCTATAACCTGCAGTCAAACTTAGTCACTGGCAGACAAAAACATATAGGTAGTTTTATTTAGATTTTTAACTTGATGCTTTGTGGAGAAATCTCAAGTAATTTGTGCACTTTAAAAGCCAACTTCAAATAGCATATTAGTTGTACGTCTTCGGCGTATCATCTCAGAGCAAAATAGTGAGTTCAAGTTCCCTCCACAGGGCCTCGCAAATAAACCCTAAAGTGTGCTGCTTGTGAGAGCGCAATTAAACCAGGAAGTGTGAAGTTCTGGGAAATGTTTCAATGAGAAAAAAAAAGAAGCTGAGTCCATTTTGGTTGATTTGTTTCACATTCGTGGTTTACAGAAGTATTCTATTCAAGGGTCAAAGAAAGCTATTAAAACAGAATGTGATGATAGAGTTTATATTTGAAGATTTTACATTAACAGTGTTTCCCACAACATGTTAATATTTGGGCGGGCCACCCAAAATGTTTTCAAGAAAATATTATAAATATATATATTAAAAAAAATATATATATATATATATACCGCATTTAACTTTAGTTCGCCGTCACTCACTTGTAGATCGTGAGGCTAGAGAAGACGTAGTAACAGGACTGAGTAGATTTCCAATCTGTGGGTAACACAATTCAAATATTTTGCTCAACTAAATATCTGTTACAAGCGTTGAAGAAAAAAGTACAAGCAGATTGTGATTAATCGCGATTAATTACGGTAGGTAAAATTGTGTGATTAATGTAGTTTAAAAAAAATTCATCGCTTGACAGCACTATTTTCAGCTATAATTTTGGATTTCGTTTCTGGGGATTTTAGTACTGCTGCACATCCACTACTGTGACCTGCGTCTTTACACGGGTGATCACGGGAGGCCAAGTCATGGGAGTGTGGCGGCTGAGTCACTCAAGCTGCTCTATGAAGCGGTCGGTATACAACTTAGCAGCGAGGCAGTGAAAGGGACATGATCTTTTCCTCGTGAGATTGGACGAGGGAGTGTAAATTACGCAATGTTTGTTTTTTTCCGTTCTTCCAGTTTGACATCCCGACTGATCTAATTTGACATTTGGGTGATGAGCGTCATGAGGAGCCCCTAACGTTCTACATTTCCTTACAAGCTATGAGTCACAGATGAGAACGCTGAGTTAAAATGTCAAGGGGCGGCTTTAATAAAGCGTGTTTGTCCTTTATCTACGCTCAAACACTGTGCAGGAAATGAAAATGTCTCCGCTTCAGACAACCACAAATGTTTAAGTAATGTACAGTTACACCATTTGGTAAACAGGGGGATCGCAGTTTAGCTGGAAAGAAGGCTGTGGTCACCTGCTGGCTGCGGGTAACCAAAGATCAAGACCACTTGTCACTTTTGCTCTGCACGGAATCTCTTCTCTGTTGGCTAAAAGCTAGTGGAGCAAACGCTATTGTCGTCATTTAACTCATCAGTAATTCCATCAACAGAGCACCTTCATGTTGACCCCTCGGGCAGCAAAATTGAAGAATTATTGGTCAATGGACAGTAACTGCCTAAAGAGCAGGTCCTTTGTTAGCCTGAGCGTGGAGTCCATATGTTACAGTGCTTTTTGGACTCGTCTTAACAACAAACTCCCAGGTGGAAAAAACAGAGACACAACTGTAATCTGAATCCACCTCAACACAACAGCCACCAGATGAATAATTCATACTATTCAGGTGGTTGTTTGGAGCAGCAAGTTAGAGTTCCGGTTGAAACGGTGTGTAATGAAAGCAGATATGAAAAAAAGTCTTGCGGTCGAGCCAGTAAAAGTAAGTGACTTTGCCCAGGTTTGATAAACAGTGTCACAAAGAGCCAACTAAAAAATCATCACAGACCAACAATTTCCAATTGATGGCGTGTGATGATCACAAGACAGAACGGGCCGAGTCTGAATTCATGTTTTTCTTCAAGTAGGTTTCCCCTCATTGAGCAGGCAAAGACCTTAAGCAGAGGGAACAATTTCTTCTAGAGAAAATCAGGACAAGTTTCTTGGTCAAGGAACTGAGTCTGTGACAGACTCGTGCAACTAAAACAGTTTGGTTGCCAAACAATGAAATTCAACATCAAATTTCTAAGTTCTTTTGACAAAAATGCAGCAACATAAAACAAAGCCTTCAATTCTTTGCCTCTGGATTTGTGCTGTATTTGCATTCTAAAGTTCAAAGCTGCATTTGTTTGTTTCTTGGGTTTATTAGAATGTAGTACAAATCCAATTTTCAGGCTATAAATGATATCGCAAAGATATAATGGAAAAAAGATTTTGTATTGAACAATAAGGTTTACATGAAACTATTTTTAAGTTCTCTTTGCACCTGTATAACAATGAAGTTACTGTTATTTCACGGCAATCTTTGGAACTGATTAATTCAAATTTCATTAAAAGGAACCCCAACTGTAATGACAAGTTTTCTCTATATTATTTATTTGGTTGTAACTAACATAATTATGAGACTCATTTTTCAAAAAAAAAATTCCAGTTTAATACATTTTGTAGAAGCTTTATTTGGACGTACAGCGCCATTGTTATTTACGTCGCAAAGCATTCAGTGCTTAATGACGTAGAATGGCGGCAGGCCCTCAGCAATGTGGAACGCCAATCGTGAAAGCAATAAGGTATGCCTCCGTAGCGTTCCTAAAGAGACTATCAAAACTCTTGAATGCGTGGGGGAGGGTGACTCTCCCGATCGCATAATGTTTCTTTAGGAATGCTACGAGGCTTACCTCACTTTCTTTATAGTCGTTTCACATTGCTCGGCAGAGAGCCTGCCGCCATTTTACGTCAGTGCGCACTGAATGCGTTGTGACGTAAATAACAATGGCGGCGTACGTTCAAATAATGTTCCTACAAAATGCATTAAACTGGAAAAAAAAAAATGAAAAATGAATCTCAAAGTTATGTTAGTTGGGGTTCCTTTTTCAAATTTATTTGGAAATTAATTCTTAATGATCCAAATTCTTAATCCAAAGATAATTGATTCTAAACATATTTGTTAGTGATAAAGGCTCTAATTACAAATGTCCCACAAGTGGCATGACAATATTTGCATGGGGGACCAGCAACTAACTGTCATCCACTTACATGTGGGATATTTCATTGTATTAAAGGGAACCTGCTTGATTATTCTGAGATAATAAACAAATTTTATTTTGCTAATAGAATGAGAAATTGAATACTTCACATAGCGCGTGATCATTTTAATCATCCCTGGAAACGTAGTCAGGGTTAAAAAACTGAAGTAATGTTGGCAACGGTTCTGAGCTGAGCTTTTGCCCACCAATACCTTTTACCCAGAAAACTGATATTTATCTTCATTGAGTTCAAACTGTCTGCATGAGATTTAAGACTGATTGCAAATAATATTTACTAAAAAAGACAGTGATCTGCTATGTGGTTGTCATCCATTTTTAGTACAAAAAGGCATATTCCACAACTCAAAATTTTGAGGTAGACCGACCAGAGAACAAAGCTTTAATCCTTAAGACTGAAAATCCTCCGCTTTAAATGCCTTCCTTTGGTCTTTTGAAACATCCTCTTGACTTCAAATGAAACTCAACAACCCACGTGCATTCTCATTCTTGGCCAGCAGCCAGAGAATCATTCCACTAAAACTATTCTCCTAATCAAAATTCAGCGAGACGTAGACACGGAAAGCAGCCTTCACTCGGCTATGCAGAGGAGAGGCCATTTGCTTTTGCTAAAGAACACACTATTTGACGCTACTTTAAGCTTATGGACACTATAAGGAGAGCCTTGAATCGGAAGACCCTGAGGCTAAAACAATAGTTTGTGACCATAGAGTCAATGTCCAATTGCAGCTTTTCTTTGATAAATGTCACTTCTGCTTTTGTCTGTCCTGGGAATTTAAGACACATTGAGAATCAAAGAGGAAGTCTGTATGTACTCAAGATACCAAATTTTGCGTCTACATCACTTGCTTAAGTTTACAAAATTTTAAAAATGCAACAGCAATTTCTTTACAACAATATTTTTTATAGGGGTGTGCCAAAAAATTTTGATTCTCATAAGAATCGCGATTCTCATTTAGTACGATTCAGAATCGATTTTAAATGTCCCAAAATCGATTTTTTTCAATTATTTTATACTGTCTTGCCTTTGTCTGTGTGTGCCTTTATTTGGAGCGCTGTTCGTGTTGTACCCGGTTTGCCCACTGAGGGGCAGTGTGGTTCCACGCGGTCTAATACACTGTTAAGTTGTAGCCACATAAGAGAAAAGAAGAAAAAAGTCACGATCAAGTTATTCCATTAAGGGTTTTTTTTTCCAGCGTGGAGCCGTTCTTCTGAGGGATAAAAGTGCCGCAAGTAGCGCGCTAATTAGCATTAGCGAGTCAGACTGGAGTAGATCATTACAATTCCTTGCACATCTATAGATTGAAGCAAAAATCATTGTCAATCAAATCATTCAACATTCAAAGATTCCCACCCCTATTTTTTTATGAACCCTCACTAGTCTAAACACGGCATTCTGATTAATATTGTGTTTGTGGAATGAGTTACGCAGCAAAATCCACCCATTTTATCCATCTCAGGGGTAAGCCATTTTGCTGTTGATTTTTTTTTTTAATTATTATTATCAAAAAACGGATGGATTTTGCTGTGCAACTCATATTCCACAAATGCAACATTAATCAGAATACCGGGTTTAGTCTAGTGGTGGCTCATATTATAACATACTATTGTAAAGAAGTTTGGGTTGACTTTAACTTTAACTTGCATCAACTTCCATAGACATCATTGTATTACTGTAAAAGGACTTGTTGACATAAAATGTGAAAATTCGCATTTAAAGGATTGTTCAAACATGTCAAATAATTGATTAAAAGATTTGTTTAAAAAAAAAGGGAGAAAAAAAATAATGGCTTAAAATATTGGTCAAATTAGATCATCCATGGTTTAACGCAAGTCTCGTGATCAGGCTGCTGCTAAACAGCCGGCAGTAGGGGGCAACCGAAAGAAATGCAGCATGCTGACCGATTTAAATCAGTCAATCTCTTCTAATACAGGGTTGAAGACTCCTGCCTCAACCTAAGATCAGCCACTCTGTGTCAGCCTTATGACATCTAGGGGACCACTGGCCAAGGTTCGACCAGGCAACATGAAGAATCAGTTTGTTTCAGTCCGTCCTCCCCGTCAGACAGCATGACAAACGCTGCATGACTTTAATCGAGCCTTCGATCACAAGATTACATACGACAATAAATAAATCAGCAGACACACACATACACACACACAAAATCCCCTCATTCTCAAATTAAACTAGTTTAGCTGTTGTGATTTGTTTTAAGGCCAAACAACTTGAAAGAGATCACACAGAATTTGTCTGTGCTGGTTACAATTGCACAATTTACATTTTGTGCTCAGTGATCCGTCATTGTGAAAGAGCAAAAAGCAAAATGAGAAGCACCGTTAAAATGGAAGTACAGTCAATTGAAAATTATACTACAGGAGAGAGACCATGGGAAAAGTATGGGCTTATGTTTGGTGCTCAAACCTCCATTCCAGCCTTTCTGTTTGGAGTTAGCGTGTTCACCTATGTTTGCAAGGGGATTTCTTTTGGCATTCGAGTTTCCGCCCACATGGCAAGCACATGCATGTTAGGTTAATTTAAGGCTGTAAATTGTCCCGGTGTGAATATGAGCGTCACTGTCTGTGATTGCTTTTTATTAATTTGTAACCTGCGACCAGTCAGTCAGCTGGGATAAAAATAATAATAATAATAATAAAATAAAACTGCCATGGACGAAATGTTGTATCAACTATTACAACAACTATTATGTGGAACTACAAATCTAAGAGAAAATACTGCAATCAAAACCATACGAGCTCTTTATTTAAATTCATATTTATATGGTGTACGGCGTGGTGATAACTGGATATTCTTGCAAAGCTTTAATCCAGAAAAGTGGCCCTAATAGTACTCAAATGTAAAGAAAACATCACAAGTACATATACTGATCTATTCTAGCTGCGATGAGTTAAGTTGCGTGTTGTGCACTGTACAGCACCTACCTGCAGATCAGCTCCTTGAAACCTACAGTCCATATACTTTTCCCACGCATAGGACAGTCGCTGTGGACTGGCCATAACGTCCACGCCTCCAGGTAGAACGCCAATCAAGGTGCTGAGGGAGCCAGGAATAGTGAAACGACCATTCCCAGTTCTTCCAGAGTTCTTGGACTGGCGCTGACCGAATCCCCAAATGATCTCTCTCGTTCATAGCAGATTCATGCTTCACTGCACTGCTTCCCCCACTTTTTCATTCAGCATCTGCAGAGGTACCACATGACCCGTATACATTTAGCTGACAAACATGTCCACACTACAGCAGGCTGGCGCACTTGTACCAGTAGTGGACCCGTCATTTGCGACAAACCAGAGCATAAACAAAACAACACGGATACGAGGGTTTAAACTAGCTAGCAAGCTAGCCTAGCTGGTATGTGACAGGAGCTGGTGACAAGGTACAAACATTACAGATACTCATTTCCGCTCCAAGTGTGTTTACAAAATAAGTGCGATACGTTGATTTCTTTTTAGACTGCTCAAAATTTGCATTTAAATCCTAAATAGCTCCTAAAAACACAAACTTAACCCGACATTTGATTAAAATAAAGTTATTGTTTGATGAAGAATTGTTCGAGGCGTCCATCTATTGACATTTACGTTGAAAATTATTCATGGACAATGTCTGATATGTCCTGACTAACTTGACTACACTACGGTGAATGAGAAGAAGAAAATAAAGAGTATTTCCAACCATAATATTTATATAAAACAAGTCTCAGTAGCCATAGAGCCGTTTTGCATAATGAGCAGTACTTTCCAATACCACGCGTCTAAATATTTGGTGATATTAGCGGATATAATTCCGCTCTGACGTATCGCATCCCACTGTTTGTATTTGTATGGCAGCTGTCAACACAATTCGTGTAGCGTTAAAGTTGGGTCTAGAATTATTTGCCTTCAATAAAATACTAACGGAGTTCGGAATTCATGTATCCATGCATAACGTCTAATTCAAAATAGTATGAAATTATTTCCACCATACCTGTATTTTCCTCCGTAAATTAAAGAAAACTACTGCTAGCCGATATATGTAACAAATTAAACCCTTTGGTTTGACTGTAAGGCACAGCGCACCCGTTTACGGTGCAACACACGGCTGACAGATCTTATCTTTATATCTTAATATACCACTTGGCTCGAGGTTTAAAGTATTTTCCAAAAATCAATTGATTATCAAGAACAATCAATTCACCCGGGTAATTTGAATGAAAACACTCAACTAATAACACTACTTCACAGTAAAATGCTAACATCACAATAAGATGTATACAGCATATGTACCTTGATGAAAGTGCCTGGGCGCCTTTTAGAGTAAATTGGTGATGTTCCTTAAAACAACATTAAGGGAAAAGTTCATTGTATTATGACGTATCTATTGTTGTTTTTTCCATTGGATGACGCACGATTTATTCCCGCATAAATCAAATCACGCTTAAATATGGTGTATTCAGGTACATTTTAAATAACCAAAAGAGGGCCTGTATAAAACGCCTGCCTTAAAAAGAAAAAGAAAGAAGTGTATGTTATTCTATACGTACACTAAAATGTTACGGGCTTTCGGGTACATTACAGGTGAACTTATTTTTAACAACTTTTGAATATCTAGCTGTTCAGTGTTTAAACCGTTTTTTGTTTCTTGCACAACAAGCTGTTCTCCAACAACGACAAAATTAACAACCGGTGTTTGATCCATGAATCAAATTAATTAGAAATTATATTTAAACGGTCCTCTTCATCTTCCTGTGACATTTTGACGAGAGCACAGCAACACTGTAACAAGTGATCAACAGTACCTCTACGTCGCCATTGCGAGGCTACAAATAGTGTATTCTTAAGAGGAAAGTAGCCACTAAGTTCAGTGTCACTAGCAGATTTGAACAGATACAAAGACTGGAGGAGTCACAGAAAGGAATGGAAGTGGAGGTCCTTGGAAACCGAATTTCAAAACACTTGTGTATTCGGTAGTTCTTTCTATGAGAATGGCAAGCTGTGCAAAAAGCACTGACCCATGTTGGACATGTGAATTCAAATCTTTAGTTTATAGTGCATTTTAAATTAAACCTCTGAAATGGCATCCCAAAGATATATAAAAGAAAAAGAAAACACATTTTGAGCTCTCCGATGCTACTTTATCATTTGACCAAGGATTGTAGTTGTAATGCACCCTACTAAACACACGAGGTCACTATCACGACACTAAAGCCACAGACAAGGCAAACAAACCTGTTAGAAAAAAACGTTTTATTTGTTGCTGCCCACCATGTAAACTCATCCCACAATACTTGTACAGGAACTTCAGTCATATCTGGCAATAATACTAATACAAACAAGCCTCAACCAACAGGAAATAGTGTCATGTGTTACTATAACGTATTTCACATTAAATTACTAATCCCTTGAGTTTTCTTCTCAGTTTATGTGCACTCGGGGAAAACAACGTCAACATAATAGTGTTCATATTTACAATTCTGTTGGGATTTTATCATGTAAAAATGCAGATAAGAATAGCAATGAGCAATAAAAGGCACAGTAAATTCACCTCAGTGGCATTTTCAGCAGTTACAGCACAGTAACGCCGAGTGGCTCCTAATTTGCTGCCACGTCTCAATACCCGCTGTCTCTCTCAACACAGCCCACGCCAACCGCATTGTCGGGACACTTGCAGGAGCGACCGTTCGGTGTTGCTAAGCAAAGGTGCGTGCAGCCGCCGTTGTTGACCGCGCAGTAGTTTTGTCCTGGAGGAGGAAGCATACAGACGCAGGAAGGCCCTTTTAAAATAAATGAGCATAGCAGGGAGCGACAGGAAACGGCCTCTTCGTGGTGGACATATACACGCTTACAGAAAACACATAGCTAACAGCAGATGTTGGACCCCCCCCCCCCCCCCCCCCCCCCCTCTGGTCTGCACATTCCCTGGCTTCACACATACAATCTTATCTAGAAGGGAGGATGAGGCCTAGGGCTGTTATGTGTTCAGTGATGGATGCGCAAATTATCTTGCTTTTAGGTCAAAGAGAGAAGCTACACTTTTTATGGTCGGAAAACACACTTGGAATGCGTCAAAGGAGGCGGCAGTGCTAATAAAAAAAAAGGGGATTCATTCAACGATAGATTAAAGGCTTGACTCGAGGAAAGCCAGCAAAAGTACAAGGGTCAAGTCATTTCTAAGAATGGCTGCTGAGGAGGACGGCGAGCAGGAAGCGAACTTTGATCACTGAACACCGGACAGAGAAAATGGCAGCATGAATCCATATTGCAGTCATTACATTCACCTGAAGGACATTGGGCGTAGGCTGTGGTGATCCCGTATAGCTTGGAGCGTTTCTGAGGCTGGAACTCGTCGGATTCCCTGCCAGTATAGCGGTCCACTGCGATCACGGCGTCCCTGTTGTAAATAATACAAAAAGTGAGCAATGCAATACTCACGCGGACGAGAAACTCCTCAAAGTGACCAGTGTCTGTGTTTTGTGTAAAGTCTGTCAAGAGTGACTAAGTGTGGGCAGATGGGCCTGCCGGAGTTTGTTGATGTCCAACTGTGGAAGTGTATACCTTCCCCCAACTGAGGTGGAGAAATTGCAAGCAGCTGCCACTTTTTAGGATGCCTTTCCACACACACACACACACACACACACGCACACACACACACACAGACATCCCAACCCCCGCCGATCTAACACTGCCCAAACACAGAAATTTGTTGAGTGTCCGAGGATGGGGAAAAAATGAGTTAACCCATGGTATTCTTCTTCATGTTGTATTTGCGGAATAGGAATTCAACAGCAAAATCCACCATTTTCGCCATATCAGGGGGCGGCCATTTTGCATTTTGTCGAGCGAAATTGACATCACAGTTGCTCAGGGTTTCAGATGGTGGCGACCAATCACGACTCGCTGGTTTTCTGAGTTTGGTCATGTGACGTTCGCAAGCTAAGCCATGATTGGGTCATTGCCTGGAGGCCTAAGCAACATTTTTAGTTGACAGCGGGCCGCAAAATGGCCGACCCCTGAGATGGGGAAAAAACAGGTGCTTTTTGCTGCTTCGTTCTTGTTCCACAAATGCAATATTGTGAGTGCCGTGTTTACACCAAGGTTATTTTAGTTAACGAAATAACTAAAACAAAAATTCAGAAACCATCTTCGTTAATGAAATAAATTAAAATGTTTTAAAAGAAAACAAAAACAATTTGAAATTACATTTTACGTTTACAAAACTAACTTTAATTATAGTGAAAATGTACTTTGTTTTACTCTTTGGTAATTAATTTAATAAATGAGCATATGGGGTTGATTTTAAATTAGTGCTGTCAAAGTTAAAGCGTTAACTAAATAATTAGTCGCAAAAAATGATCGCATTAATCATGTATTAATGCAGATTAATCACACTATTAATTTTGACCGTAGATGATCCTTTCGCGAGACAGCGGATGGTTCGCACAGGTTGCGTTTGAACAATAAACATGCATTCAAATAAAGCATTTAATAAATGTTTAGGTTTGACATTCAGAATATTTGTTCATGTGAAACTACTGGTGTCATTTTTTTTCCATTTTAAATGATGCAAGTAATTAACTGATTAGATAACGAGGATGATGAGCGTGTGCAGTGGATCAAAAAATGTCAAAGACGTCCTCGTAACATGAAAAAAAATTCACACATAACAGGTGCTCTTTAAATTTGGCAGGCAAAAAAAAAAAGGCAAATAAAAAAGCTTTTTTAACTAAGCGATTAATGGTGATTAATCAAAATTCAAAGATGTAACTAATTTGATAAAAAAATGTAATAGTTTGACAGCTCTATTTTGAATATGATTTTAAGTATATGTATTTCGATATTAACCGTAATAAGGACGTTTAAAACAGAGGTGACATCTAGCAGCAGCCAATAGAAAAGCACCTTGAGATGACATCACGACAATTTTGCGTGCTTGAATTTTGGCTCCAATGGTTCGGCTCGCCTGCTTTTTCCTTTAACGCGGCCGAAATGCAACGTTAGGTAAGATATGCGTTACTATGGTGTATACTAAACTTTGCACAGAAGTAACGAAAAGTAATACTGAAAACTAAGCATTTTTAAAAAAATAACTAAAACTAATAAAAACTAACAGAACCGTCCTGGAAACTAATTAAAATTAACTCAATTAAAAAAAATAAAAAAAAACTCAAAACGAAATAAATTAGTCTTAAAAGGTTAGTTTAAAAAAATAATTGTTTATGATGGCAGCAGTATGACCATTCATCAATGTACTGCAAGGTCAAATATTGTGTATGCAAAAAATGATCATGTTACTTTGCTCTTACGCCTCAAAGTGAAACAGATGATTCAAACCTTCGCCAATCCGTGTAGTAAATATTCTTCCCAAATGAGGCGACTCCAAACGGGTACTGAATGCCCTCCATGATCTGTCTTCGGTCTCCTCGGCCAGGGTTGGTACACTCCACTTTATGTGTGCCTGCATGCGAGAGACTCCAGTCAGCGCTGATCACCAAATGTCACTTTATCGACGAGTCACATCCTCCGACCTACCTGCATCCACCCAACAGAGCAGAGAGCTCTGGGTGTCGTAGGTCAAGCCGTTTGGCAGGCCCAGATCGTCTTTAACAAGCACCCGCCTGTTGGACCCGTCCATGTAGGAGGTCTCAATCTTGGGAGCGTCTCGGTTCCAGTCCGCCCAGTACAGATTACTGTCACAATGGCATGTGGTATTGAAGTCTTAAAATTTGACAGGTTTGTGGAACATCATCCATCTATAGAGTTTCTACGCACCCATTGGGGGGGTCGGCGATAATAGCGCGGGGGTTGACAAGACCGGAGTCTACGATTACACGTCGTTGAGAGCCGTCAAGCGAGGCCACCTCAATGCGGTCCATCACAGAGTCGGTCCAGAACAAAGTTCGTCCCAGGTGGTCGATTGCAATTCCCTCTGGGCTCTGCAAGTCTTTAACCCCCCCACCCAAAAAAAATAAAAAAATAAAAGGCAAGTCCACACCATAAACATTTCTGACAGAGGTGAACCAGATGAGTGAGAGATGAAAGTGAAAGGCGGTTTTTACCTGATGTAACGACGGCCACAGGTTCTCCCCCCTCGATGCTGGCCTTGCTGATTGATGGAGACGTAATTTCGGTCCAGTAGACCATCTTGTCCACACAGTCGTAGGCCACTCCAATCACCACTTTCTCCTGTGGAGCAGGCGCCAAACAACAGCTTTGAACTGTGCTTGCTTCAAACACCGGCGGTTGCAGGTACAAACATGAAGCAGATGTATTTTCCGACATCAATGGCGAGACATGAAGCAACGCAAACAGCGCCGCACACTGAGAAGAAGCTGGGCCAGACTTTCAGGCCAGCTGTTGTGAAAAGCGATCGCACAAGAAATGCAGATTTCAGTTCCACAGAGCTGAGGTTTGTAATTAGGGAGAATGTCACCATGTGCCTCCAATAAAGCGCAGGCCCAGAATGCATGCGGCTGCGCTGGAAGCAGGAAGAATACAAAAAAGATTCATGCAGCGTTTTACAAGCACTTTATGAGACACCTCACCTGACGCCTTTAAAATAACAGCTTCGTGGCGGTGGAAAAAATGTACACAACTCATTAGTCCACAGGAATCCCGTTGCACTTGTTAGCAGCTGTTCATATAAACTGTCGTGGTATAGGTCAGGGGTCAGCAGCCTTTACTGTCAAAAGAGCCATTTTAGCCCAAATAAATAACCCAAATTATGGTGCCGCAAAACATTTGAACATTCTAATGAAGGAAACGGAGTCTAATGTACTGAGGAGCTTATTAGAGCTGCACCATAACAGAAAAATATGCAGCTTGCAATACGTAGGGATCAATTTTTTTCTACCTTTCGTCTTTGTTTTTGTATTTTTTGTGTGTGCAATTTTTCACAATTAATTGTTATTAATTATAATATATATTTATAATAATTATATTAATTACCATAAGCCTCTCTTTTTCTTTTTGGGGACATTTTATGGCTCTTTTTTTACAGTTTTTTTTCTGCCTTTTTTTCCAATACATTTTCTGACATTTTGGGCAATTTTGTGGACATTTTATGGTAATTTTTTTGATTTTTTCTTTTGTTTTGGGACATTTTATGGTTATTTTTTGAACATAATTCTTTCTAGACTTTTTTTTTTTTTTAAATCAATTTTTGAACTTTTTGGGCAAGTTTGTGGACATTTTAATTTAATTTAATCTAATAATTTTATTTTCTGGATTTCTTCTTTTGTTTTTGGCCATTTTATAGTTTTCTTTTCTGCCTTTTTTATTCAATTCTCTGACATTTTTGGCAATTTCATAGACATTTTATGGTCATTTTCTGCTTTTCCTCTTTATGTTTACTTTTGTACATTTTTAAGCTATTTTAAAAACTTTTCCATCTACCTTTCAACTTACTTACTTACAACAAACTTAAAAATTTGGACCTTGACTATTTTTATTTAAAGAATATTTCATATGAAAAATAAATATGTAAAAAAACATATATACATTAATTTCTTTTTTTTTTAGATCCAAAGGTAGCCACGGGAGATGGTATAGTTTGACCGCGTGAATCCAAACACAATGGAGTTAGTTAAGAGTAACTCACAGGTAGATGGAGGATAGCCTTGGCATCGTCTTTCTTCATATCATAACCTTCAAGTGGGACGTGCTCTATTCTACCACTCTGGGCGTACAACAGGTGCGTGCCAGGGGGTAGGGGGTGGACATCAGGTCGAGGGGTGGGTCCAGTGGGTGGTCTCACCCCACCATGGTCAATGCCTAAAGGATAATTGGAAACGCAATCTCAAATCATTTGTAGGGAGAAAACAAATTTTTACTATCAATAATGCTGTCTGTTAGTTAGCATACCAACTCTTAGCATTGTATCAGTTCTCCTAGGACGTGGTACAGAACTGCCACAGTACTTTCTCTGCCTATGAGTTATTCTCTCTTTTTTTAAGTACCTTAATCTTAGCAATCTGCCTCAGTGCATTATTCCTATAGCCTACGCTAGCTAAGTTCCTAAACATTAGCGTAACAACTATTAGCATGTCAGTGTTCTATCGATTCTCATTGGAAATAGTAGGCAGCCAACAGGGGAAAAAATCCTTATATACAGTATGTACCTGTATGTCAGCATTTTCCCACTCCTTTTTTGTTATCTTGCTAAATGTTAGCATCACAAACCTTAGCATCTAAGCACACAGTGTGATGAGGTATAGGGACTGCGTGAATAGCAAAATATGCAAATATCCCCCCCCAAAAAGCTTTCTAATCCCTTATAGATGCCACAACATTTTGGCAAAGCACTACTTTTGTCTAAATGACACTCCTTCATTCACTTCATAGTTCCTTGGTATCAAGATGCCACAAGATGGTGCCAAAGTAATGCTTTTGTTACTTTGAGATTAGCACAAAAACAGTAAATATATGAATTTTTCAGCGAATAATGGATGATACGTTCCCGCCCAAAAAAACTATAAAAAAATGTTTTAATTTGTGACTGCTGAACTGTGAATGTGTACTAGTATTTGTCATTCATAATAGTGACCAACGGGCACATAGCTAAATCATGTTATTATATTGCATTTTAGCATTTGAAAATGAAGCAAAACTTTCCATTTTGAGGCTAAAGCGTAAAATAATTAACACAAGCACACAGATTTTAAACTTCTTGAAAAGCATGGAATGAAAGCGTGTGGTATAACATGATGTGTAATGAACTCACACATGGGTCTACCACCAGGCCCAGAGCGTGTCCCCGGGATCTCCTGTCCGTTCCGGTCCACGCACCAGCAGTGTCCTGTGCTGCCATGGCACTGCATGGGCTCATAGTTGCCGTGCTCGTCACACGTGGGGATATACTGGCCAACAGGAGGTCGCGGGCCCCGGGGCCCGAACTCAGTCACACCAAGCAGACTTTCCCTGTGGGTCTCACACTGCGTTTTTGTCCTCTCTGAAAGAAGTTCATGAACACGGATCTTTATTTCCTTTCCCCTTGTTTTATCTTCAATTACACAAAAACTCCCACATAAGTCATAATGGCTACCCAGAGGCCAATAAAAACAGATGCCAGCTGTCAGAAATTCCCTACACACAGATGGGTTTAATAAAACAATAGTGAGAATGTGAATGATCCATCTTGTGTATGTATATTTGTACTATTTGGTTTGTAAGCAGAACTATGAACACTATTACCAAACTGGCTCCTTTCCAGCGGCAGTCATCCAAAACAGAGCAGCTGGATGTTAGCGCACATAACGGAACACATGTTTCCTGTCAGTCCACCGAGGAGCGTAAAATCACATTTGCTGTTGAAGTCATTCGTTGGCCTAGCGAGGCAAAAAGTTGGCGGCGTGCCTTCAAGACGTACCTGGGGAGCAGTAAAAGCCATCGCCGTAGTAACCCGGCCTACACTGGCAGGTGAAGGATCCCTGGGTGTTGTAGCACACGGCGTCCTGGTGGCACCTGCCCGGCTGGCACTCGTCTATGTCTTCAAGGCAAAAAAAAAAAAAACCATGAGAAATCATGCTACGCTATCTCCTGTTATGGTTAGCGGCGCAGACAATAATTTGAGTCGGAGAGTAGAAAGTCAAGCAAGGACTCGGATACTATCAATGAGAGTTAGTGAGCAGCAGCCAAAAAAGAAGCTATACTCTGAAATGTCCATCTGTTTTCGATGTTTTGCTTTTCAGTTCCAGCAAATACATGATGTAACCCAGCTCACTTCGCCCCCGCTCTTGAGCAGATGGTGCAACAATTCAAGGGCTGTATAGTGGATTTGTGTCTCTGAGGTTTTACCTTGGCAGACTCTTCCATCTCCTGTGAACCCTGGCAGGCAGGAGCAGATATAGGAGGAACCTCCGGTGTAGCTGCATTGAGCGCGCTCAGGAATGTCACAGGTATGGCTGCCCTCTTCGCACGCGTCCACGGGTCGACTCACCGCTGGCGTGGGGAAGGAGGCCAGACGAATGCAGCGGGGTACATGTTTAGGCAGAAATGTGACTCAAAGCAGATCGCCAAACAAATCTTTAGACACACCCGCACATCCCATTGAGTTCTATCACGAGAGTTGTATCCAAAATGATGTCTTTACACTGGTAATTAATAAATTTGTCTTACTCAGTAGCTATGAAAGTTAACAAAAATTTTAAAATGGAAGTCAACCCAATTGTTTTCCCCCATTAGTCCAAACACGGCATTCAGATTAATGTTGTGTTTGTGGAATATGAATAATGCAGCAAAAGCCACCCGTTTTTATCTATCTCAGGGAGCGGCCATTTTGCCACTTGGGGTTGACTGGAAATTACATCACAGTTGCTCGGTAACAACCAACCACGCCTCAGCTTGTGAACGTCACATGACCAAACTCGGAAAACAGGTGAGCTGTGATTGGTCGTTACCTGAGCCGTAGCAACTGTGATGTCATTTTGAGTCAACAGTAAGTGGCAAAATGGCTGCCCCCTCAAGATCTTAATTTTGTGTTCTCATTTTGGTGTTTTTAATATTTCCTAGTTTAAGACCCCTGGCACATTTTTTATTTTTCCTTTTTTCCCCTTTTCCTTTACTGTTATTGTAAGAATGTTGTGTACTGTGATGATGATTGTTTGCTTAATGTTTGGTTTTTGAGTTCAATTTGTTAAATAAAGCAATTTATAAAAATAAAAAATAAAATGGCCGCCCCCTGAAATGGATAAAAATGGCTGGATTTTGCTGCTTAATTCGTATTCCACAAATACAATATTAATCAGAATGCCGTGTTTAGACTAGCGGGGACACATACAACATAGGGAAATATTTGGTTTGAATTAACCTTTAACAAAATTTTCTTGAAGGGTGGGACAATTTTGGTGTAAAAAATCTATACTAATATCCAGATCAGCCTTGTAGAATTGACTCAATGTTTTCTGCCATGGTAAATGGACACATTTTAGCATTTTTTTTTTTGCATGATTAAGAACAATAAGTATAAGTAGTGCATATATTAATTTTAAAACTGATGTTACAGTACTGAAAACATGGGCCTGTTAAATAAAACACTTCTACAATACCCACGTAATCCGGATAAAAGAAGCCTTTGTAATAAAATGTCTAACTTGAAATAACATTGCCTATGTGTAAGTCATTTCATTTGGCGAGTACCTACCAACGCATGTCTGCCCATCGCTGCCAAACTGATATCCATCGACACATTCACAGCGGAAGGTGCCCGGCTGATTGTTGCAGATAGCATGTGAGCCACAGATCTCGGAATTCTCTCTGCACTCATCAATGTCTAATGGCGATAAAAGACAAGAATCATGTTAATAACTTGACACTTAGATCAAATCTCCGAAGTCCGGATTTGTCAAATTTGTGTCTTTCATTATCAAATGACTTTAGATTGGAGAGGACAGATGACGACAATTTCATAATTACAAATGGTTCAAGATAGCATCTGTCTGAAATACATCCTTCCTCTTTGTACTGTATGGCTTGGAGTGCTTCCTGCCTCACCCTGGTCGGAAAGGGCAATGACCACTAATAGAACCTGGTTTGCAAGCATGGGCCACATTGTTTACCATGTGTGATTTCCCACCCTAGTCCTCAAAGAAAAAGCTGTATAAGGGTCATTGACAGGTATGTTTGTCCGTTTATGAATTATCATGAGGTGCGAAACATACATTTAACTCATTTGCTCCCCAAAACATACAAATATGTTCTATTTACGTTCCAAAGTTTTAAGTGTCCCAAAGACATATTTATACGTTTTTTATGCTAGGGCATACAGAAGGCTTTGATGCAGCCGCTGAACTGAAGAGAATGCATGAAGCAATGGTAGTTATTACAAAAACGGTCAGCAGGTGGCAGCAGAGTATAAGAGATCAACCAGGGCCATGTTGAAAACAAGCTGATTTCCCCACAGTTCTAAACAGATTTGTGAATAATGATGAAACTTAGCTATATTCTAATGCTAATTGCTGCAAAATTGAAACAGATAGAAATATATATTTTTTCTGATGAAAGAAAAGAGTCTAATCTTTCTTTTGGTAGGTTTCATAGCAATATAACACAATTTTCTGTGGGCTTTGCGAAATCTGTCAAAATCCAGTAAAAGAGCCGTGAGCGAAGGGGATTGCTTCAGTGAAAATGGCTGGGAATGAGTTAAAGACAGCAGTTTGTATCATCCACAACACAGTCAAGAATCCATGATAGCAGCTATCATGTTTGTACAACTACCGGTATGTAAAATAAAGTTAACATTTTAGCAACTGGTACGTAGTGGTCATATTTGACCATCATGTGGTATGACTTGAAAAAATTAATGAAAAATAATTTTGTCCAACAAATATATATATATTCATTATAATTTTATTAGTGTGGCTAGATAGCTTGTTTTGTTTCGATGGCTAATTGTTAGCCTCAAAACATTGATTTAAGTTCAAACTATTATGTGGTGCGACCATTATAGAAAACTTTCCATGATAAATGTATGTCTTAAATTAGAGATGTCTTCAATTGCAGAAATAATAGATAATAATTAAGAATATTTGATGTGCTTATAGATGTAGTTAGAGGACATGAAGGTAGTAGGTGTGAGAGGACAGAGTTAGATGGAGGCAACTGATTCGCTGTGGCGAACCCCTTGAAGGGCAAAGGCAAAAGGCAAAGAAGAAGAAGAAGTATTGTAATACCAAAAACATACTTACTGATAACTTTAATAGTATATGGAGTCCTGCAAACATTTTGAAAGTAATCCAGCAAATACTAAAAGTGGAGCATACCGTAACATGTGCGTCCATCTCCGGTGAAGCCCGAAGCGCACTGGCATTTGAACTGCGTCCCCTCCCCGGGCCGGCAAACAGCATTGGTGTCGCAGCCATGTCTTCCAGTGAAACATGGATTCTCTTCTGGCTGTCCTCCTGAGAAAGGAAGCCCACTTTTAGAACAGTGATTGTGTCACAGGTTGCGATTGGGCAGGAAATGAGCTCAGCCGGAAAACAACGACAATCTCCAGGAGCTCACCATTGATGTCTCCGATTTTGTTGCTCATGGCGAAGCGGATGAGTTCATTTTTGGGGTCGTACATGACAAAGACCTGGTCCACGTTGAGCATCTGCGTGGGTCGCATGTCTCTGGCAGACTCATCGTGCTGACAACCTTGGAAGGAGATGGTCTGACGCCACTGGTACGTCCTCGTTTCGTCCTTGGAGCCGTCGGGCAAGTTGACCACATACTTCCGCGTGGAGGACGAGGTGATTACTGGAAGGAATTAACGATTTTCTTGACATCTTCTTAAAGTAGCGCTGACATTTCTGCGACGGGTGTTTTCTTACAGTTGCTGCTGTACTGGTAGATCTCAGAGTAGGGCTCGACTTGCACGGTGGAGTCGCGAGGCACTTCGGGAACCCGGCCCTCCAGCGTGGTGCTCACCGCCAGGTGGTCGTGTTCATCGATGCCTTTAAACTCCTGCCGGATCGTCAGCTTCTCACTCCCGGGCAGGAAGGTGACCTCAGCCTGCCGGGTGAACACTCCCCCTAGGAGTTAACAGACCCCCCCCCAGTAATAGATTAGCTTCCTCCCCTCGGGTCTCCGCTGAGGTCATTTCTGGCGAGCAAAACTGCAGCTGCGTGACAAATTGTGACATTCGGACATTGTGATGGATCTCTCCCTCACCAACAATGCTGAAGCCGTTCTTGAAGCCGGGCTGCTGCAGAGCAAAGGCCCACCCGATCACGCCACCCAGCGCTGACAGGGGCATCAGGGAGGGTCCGAGAGTCTGGGGGATGTCGCTGATGGCCACGTAGGAGCGTCCGTCGTTTACCACCACATACGAGTGCAGATCGTTGCTGTTGAAGCTCTCTGGAGTGGGAGAGTTGCCCACGTATACCTGTCCATGTACTTTACCGTTCATCCTCTGAGGTTTTCCTGTCAATACAAGAGTTGTGTCAATATCACCAATCCGTGGACGACGCAAGAATAATATCCAGGAAAGTCCTATAATCTTATGTCATCATCCTGTCTCGCAATGATGTATTGATATACATTTAATGTTTTTTTTAATGCCGTTTAAATGTAACTTAAAATTAATTTAATGTCTTACACATGCGCGCACACAAAAACAAACTATATACTAGGGCTGTCAGTCGATTATTTTTTTTTAATCATAATTAATCGCTTGATTTACATAGTTAATCGCAAATTAATCGCACGTTGTATCTGTTCTAAAAAATATTGTTTTCAAGTTTTTCATACTCTTGTGAATTTCACTGCCATTGACGGCTATAGACGTAAAAAAATCATTTTAACTATTGCTATTAGTTTAACATTATTTCTACTTTTGTTAAAAAGAGTATGAAAACCTATATATTTTTTATTGTACATTTAGAACAGATATACAATTTTTGATTAATTGTGAGTTAACTAGTGAAGTTATGCGATTAATTCCAATTAAAAATTGTAATCGCCTGACGCCCCGAATTTTTTATAATCTTTAAGTCGCGTCAGTCGATTACATTTTTTATTGTAATTAATCGCATAATTTCAATAGTTAACTCACGATTAATCACACATTTTATATCTGTTCTAACAATTCTAGGTTTTCATACCGTTGTTAACAAAAGTGGAAAAAAATGTTAAACTAATATAAATAGTTCAAATTATTTTTTGACGTCTATAGCCGTCAATGGCAGTGAATGAGTTAGCATAAAAATTGACAAATATGGTTACCAAACACAAATGGGGTTTTAACCTTTAGTTCATTGATACAGACATTTTTATTTAATTTATTAAGTTATTTGAAGTTCAAAATATATACAGTTAAAAGAAGTGTGAAACACTGAGTCAGATTTGTGTTGCAGTCATTTGTGGGTCTCTAGATGGCATTAGTGTTTCATGTTGGACATTAGTGACAGAAGCGGTACATTTTTATTTTCAAATTCAGAGCAATTGGTGTTTGGAACATAACGAAGCTCGTGGAGTTCATTTTAAATTGCAAGTAGTCACGAGTCCCCACAAATACATATATTTGATCACATTTATTATTGCTAAATTGTGTTATAATGACTCCTCTGTGCAATGCTGTCTGTAAAACAAAGCATGAACATCAATGTTTGTTTTTACATCAATTATATTTAAAATGTTTGAATGCCTCTGGACATTGTATTTAATGCCTTTTAATGACCCGCAGAAACCCTGTATGATGAGTCTGAGGTTGTTCAAGATTTTGCGACAAACTTTTAACGTCTTGACTTCTGCCTCCTTTTCATACAGCTCAACTTTTTGACATAGACTAAATGTACTGCTAATGTTATCAGCTCCGCAGTGCAAACCTAAATAGAGGTTGTTTTGACTTTTGTCTTGTCCTGTGAGGGGTCGCCACAGAGAGTCACTCGCATGATTTGTTTGGTTTTTGCACCGGATGCCCTTCCTGACTCAATCCACAAACTAAACCGGCTAAAACGTCAACATTTGGACTAAAAACATAACAATAAATGCTTAAATAAAAGCAAATATTTCACTCATGCCAACAATAGCAAGTGAGTCCACCCTTAGAGCGATGAAAAACATTGGCGTATTTAACTATTCCCTTAAGGATAAATGATGTATTTCAGCTGTTATTTCATGTTTTGTTATTATGATTTTAAGATTTGAAGCAGGATTTTTCATAGCATAGACATTAACTGATGTTCAACTCCCTTTTAAAGCTGCACTACAAATTTAAACGGAAAAGACAGAAAGATTGAGACATTTAGAAGTTACTAGGGATGGGCGTGGATCTATACCAAGTATCAGTATTGGTGCCGGTGCCAACCTTATTTTAAGGTATCGACCTCTTGTGACCATTTTACGATCAGAAACTAGAAAATTAGAATATTGCCATTAATTTCATGCAATTTTAAGGTCAAATGCTATACTGGGATATGTAGGTTTTTCTTTAAAATGATCTGTCATTGTTTTTTGGGGGGAAATGTTATATATCAGAAGTACTAGTGGAATCTGTACTAGTTGAGTACTTATACTTGTATCGGTCTGGGGGGAAAAAAAGTGGCATTGAATATCCCTACAAATCACAAAAAAAAAGGCTAAATACATTATCAGCGCTATATATGCCCATGAATGAATGAAAGTCTCATTCAGTCTAAAAGAGCTCGTTCTACTAATCGTGCATGAAAGAAACGTGGTCATACCCTCTGCCACACACTGTATCCCGTTGCCGTAGAAACCAGGCCTGCAGTGGCAGCAGTATCCACTAGAGTGGTCCTTGCAGTCAGCAAATTGGGAACACTTATTTCTGCTGTTTGCACATGTCCCAAGATTGTACGCAAACACTAAAACATGGACGCACAAGAAGAAAGTCACGTCAATTCAATCTCATGACACCAGCGGGCCGTTGACGACAAGCGCAGCATTGTAACGCACCATCGACGTTGATGTCAGTGTCATCCACCACCACCACTTCCGGGTTGTCAGGTTGGTGGGGTTGGTACTGAGCGGGTTCGACTTGGATCTGACCCTCGTCTGGTTCAAAAGGAGGGTACACTTCTTGCTGTCCATTAGTATAGACTACCCTCCTGGAGTCGGGGGCTTCTTCTGCGTCGCCGGGGGGCGGGGAAGGAGTTGCCTCAGCGGGCAGCTCGGTCACCTCGCCTGGAACAACGTTGGTGAAATAAGGTGACGTTCCAATCTCGTACACCCAAACGCCCCTCAGGCCTGCGTTGGTCTGCCTGCAAACATGGAAGCACGGTTTAATACGCTACTTGACCAGCAACGGTATGGGAATGGCGGTATTACGCGTCATGACTTACTCTGCTAACGCACGAATGGATGCGTCTTCGTCATTGGTGGTGCGGTAGTATTGGCCCTGACTGGAAAACAGGAAGCCTCGAACCAGGCCTCGACTGAAGCCAGCGTGCAAGATGACGCTATTCTCCCCTACGGGAGTATTAGTATACTGTATCCCATCTGTGGCATATAGCATTATAGCATATGAAGAAGACCCCACTGATGCAATTCCCAGTTGGAAGGTGTTTCTCTGTTAAGGAAAAATGATGTGTTGACATGAGCATTTGCTTTTTGGAAGAAAAAAAGAAAATCACTAGTGAGTGTCTTGCGAGGTGCCTTCAGTATCTACTTTGCCGTTTAAACAGATGAGAGCGTGCAATTGGCGTATGCCAATTTGCTTTCATGGCCAACGGTGAAGTTATGATTGAGTCCTATGAAATCTGCCTAGCAACAAGTGACCTTGCAAGCTCCTGACCTGACATGATTCAACAATAGGACAATATGTATATGCGATCCCTTAAGACTTTCCACGCTGATGGAAGCTCTCTTTTCCACTGGACTCGCAGGTGGGGTGACCTGGTTGATTACAGGGGATTTCGGGCGTCATGGGGGTCATCGGGCGGAAGGGCTCCCCCCCTTACTACATTTTTTATTTAGTTGCTTCAGTCTTTTATTTTAATTGTATTGATTGATTTATTTTACATTTGTGTTTGGGTTGTGGTACGCGTTCGTTTAAATAAATGCAATGACGTACAGTAGTTTAGTTTAGGAATAAGTACTTGTTGGGACAAAGAAGGGTTAGCTAAAGTAAGTATTAAAAATACATCTTTATATAATAACTTCCATATCGTATTTGAAAAGCAAAACTTTATTTTCAGACTACAAAAAAAATTGTTTTCAGATGTGGTCACATCATTGTGTCTGTCCACAACTCATGCTAGCAGAGGCAGGCTAATTTGCTAGTACCCTGTTCAAAAAGGCTTTCTTTCTTTTTAATGTATAAAAGCACAATTATTGGAAAAATATATTTAGCACAAGGTCATTCTATTGAATTATTTTTGTTTAATTGTTACTCTGAAAGCGTCTTGACTATTTGCTGTCATTTGTTTTGTGTTGACTTTTTTTTATTTTATTTTTTTTATGTGTGTTTATTAGGGGCAGATATCACAAGTTTTTCTTCTTTCTGTCCCCTTTCTATTCTTTTTCTTTTAAAGAGTGAATTTAATTTTCTGAATTGAATTGAAAACTTTTGAGTACGTGTTCTACGTCATATGATGTGTGCTTTAACAGTCACATGGCCATACAATATCATTGCCCAAGGTTTGATAATGGCATCAGCCAGAAACCTTAGTAGTATAGTTAAGCATGTGATTTTATTACAATAGACAATTCTGTCATTGGTGTAGTTAAACATAAAAGTATATTTCAACTCCTTGCTGTCAATAAATAAAAATATTTTCTTTTAAAGAGTTGTTTTAGGAATGTTTTAAATTATTAATATGCTGATTCTGTTACACCCACACACACACACACACAAAATACAAAAGCAAACTAAGCACCTGCTTAGAGCCCCGCGTGCCCACTAGGGTGCACAAAAGATCAATAATCACTCAACAGTTGGAGTAGTATTAAGGAAGAACTGAGTAACATAAAAAAAGCTAAATGTTACGAATGCGGTTGTTTATTTTGTACGTAGTTCTAAGACCAAGGGCCCTATTCTGTCTGCCTGTGCTTCAATCAAATCCAGCAAAATTGTGTTACGCCACATGCGCCACAACTTAGACCTGCTTTTACCTGGTCTAAAGTCTAGTCTACTTTTTGTCCCCAAATTGTCAAGTGCACCCTTGGTTTGTCGGAACGCCCAGCATAGTATAACGTCATCTGCCTAAACACTGTAAACTATACTTAAAGGGACCCAAAACTAATTTTGCTTAGATTTAGGGTGACCAGTTTTCAAAATCAAAAACCAGGATTCCTCTAAAAATGAAATTTACAATAAATTCTCACCAAATGACATTAACTTTATCGTATGAATCGCTATGACAACTGTGTGATTGACATACATGCGACTGGCGACCGCAGCATTAGGATAGTGGGACTACATTTCCCATGATTCTTAAACACAAAAGCAGGAAGTAGTTCTCGTTCCGGTATGGCAAAAAGACGCCTGCTAGCGACTAGATGCAGATGAGAATGAGAACGGAAACATGAATGTGAAACTAAATACAGTAAGTAGGAATTTAACAGTGACCCAAGGCTCAAAGCGGGACTGTACATCCGGTCACCGTAGCTTAGACAAGGGCCGGGTCTGACTGATTCCATGGTATGCTTGGCATTGTGACTGGAGGTTAAGCGTCCCCATCGGCTCAAAGTTCACACCCCCAAACCACCCACACATCTTCTATCTTTCATAAGCTAACGGAGTTGTAAACCTCACTTTTTTGTCGACGCCATCTCCAGTGCCGTCAGGCTCCTTTCGGGCGACGTCTACCCAGCTGACGACCACCACGTGGTTGGGACTGACTTCCTGGTCGTCCGGGAAGGCCCTGTTGATGTGCTCCGCAGCCCGACGCAGCACGTCCGGACTGCTGTCTTCGCGGAAGAAGACCTTGCCCTCCGCATCGCTCGTGTCCAGATCTCCGTGCAGAGCCACGATCATGCCAAAGGGAGCGGGCATTTTGCCAAGATACGTCGACTCGCTTTTGGGCTGTGCCGTGGCGATGAAGCCGTTGGTGTTGATCTGAAATGACAACATGAGGAGGCTTGTAACCGAGGATGACTTTGTTCACAAGAACTAGGACGGACACGTGAAGAACTGTTCCAGTCCGATGTGACCCACTTTGATCTCAATCCCAAACTCATTAGACTAACGATCCAAGGCTGCGGTTATGCGTCACACGCTGAACATGTTGCCATTCGGCAAAGATTTTACACGCTTCAAAAAGAGGAGCTGGGCTCATGTCAAAAACACACGCAGACGCCTCCGGCACATGGGGCTCCTCCACTTCCTGATCGGGGGTGGGCGGCGCAGGGAACAAGAACGCTACGTTTCCTGTCCTTGCCCCTGACCGACAGCCCCAGAGAGCCCAAAGTAATCTTCATTACAGGCACTTCCTGGCTCAAATGGAAGATAAAGCTGTGAAATAAGTTCAAGCCCGAGTGCGATTCAGATCTTTACTGAGACTTTTTGATTGAATCGCAGTGCTACAGAGACACTAAAAGCAGAAAAGGGTTGATTTTGTTGTTGGTAAAGCTTCTGAGGTGTAAAGAGGTGAGTGTTCCCCTTCAGGGCACAGACGCAGACACCAGTTCATAGCATTGGTTCATCTGCTGCATGGAAGATCTTAATTTGAGCTGACTAATGTTTGTGGTGGGTGATGTAAAGGGAACAGAGGGGAAACCCCGCACAGATTATGTTTTAGTAAGAAAGCCAATATTTATTCTGAAATTAGGATAAACATATGCCAAAAAAAAAAAAAAAAAAGACTCCCACATGACTCGGAAGCCAAAAAACTCAATATGTAACATTTGTAGCTACGTATATGAATTCCTCTGGTTAAATACATTATTCTCTTGTGCATTACAGTTGAAAACAAAGATGCAGCACTTTTCTTTGATAGCAGATTGGAGGAATATAAAGGGTTGCTTGTGTGTCCGACACAATGGCGCAGCTTTCATACAAATTTGAATTGTTGCATTTTTGGGGGGACATTCATGGAACTTCAGTGACTGGACAGGAAACAGCAGAAAACAGCATTACGTTTTGCGGGTAGTAGTCTACATTCAAACAACTCCAAGAAACTACCCACCCACTTCAATGTTATATAGCCTACTTATATGCGATGTACTTTGGGCTGTAGGTCAACGGTAAAGTTGATAACCTCGGGCTGGAAGAATGCGAGGACACATGCATTCCACACGATTCATGCAATCTTTGTGATAACTAAATACATATTTACGAAGAAAGACATTATTCTTCCACCCATATATGTTTTGCGGTCTGATAAAAATGTGTGTCCTCCAAGAGAGTAGAGTAATTGCGCAAGACTTTAGAAGATAGTCCAATCCAACCAAAAGCTATACAGCATTGCTGCCCCCCACCACCACCCCACCCCCAAAGTGGTACTAATGCTAACATCTGGATTTACTTACAAAGATGCTGTTAAAAGAGCCATCATACAAGAGCACAGGCTTCTCCAGTTCAAGTGTGTGCGTGAAGTCATCGCCTGCGTCCAACTGTTGGTCTCCAGCGCTCGGACCGAACGGGAAGAAGTCTCCTCGCGTTAAACCTTGTGCCGACGCCACCATTGCGATGAAATAGGCGCAGACAAGCCACGCTTGCTCCCGACAAGCCATTGCTCGCGTTCAACAGGAACTTCGGCGCAGTCCTGAATGTGCTCGAGCTGAATGTGCTCGAGTCCGCAGCACCGAGACCGGAGCGGAGGAGGTCCACGGAGAAGAGTGACGCCCGGCCTCCAGTGAGGAAAGTTCAGGCAGAGTTTGAAGGACTTGGGGCGGAGTTGAGTTGGGCTGAGGGGGGCGATCCGGGCTTCTTTCATCAAATAGCAATACTAGAAAAGGAAATGAGAAGGGGGCCCAGATACTTCACTGTTTCATGTCGATCTTAAAAGCAGATTGCTCAACATTAGTTTGAAAAACAAAACAAAAACGTCATTAGTCTGACATGAAGCGTTTCCTTTTTTGCCATATCACTTAGCTTAATAGTATTCAACAACAAAAATTGAGTTTTTATTTTCAAGAAACACATTTTATATTATTATAAGCCAATATGTTGTGTACAACTTGAAAATGTATATGAGAATGAAAAATAAATGATTCAATTAAATGGCACGGTGTGGAATTTAGTGCCATCTAGTGGTGGATTACCGATAATAATTAACTCTTTAAAAATGCACTACAATATGCCAAATGTATACACATTACTTCCGTCACATCGATGTACATTTTTTGGTATAATCGTAGGTCTCGTAATTGCTAATATTACATAGGACGCACCGCTGGCTGCCATGCCTCGCTACCATTTGCTAGCTTGTCCGCCTAGCCGCTCCTGTTAGCCACTCCAGGGAATTCTTGCTAGCCACTCTTGCTTACCGCTCGCTCACTCCAAAGAATAATTGGCAGTAATTGGTGGTAGGCTTGCTAAGTCTGGTCTCTGTGAGGCACCGTAGTGCGCATGCTCAAAATCATTGCATTATATTAGTTCAACACTCGATAGCACTATAATTACAAATAACATACTACGAGCGGTACCACATTTTGAGAATCATTGCAAAATACATTTCAGAATGTTTGTAAACAATTGTTGTGTTTGAGGTTACAAGGGAAGTCACTACAAAAGGTTGAAGGTCGTTTTTTTTCCCAATTTTTTCAATGGCTTTTCTCATTTCAACTCCAGTTTTTACCCCCTGAATGCTGAATTATCCACTTCAGTTTGGATTATGAAGGATCCAAATAAAGGATCCACTGTATGGTGCTCCACTGAAGCCATATTAGAGCAATTGGAGGCAAGCCAGAGGCCCATCGAGGCGCTGACATCACTGCATGGCCCAGTGACCACCAACAGGATCTGACGACCATTTGGATTGACCATTTGGATTGAAACAAGTATCCTCAACATGTAGGCTTTGAGGATAAACTTTTTCTCTATTGTTTCATGGATGGGCAGCCACGTGATCTTGTTAACTCAACTATGTGCCACTGAGTCTCGAGAGACTTGTCGGAGAGGAGAAGTCTCAATGAAGCCAGCTAACCTGTATGTGTCACCCTCTTGACCTCATCTCTTCATTCTTCTTTGCTTTGTTGTAAATGGCTGAGCCAGCTACATCCACATTTTGTTTCTATACTGTATACCTCAGGCAGAATGACATGAAAATTGGGCTTTAAGTTAAAAAAAAAAAGCTTTCATCAATACTGTTTTAAATTATTGACTACATCCATGCAATTTCGGTAAACAAATGAGGCGAGCTTCTCAGTGTTCAGAGTATATTTGGTTTAGTTATTTCCCATTTACAAAAGTCTCAAACAACATACGTATGACTGACTTATGAAAGGTTAATGTCCACAATTTGTTTTAATGAATGTTTTTTGCCCAGTTGTATATGGCAAGGAACTTAGTACGGTAAGATACAGTAATGTTATTGTAAGGCACTACAACAACGTGGTGTATCCCAGCCAATCAGTAAAGAAAACAAACAATAATAATAATAATAATAATAATAATAATAATAATAATAATAATAATAATAATAATAATAATAATAATAATGGTTACATGGTTACCCGTCAGCCTTCCCACTCTAGGTTGAAACGGTAACATTTATTTCATTGGTCTGTTTTTGTGTCGTGTGCAATGACAATAAATTAAATTTCCATTCCCTTTTCCAAACTGATGAATGGATGACAATATCTTGAAAATGAACAGTCATTTGCAGACTACAGAGGTTTAGTTACTATTCAGTGCTGGTATGAATGTGAGTGCGAATGGTAGCCTGTGATCGACTTGGCGACCAAATTTGGGCATAGCCTGCATTTCACCGGAAGTCTGCTTGGACAGGCTGCAGCAACGAGCGACCCTGAGCAGGAAAGGCATGATGGAAGTCAAAAAGTCTTGTCACGGACTACAGAAAATATTTATCCCCCCATTGAAATTCAGAATTTTAAAGTGATTCAATTATCTAAACTAAAAGCGTTACATTTTACAGTGTATCATCAAAATAACACCATAACAAAACAACATAAAAAAGGCTTTTATTTAATTTGATTTTTTCTTCTTCTTTTTGATAGCTTAACAGTGCCATCCTCTGGCCGTTGTGGGTAATCTGCTGAAAGAGGAAAAAAAAACGTTTTAACCGTCCATCTCGAAGTTTTCTTTACAGTTTCCTGTTGATTATTACAGGGAAGTAAAGTATATTCCAGATTACTTTTGACGAGAGTTAAAGTACACCTTGGACTGACCACGAGTCAGTCACATGGTGATATACAACTGTTCACAATACACCCGCATCTAGTATGGGCAATTTTTGACTTTCCAGCGATACCTAACGTACATTCCTTTGAAGTGTGAAATAAATATAAAACTTTCAGGTTCCACCGAGATTTGAACTCGGATCGCTGGATTCAGAGTCCAGAGTGCTAACCATTACACCATGGAACCGTTAGACCGCAATACCGTGTCTGTCCACTCTCACAAAGGTGTTGAGCGACAAATGGCAGCCTGACAGGTCAGTCTAGATGACCTCCTTTTTGGCCTCTTGCATTTTCACATGCCCGCCGATGTGAAACCACCCCCAGCCTCACCCTCGTCACCAATTTGCAGACCTCACTCAGACATTACATTATTGTAACTACTGCAAGAGATTCACCCTCATAATGTCTTGTGATAAACATTGAATAATGGACAATCTTGTGTTTACAGTCGGATCTCTCACCAAAATAGGCTGCTTTTTTTATATATATATATATATATATATATATATATATATATTTTTTTTATATTTATTATTATTCATTTAATATGAAACGCTCTGCAGCTCCTGAAATTTTCACATCTTGACAACTACGGAGTTGTTAATTAAACACGGCCAAAAGCTCCAAAAAGTTCAAAGTTCATAATATCTTGCATACATTTTCACATAAAATGGTGCGTTAAATATTAACTGTAAAGTATAATAATAAAAAGGAGCCTTCGGATGGAATAATTCAGCACATTGGCCTTGCATCTTTTTAGTAAACAAACTCACGCTGGCCTCAATTCTCCACAGCAGCATTTGATCCAGAGTCTTCTGCTTAAAAGATGATAATAATGTGCTGTTTTGAGAGACACTGTCCAGATGAGAACTGCTTCTTATGATTTCATATCACATTACATATTTAGCGTCGTTTCCGCTGTATTTAGCCTGAAATGTCCGTTAAAAGTTCATATTTATTTACGTCTGCAAATATGTGTGATTCGGTCAAAGTTTGGATAAGGAAATGCACGAGCTAAACATGGCTTGAATTATTGCTTTCTTAATTATTTTATTAATTTTTTTGCTTCCTTAATTTATTTGAGGCTGCATTGACAGCATTGCTTATCTGTCTGCACTGTAAACTCGAATGTTCAAAATAATCAAATAGATTAGTTGCACAATTTTTTAAGTTTGATGAAAACTACCATTAACTTAACTTTTTTAAGTTGGTGTAACTCTGTATGCTTTTATGAGTAATTTGTACTAAAAAGTTTTGATTAAATTGAACTATACTATTATACTACTATTTGGGTAACTTAAAAACATAAATTAGCTGTAATTTAATAAAATTGAGTTATTTTGTGATTAAAACCTTGTTTCAAAAAAGGGAAAATTTACAGCTAAAATATAAAACATACTAAAAATAAACATGTATGTATATGTTTCACAATTTATTTTACTTATTATTTTTTTATTTTATTTTAGCCCTATAGCTAAAATTGTAAATAATAATTGTAAATTGTAAGTAATAATTTGCTCCAGCATTCCCGGGATTCTCGTGGTTTGGACTTCTGTTAACTTAATCCAGTGGTTTTATAACATTGATAAGTTAGTAGCTAAAAAATAATTGAGTTGCTGTAATAGAAAGATTCTAAGTAACTATGTATATTTATAAAAAATAATTTGGTGTAATCAAACCATTCAAGTTCTGCAAAACTTTAACTTTTGAGTTGATCAACTCAAAAAAAGTGAGGCAACTGATTACCTCTTCTTCTTTTTTTTAAGTTCTGCTAACTTATTCGGGTTAACAGTGTGCTAGAACAATACATTTTCAAACAAGGAGACATATGGAGTATTTACATTTGATTCTGCTCAATCAAATTAATTACAAGAGCTGTATCAAATAGTCTGCCTTTGCAACGATAAATCACTCTTTACACTGTCAGCAGCGGGTAACAGATTGATTATACCTGTACTGCCACCTAGTGGAAGCACTTAATTGTTCTGCCTGTCACATAGTTGTCATAGATCGATGTCCAATTACAAATATACTTTATTTTTAATTGACAAGCAACAATTTTAATGAGAATGAAATGGGGAAAATACTGATCTGTTTTCCATGACACATATAATCTAACATGTGTTTTGGGTAATAACAGCTGAATAGCAAAATCCACAAGTCTTCGATCCATGAATTGACCGATTTTTCCCCAGATTCAGTTCATACTGGTATTTGAACAGTCATTCGCGTTCATATATTGACATCACCATGAGACCAAGACAACGCCTAACAACTGATAAACAATACAGCGCAATTGTGAGGCTTTAAACAGGATGTAGTCAGAGGGACGTGGCCCCCGAGCTGAGTGTCATCGTCAGGTTGCGACAGAAACACAGAAACTGGAAGAATGACAGAGAGGCATAGAAATGGATTTCTTTGAGAGAGGGGGGGGGGGGGTAATCTGTTGTGAATTTCGTACTTCAGCTTCTTGTAATTGTGCAATAAATTACTTAAATATTGAATAGTTGGACATGCATTCAAAAGTTTAGAGAAGTAAAGTAAGAGAGTAAGTAAAGTCAAAAATATTTACAATAATATATTATATGCACCACCACTAGTCTAAAGACAGCGCTTTGACTAGCAAAAGTCCACCTCTTTTTCTCCATCCCTGTGGACGGCCATTTTGCCACTTGCTGTCGACTTACAATGACATCAACCACAAACTTCCCAGGAAAAAAAGCTTACAACTTACCAACTTGAGAAGTATCCACGGTCCACGAATGGTGAGTGCCAATGTTTATATCACCGTTAGGCCACAACCCTCACATGCGGACCGTTTCCCCAAAATGAGCACCTAGTGTGCGCTGTCACTCCGTTTTTGGTGCTCTGAATTTCCGAATGGCAAATTCGAGCAATGCAGTTTTCCAATCTCTGAGTGAACCAGCGTGCGTTAGTAGCGTATTTCAGAACGCGTGCCCTTGTTGCTCAGGCTCAGTTAACGACCAATCACGGTTCACCTGTTTTCTGAGTTTGGTCATGTGACCTTCGCAAGCTGAGCCATGATTGGTTGTTTCCTGAGCCCAACTGTGACGTCATTTGCAAGTGGCAAAATGGCCACCAACTGAGATGGATGAAACAGGTGACTTTTGCTCATTCCACAAACGCAATATTTATCAGAATGCAAACACAATTTCCCCCCGTTCACCTGCAAAGGTTATCATGTAAGTTAATCCTGAAATTTTAACCGGAAGTCAAACATTCATAACTTTTTACAAGTATCTTACAATATTTAACTAACAACAATTATCATCGCTGTACCCAATGTTTTTGGCTGTTGGGTGTACGTGCGAAACGGCACTTGTCTCCGGGGACCCTTTCTGTTGGTGGGAGGCCCTCCCATGACAGGGTTAAAGGTACAGCAAGCGTGCGTCAGCTGATGCGTCTCGTGACGTCACCGCGAAGGGGGCGTGCCCATGCAGCGAGAGCCAGCCATCCGGCCAGGCAGGGAGGGAGGCAGGCTCCGGTCCCGTGCAGCTTCCTATCCGCCGCTTGCTTGTGCAGCTCCGACAGCGAGCGGCCATCCTCACCGCCCATCATGTGCCTGCGCTTGTGTCAGGCTCAGGAAGTGAGCCTCGTTCCGCCGCTTCCCTCCTCTTGACTGCGAGCGCGTTAAGTCCCTTCGTCTCCGCCGGCTTGTGAAGCTTTTTGACGCGGTCTCCGATTGGAAGCCGGCTCCTCCTCCTCCTCCTCCTCCACCTCCTCCTGCTCCTCGCGGAGTCGCAGCTCATGGAGGCCCCGGCGGAGGAGGCTCGGGAGTCGTTCCCCCTGCCCACTCTCACGCCGGCCGTGCCCCCTTACGTGACCCTGGGTCTGACGGTGGTCTACAGCGCCTTCTACTCGCTGCTCTTCATCTTCATCTACGTCCAACTGTGGTTGGTGCTGCGCTACCGGCACAAGCGCTTCAGCTACCAGACCGTGTTCCTGTTCCTGTGCCTGCTGTGGTCGGCCCTGCGCACGGTGCTCTTCTCCTTCTACTTCAAGAACTTTGTGACGGCCAACACTTTGGGGCCTTTTCCCTTTTGGCTGCTGTACTGCTTCCCCGTGTGCCTGCAGTTCTTCACACTGAGCCTCATGAACCTCTACTTTGCACAGGTGAGTGGCAAGCACGATGCTGTCATTTGCAAAATTAGGCATACAAAATGTCTGCACATTAATCTGAAATGAACTACAAAAAAAAAAACGACCACGTTGCGTTGTTATAACCTACATAAGTCTTAAAGCTGAATGCTAACACACGATGCTAAACACCATAGGCAGGCGAACGAAAAGCATCAGTATTTCAGCGTTATAACCTTCAAGAAACAAATAGTTGAACACAAACGGTGCAGTAACACACGTGGACAGACACTAAAAGAATACTCTAAGGCATATTTTGTGTTTCCTTTGTGAATAATGACAAATATTACTACAACTTGCTGAGGCGTTTCGACTGGTTTCTTGTACAAACGCCAATTCCAATAAAGTTGGGACATTGTGTAAAATGTGGGGAAAAAAAGCAGAATGCAATGATTTGCAAATCCTTTACAATACTACAAAGGCAATATATTTCATGTTCAAACTGATTATTATTCTCTCATTTTTTTATTTGATGCCTGCGACACATTCCCAAAAATTTGGGACAGGGGCAGCAAAAGATGAATGTTGAGGAATGCAAAAAAACAACAACCACCACCAAATACTCAACAATAAATATAATGTCTTTGTAGTGTATTATCAGATGATTACAGGTCAAAAATAATTTTGAAATCATTGTATTTAGTTTTTATTTACATTTTTACGCGATGCCCCCAACGGATGGATGTATGATGCTGCCCTCGGGTGGCCAAGGCGTGCACACCAGGACGTGCAGCATCATGCCCACTGAACTGAAGCAAAAAAAAAAGAAAGTGGCAAAAGTTTTTTTATTTATTTTTATTATAAAGTACAATATTATAGACTGCTATATTTTTCTTCATCTTCATTTAAAAAAAAACATTACAAGCATTTGAGTTGTTTTTGGGGTGGAGGCTGGAGCGAATTATTGGCATTTCCATTCATTTCAATGGGAAAAAATGATTTAAGATACAAATGTTTTGAGTTATGAGCATGACCATGTAACAAGTAAAATTCACATATTTTATTGTTTTTAAGCCAGTGTTGCATTATATACTGTACAGTTTGAATATTAAATGGATACTTATTCAGCAATAAGAAGATAATATTTTGTTTATAATGAATGTGATAACTTCATTATTTTTCATGAATTTATTTTCCCACTTGCTGTCGACTGAAGATGGCATCACCTGTGCCGAGTGGGAAAATGTGTTTTTCAAGGTATTAATTGTAGATAAAAAAATAATAAAGTATAATAAAAAAAAGAGTAACTTTTTACTGCTGAAAATGGCTCAATGAGCCAAGTATACATTTTACTGCATTTAAATATAAGAAAAATAAATACTTTTAATTAGATAATGGTTCAATTGTCTCTAAATAGATGTTTTAAAACAAAAAGTTCATCAAATCTATTCCCATGTATTTAAATGATAATCAACTTGTTTTGCATTCAGTTCCCTTACTGTACGAAACATGAACTGAACTATGACCTTAAAATTACATGAATGTACGTACCGAATGGTAAATTTGGTGTATAGCTTGATGTTGTTGAATTGCCAATCACATGTTTTGGCAAAAACATGCACAATATTTGACTCAAAATGAGATCATAGAACGTTACTTCCGAAATATGCAATATTTATAGGTTCTTATTAGATTGTAAATGTGTAATGTTGTGTACAGTATGTGTATAGGTCGACATGCTCAGTGATGAAAATCTGAAAATACCGAGTTTCTATTTTCATCAATTTATTGACGACAGCCATCCTACCGAGGCGCCTGTGAGATAACACACTCCGTTCCAATCAGCTTTTAGGGGTGAAGGACTGACTCATTCCTCATCTGCTTACATAATTCGCATATCAAACAAAAGCTTCTTCACAGGCCGCTAACTAAGGCTTATTCTTAGCAGCAGTAGAAAATGTGTGTGGTAAAAAGCAGCACTCGCTTCCTGTTTGGGGATTTTTTGTACTTGTTGGAATGTGAATAGAGAAGTGAACTTGCATTGCAACAAAACGAGGGATTCACAATTTGCTGTTCACTCCTTCTCACCGCAGGTCGTGTTCAAGGCCAAGTCCAAATATGCACCTGAGCTCCTGAGGTACAGGTAAGTAATTACTTTTACAGCCACTGATATTCGGAGATGGACTTTTAAGAAAGTGAATCTTTTGTCACCGTGTCCCCGCAGGCTGCCGCTGTATCTTGTCTTCCTGTTGATGAGCGTGCTGTTTTTAACCGTCAACCTGGTGTGCGCCATGCTGGTGAGGACGGCGGCGGCGGACGCCCGCATCGTGGTGCTGGTGAGGGTGGCCATCAACGACACCCTCTTCGTCCTGTGCGCCGTCTCGCTCTCGCTGTGTCTCTACAAGATCGCAAAGATGTCCCTGGCTAATATTTATCTGGAGTCCAAGGTGAGAAACCAGCATTTTATGAATATCGGCATCGGCCTCTTTTTTTGTTTTGATGGCCGATATATTAAAAACTGTTATTTTTGCGCCGATGGGCGCTTTTCTCCTATGTCTGCTCTAAGTCAGCGACTGTTGACTCCCTGCAGCATTGGCCCGCCCACAGCACCATCTGATTGGTTGCTCAGGCAGTGCTAACAGCTAATAAGCAGCAATTAGCGGCCATTAGGTTAGCCCGTGAGCTAACGGTTAGCTCGCGGATTAGCAGCTATTTGGGAGTTAGCGTGCGGGTGAATGGTTAGCCCGCGAGGTAACCGTTAGCTCGCGAATTAGCGGCTAATAGCCCGTGAGCTAACCGGCTAACTCGCAAATTAACGGCTATTAGGTTAGCCCGTGAGCTAACAGTTAGCTCGCGCGCTAATCTAATAGCCGTTTTTTTTAGCAGCTATTTGGGAGTTACCCCGGAGATAGCGTGTGGGTGAATGGTTATCCCGCGAGCTAACAGTTGCCCGTGAATTAGTGGCTATTTGGGAGTTGGCATTATAATAAGCTGATGGCAAACAAAAAACATGTTGCAAATCACAAAAGCTGATTAATAAACATGTGCTTGAAGGCATTTAAGCAGTCAAGTGCTGGAGTTTTTATTATTATTTTATCATTACATTTTTGTACTTTTTTTCTTCTTCCTGCAAATATATATCGGCTTCAAATATCGGTTATCGGCCTCCCTGACTACCGATAATCGGTATCGGCCCTGAAAAAAGCATATCGGTCTATCTCTAATGTCATTTTGAATCTTTTCGGCATCTCAGGGAACGTCGGTGTGCCAGGTGAGCGCTATCGGAGCCATCGTCATCCTCCTGTACACGTCCAGGGCATGCTACAACTTGGTGGTCCTGGGACTCTCCAATAAGAGCATCAACTCTTTTGATTACGACTGGTACAACGTTTCTGACCAGGTAAGCATCAGAGTTTTATTTTAAGCACATCTGATATATTGTAGCAACCTTTTTTTTGTGTGGCACAACCGGTTTCACCTAAAAACAATATTTTGACAGAAATATCCTTATTTTCGGAAATTGATTTGGAAGAGGAAAAGGATATTATTATTATTAGTATATCAAAAAAGCTAATATTTTTGATTGATCTTTAGGCTTTTTTTCTTCCATACATGTCAGGGATGTGCAGTGGCCCACGACCACACTTTGAGCGGCCCCTCAATTATTTCATTTAATGACCTTTTTTTTTTCTCTCCCAAACTCTGGCGGTTCAGCAGTTGCGGATATACCTGTTTTTTTGTTCGATATTTAAATATATATATATTTTTTGTTTATGGCGGGAAGACAACCCCTGATTTTTGTGGAAAACACATATTGTACGTTTATCAGTGTTTTTTAAGTGGGGGGGGGGGGTGCAAAAAATTTGGTTTGGTACGTTAATTCTAATTGAAGTAGATCAACTGTTTTTCATATTAATTTATGGTACATTTACTTTTATTTTAGCATTAGGCTAACCTACTGTTTTAGACCAAGAGAGTAAAATATTTACTCAAAGTATGTATGAGAAAGTGTGAGAGAATTTGCCTATCCCATGAAAAAAAAAAAACGTATTAAAGACTTCTCACTCAGAAATTCTAAAGTAAATTTTGCAAGGAGAGATTTAGACAAAATGTTAAACAAGGGTCGAGGAACAAACTCACGACCTTCGGCTTCACCTGAGCTATGCCACTCCTACTGTTTGCTTATATTAAATTAAATAGCAAAAATTCAAACAGTGTATTTTCTTTCAGGCAGATTTACAGTCCACTCTGGGCGACACGGGCTACGTCGTCTTCGGGGTGATCTTGTTCATATGGGAGCTGCTCCCCACTTCTCTCGTGGTTTTCTTCTTCAGAGTCCGCCAACCCAACCTGGACAGGGTGAGTCACCGCTCGGCATGTGCCGTTGCTTCCCTTTCGCATCTTCCAGACATCACAAGTCGATCGCCGCAAAGCAGATGACACTTTCACCTTGTGCAATACTGGAAGCTTGTTGTCGCGCAACTTCTATCAGCGTGACGTTCATTGGAAGGAGAGCAGGACACTGTACGTGATGATTCATTGAAGCAACAATAAAACAAGAAATGTGGGTCCATCTTTGTCTTGCAGACCGGCTCTGGGCTTCCCAGTCATGTTTTCTCCTCCAGGGCTTATTTCTTCGACAACCCTCGACGTTACGACAGTGACGACGATCTCGCGTGGAGCGTCATGCCTCAGAACATCCAAGCCAGGTATAAAAGTCAATCATCATTTCTAAAAAAAAATAAATACATTTTTAAAAACATTCTCCCTTAAATTGGTTAGTTAAAATATTTTCTTTGTTTTTATTTATTTGTAGATAAATCACGAAAAATATTGAAATTACTTACTGAAAATATAATTGATTCAACTTATTTACTTAAAGGGGGAGTTTGCAGTTGTAAAACCGTTAGCAAGATTTAAATATAGCCTTACTTTACTAATGTAGCAATACTAAGCTAGCATTAGCACTGTAAACAAGTCAATGTTAGCAACAGCGGGAGCATTTTTCACAATAAAATGTTACTATACTGACAACACAAAAATTATTGGTTTAGGGTTTTTTTTAAATATTATTTTTAAAATGTGATCACAGTCAAAAAGAGGCGATGAACGCACCCGTTGAGCAAATTGCTAGCAAGATTTAAATGCTGCCTTACTTTACTATAATGTAGCAATACTAAGCTAGCATTTAGCACTGTCAACAAGCCAATGTTAGCAACGGCGGGAGCATAACTTATTCATAATAGAATGTTACTATACGTACTGACAACAAAATATATTGGTTTAAGTATTTTTTTTTTATGTGCTATCGATTCATAGTCAAAAAGAGATGATAAACGCACCTGTTGAGCAGATTGCTAATTCCGTGTCGCTTCTGACTCTGAACCGCTAGCAAGATTTAAATGTTGCCTTACTTTACTATAATGTAGCAATACTAAGATAGCATTTAGCACTGTCAACAAGCCAATGTTAGCAACGGCGGGAGCATAACTTATTCATAATAGAATGTTACTATAATGATAACACTAAACTTATTGGTTTTAAATGTTGTTGTTTTTTAAAAAGTGTGCTATCAATTCAGTCAAAAAGAGGTGATAAACGCACCTGTTGAGCAGATCGATAATTTTGTGTCGCTTCTGAATCTGAAAATGCCAAACGCCCCTTTTAATTCCAATTAAACAAATGATAATACAATTTTAAAAAATTTAGACATTTGTCTGTTTAAAAACAAAACGTAGCCCTTAAGCACACACGTTTTCCCACCTTTGTGTTTGTACCAGTTTGGTGGCCGACAGTTACGAGTGGGGGAGCCAGAGCAACAGCATCAGCGCGTATGTCGGAGGGGACGACATTTACCACCTGCCTCCTCCCCCAGAGGAGCTCAACCATTACTGATCATGAAACTCACAATGACTTTCTCTACTCCAAATGTTTTTTGCACACTTATTATCCTCGTGAAGCACACTGGACCCGACCCGATACGTTCGCATTCGTTCCGGAAAAGAACTCAGAAACGTGCCAGTATATGAAGGACCACTTATGGGAAGATGATTTGCACAATCCATGTACAAACAGGGCCCAAACTTACTGCTTATTTTTTGTTTATATTGATATGTGATTAATATATTTCCTTGACCTTTCACATTATGCACTGTATTCCTATGTACTGTATGTGTGTTTCTTTTCATACAGATTTGCTAATATGGATAAAGTAGTTTAAATCATTAAAACAGTCAGATTGTAGTAAATTGTATTTTATTTTATTAACCACACTTATTTTTCTGTGTGATAAATGGACACAAATGACTAAAGAGTATAGTATTTGTGCATGTAATAATATACAGGTGCATCCCAATAAATCTGCATTTCATAGAAACTTTATTTCAGTACTTCACGTGAAAAAGTTTTGGTGGGTGGGCACGGTGCCCTGAGGTGTGCTTAGAGATACTAGAGAGTTTCTCTATATCAAGACAACTTTCTCTTCTTTCAGCTTCGTTATGGTTAGAGTGTGATCAATATGTAGTTCTACACCACGACGAAAATCCAGTTCATCAAATTAATTTTAACTGAGGATGTTTTTAAACAGTGTTTTGGTAACTGGGATGAGGAAGAAGACCAAACAGGCCATATTTGCTTTGTAAATCCACTCCTTTTATTAACACTATTAACATAAGGCTGAAGTCCAAAATGTATAGCGATATGCCTAGAGATTGTACCTTAAAATTTATTGTGCTAAAAATGGAAACATTTAACACTATCTAGTAATTTATCGAATACATTTTTTGACTGCTGATTCGTCACCAAATGAAGGAAACACTTAAAATCATTTGTTATACAAAACGGGTTCCCGACTCAATATAAAGCTTTAACTTGATTTGTGACCTTTTGTGAGTAATTCGACTTCCATCATATGGAGATGAATGCATTAAGGTCAATATTGAGATAAAAAATCATAATAATAAAAATCAAGAATGCTATACCATTGACCTCCTGCAGGGGGCAGCATACAACTAGATTTGCTGCTTGGAAGGGTGACACCGTTCAGCACGCGTATGAATTCAAACAGCTTTTTTCTTTTGTGGGCAAGAAATTCAAACTAAGACCATTGTTTGTTTCTGTCAGGATAAATGTGTTTTTAATCCATCTCATTCGTCATTGTTGCAAACTCAAGCACATTTTCCAGACAGCAGCATAAAAACAATGATTCCGTGTGAAAAGCATAATGCACCGAGTTGATGCAGAACGCTGTACCTTTAAGGAATTCACTGAGAGATGAGCTTGATTCCTGTGAGTTGTGTCAAAGTGTCAGTCGTGGCGCAAAAAGTTCACCTTTTGAAAAAGACGGTGGGCCGGCCAGGGAGAGGGAAGTAAAAAAAAACACACGCACGCACGCACGCACGCACGCACACACACACACACACACCATCCCTTTCGTGACATTCAAGGTCCGCTGGGCCGTCAAGGTTGACAGAATATGAACACACTTGGCTTGTTTTTCCTTCCAAAACCATCCACGTTCCCACCGCCTCATGTAAAGCGCACGCATGCTCTCCAAGGGCCACTTTCCGGGGACGGAGCACTTGTTTTCTTCCTGGAGCGCGACGCAGGCTTTGCACTAGCTGAGATCGGATGGCTTGCCGAGGTCAACCTTTACTCCTTTTTCTCCCGCACCTGCGCGCGCGGGACAAAAAAAACAAAAAAACAGCACGTTTTCGTTCAGAGTCTTCGCAGAGTGGAGAAGGATCACATTGCCAAAAATAATTAGGGAAGACGCTCACGGGTGCGCGTCCAACTCTACCTGTTAAGTACTTTTCTTTAGCTCTGGCTCGCTCGTCTGCGTCAAAATACCACACGGTGATGGCATACCTGCACAGACACAACGAGAATAATGACTCGCTGCTAAAATGATGCTGGGCACAGTTTATGTCGACGCGGTGCAACGGGGATCCATTTGATGCGCCAGTTAGCATGTGAGAACATTTGACACGATTCTAAAAAGGTACAACTCGAGTCTCGTTTATTTGTCGGGTGCAACGTGGCGGTTATCACTTCTAACACACATTGATCACACAACTGCACCTTGGCCTTTGACTTTGACAATTGTTTCACATCTTTGTTTATTTGTATTGTGCGAGGCAGTTATCAATAACTGGTGGGAGGAATGATCGCATCGATTATATGACACATAACTTTGTGGATTACGGTGGAACCTCGGAGTTTGAACGTCTCGGAACTTGTACAAATCGGACCAAAAAAATCGGAGTATAAAAAGAAAAAAGACTCCGAGTTTGACCTCGGTCTCGGGGTGTGAACACCCGAGTAAAGCCAGCAAAGCCGAACGTACCTTGAACGGGTAGCCGAGTGAAGCCGAGCGATGCCGAATGCTCACGTTGCGGCCATTGTGACTAAGCGCTGCTCATTTCCAGTCAGAGCGTGAACACTCGCGGAGGTGAGGTGCTCCGTACATTCAGATTTTTTTCCACGGCTGTTTTTTCTTTGACACGGGCCCAAAGAAAGACAGCAGTGCCAGTGGCAGCAAAGAAAAACGTACAGTGCTACGAACCACAGTGGATTTAGGAGATTATTGCGCCGTTTTAACTACCGTGACTGACTACTTCCGTTAATACTGGCACGAGGACCCCCCTTAGCTGTTCAACAACGTGCCTGACGTTAAGAGCGCAAACAAGGACCCCATAGTAGTCTAACAATATGCCTATGAGACACCATTAACGCAACGTAGCATTTTTCATCCACTGATGCCGTCACACCACAACAAAAAAGGTGAGGTATTTTTTTATTGTGTAAATATTGTACCGGGTGTACATGTAAAAAAGCATAAATATAAATTGAAATAGGAATTTTCTGTTCTTGGAGTTTGGGAACGGATTAAGAAATTTGTTTTCAAAAGTTGAACACTTCGGACTTTGAACACTTCACAGGTACCACTGTATTTCAAGTTTGTTTCTTGCTATTATAAAAGTGGTGGTTGTCATTAATGCGCCGATCCATCGGGAAAGACAATTAGTCACATGGCGGTATCAAGTGGGACGCTGACAGTAGGCATAATAAGAGCTAGACCGATAATCGGCGCCGATATTGGGCATTTTGACAAAGATCGGTATTGACCTTTTTTTTTTAAATCTGACAACTGATATAAGGTAAATCTAAAACCATTTTAATCTCAGGGAGCTATTTATTTACACTTTCAGATGCTAAAGACCCTGGGGAACCTTCTAAACCGGTTGTTTTTGTTCGACTTTAAAACAAAGAAATAAGAAAGTTTAAGTAAGATTACAGGTAGTTTTACATTTTGGAGAGAAAAAATATATTTACTGTAGAAAACTATAGAGAGCTACATACTGATAACCTTGGGAGCTCCCTGAACGTTTTGTTAGAAATTTAAAAGGATGTCAATTGTCTAAGATATATATATATATATATATATATATATATATATATATATATATATATATATATATATATATAATTTCTAAATTTTGAAAAGTATGAAAAATTGTTCAAAAAACATAAAGCTTAAAGACATTACAACAGAGTCAAGATTTGTATTAAAATATATATATATTTTTTAATATTTTCCCCCTTTTTACTGAAAATGAATATCGGCTTCAAATATCGGTTATCGGCCTCCTCGACTACTAATAACCGGCATCGGCCCTGAAAAAAACATATCAGTCTATCTCTAGTCATAATAACGGTGGACATCTTACTTAAAAAGTTGTATGGATCGTTATTTGCTCCACAAAGGTAATTCACACAAATAAGAAACTGTAAAATTGCGTATAATTGTCTCCAATAAGTTTGTGTAAGGAAATAATATTTATTACAACTTAGGAAAGGGAAGGATTTTGAGATTTTTTTTAGACACTTATTATTTTGACTGTATACGAGCCAACATAATTTTTTATTTTTTTTTGGATTTGTGTTTAGGCAAGGTGGCGGTTATCATTAATAACTGGACCATGGAAGTGCTTGAACCTGGACAGGAAGTGCTCACACTACTAACAAAAGAAGTGTTCTCTGGCTGTCTAGTGTTCCCGGACGTGTTACAAATCGCCGAGTGGGAGTGTCGAGTGTTTCCCAACCTTTCTTGAGCCAAAAAGTCTCACGGCATATCGCAAAAAGTAGACGCGCAGTTTAATTGCTGGCATTTTGTAGTAATTAAATCACTTTCAGACCAATTAAATGACATTTTACAATGAGGTCCTGATGATCGGGTAGCGTTGGCGAGACAAATATGACGACAGGCAAGCATGTCCGCGGCCGAAGCTCACCTGGTAGCAAAAGCGGGCTGAACCTCGTGGGGGTTCCGTCTGTCCGACCAGAAAAAAAGCAGACGGTCAAATTTGGGCTCTATGTCGGCAAACTGGTCTTTTCCTTCTGGGAAGATTCGAAGAAGGCCACCGTGTTCCTGGAAGATGACAACAAAGGGAGAAACGTCTCGATTATGTTGACAAGTCGGGACAAAAAGCAGCGCGGTGAAGCCAAAGCCCGCGCTCGGCACGTGCCGCTGCCAGGCCGGTATTTGTTTTTCCCGCTGAAAAGGTCACGCCGCATGACGTCGCCTTAAAAGGGGGCTCATAAAAAGATCCCCCCCTGCGATATCCCGCACGGGCTTCAACTGGACGTGCTTGTCCGGCGAGTCCGGGGGCTCGAGATAGGAAACGGCAGCGGGGGCGTGGGGGCTTTCCTGTGGAGGGATCGGAAGAATAACCCACAGGAAAAGTGCTGCGGTTGGATAAAGGACCTGGAGAGTGAAAAAGCAGATTGCTGCAACTAAGCGTGCCGTTCCGTCCCGCACGGCGCTGATATGATAGGGCCCTTTTATTCACACGCACACTTGCGAGAGCCTGACCTTTTTTTTCTTTTTTCTTTTAAACCCAAGGGAGAATGTCGGCAGTGTGACAAGGTTAAACCAACACAATTGGGTCAACGAGGGCAGGGGGAGGATCTGTTTTGTTGTTGTTGCTTTAAAGCAACGTGCAGCAGGTTAGGGAAAGTTCTTAACGCGCTACGGCACGGCCAGCTTACTTCACGACAGCTCTCACTGTTCCATTTTATATTCTACCTGCCAATGGAAGCCTAAAAACATTGAATAAATCTCAATGTTGTACATTTTGAACTTCCAGCAAAATTGTGGCAAAAAACATAACCCTTAAAAGGTGAAGCACTTTTTAAATCATGCAGCTTTTCTGAACCCTTTGAGTTCAAGTTTAATCACGATTTGCTCATATGATATCATCCAAACAAATACAGATTTACTAAGTCATCAAACCTTTTTGAAAAGAAATTCAAATTTCACTCAAGTAGGGCTGGGCGATATGGCCCAAAAAATTTTATCTCAATTTTCTTCCAGTCATTTAGGATGATTACGATTTTAATCGATTTTAATCTAATAAATCGTTTATTTAAAGGTCTCATTTATTCAAAAATAATTCCTGTGCAGTAATGTTATACGGATTTAAAATCAGTTTTAACAAACTTAACATTCAGTTAGCAAAATTAAAACTCACAATAACATCTGGATCTAACGGAACATAAGAACATAACAGCTTTTAATAATCCAAAAGACAAAATTCGATTTCACGATTTAGCAAACTTTAAACGATTCGATTTTCAAAATGACGATTAACCGAATTAATTCGAATTTAGAGTGTAAAACAGTGAATGACTGCATATTGCAGTGGATCGGACACTTTGTGTACAGTGTTACCTCGTTTATCGCTGGGGTTGCGTTCCAAAAAAATACTCGCAATAGGTGAAAAGTAGTCACCTATAAACCAATGGCTGAAAGCTGAACCAGGTCATAGCCAGGGAACAGTAATTGTAAAACATATTAACTTGTTCCTCAACTTCATTTTTGTCATCCTTGGGTGAGGGGTTTAACTTTGGGCAGGACACATTTATCATTAGGGATGTAACGATATCCAATCAACACGATACGATAATCATCACAATATTGTGGGGAGGTCGGTGATTAAAAAAAAGTCACAATATTGTAAAAAAAAGAGAGCCCATGCTAAAAAAAAAACCTCACAATATTGAGCTTTTGTACATTACAGCAATGCATATAAACAACTTAAAATCTCTAATAAGACTTAATCTTGAGGCACTTGCTAATGCACGCACACGAGTTCCTCACATATATTGACTCGCTTCACAAACATATTACGTTCCCCTTCATCTGACCATTAGCGTGGATTTTAAACATTGAAGGGCCAAAACATGCCTTGTGAAAATTAAACTGCACTAAAAAACTAACCACCAGAGGGTGCTAAAACTGCACAAATGGAAATCAACCCAAATATTGTGACATGACGACGACGATATATTGTGTTTTAATATCGCGATATCACGATATCGCCGTTATCGTTACATCCCTAGTACATATATGAGACTCAAACAAAGTACAGACGGTAAATGGTATCATGGAGAACACTACAAACATTTTGAATATGGTACACTATCAACTTTGATAACATTGTCTGGGGAACACAATTTTGTTGTTCGTTTCAAACTCATTTTTGGGTGGAACTGATCTCCATTTTTTCTCTACCACGTCAAGTTTTTGAGCTATATCCCCGTTTTCTTGAAAAAGTATGAAATAAATGGATGTAAAACGTCTGCAGATATTGATATTACTGAGCCGCACACTCCTCTCACCTCACTGTTTCAATCGTGACGGCACAAACAAGTCGCCACGTAATTGTAGAGTCCAATCATTAGCAGCTCTTCTTACTACAGTCTTACTACAACCAATCAGTGGGATTTTTGCTTATCAGGAGGGTAAACTGTGGAGAAAAAAACTTGACGTGCTAGAGAAGGAAAAAAAACGGATGCAATTTTGGAATCAGCATAAAAATCGAACTTAACTGATAAAAAAAAATAAAATAAAAATAAAAATATTCCAGTGTTGCATAACATGATGCACATTTTGTGTATTATAGAGGTGAAGACCCTCTCTCGTGGAGCCATGGTATCCTGGCAACCACATTCTATGAAAGAAGGCTCATCAAAAAGCAGCCAATCAGAGGGCCTGGTGGAATGACAGCCATGTCCAACCAGGTTTCAGAACATGCTCCATTGGAACAATTAAAGCCTGTGCGCGAACACGACGACGGCGATGGCGTATCCACCTCCACGATCAGCAGGCTGATGTACACTTTCAGAGCATCAACACAGCTTTCAGATACGCGCCGTGTCCGATAGCCATAAAGCTGTCGAGACATTCTAACAGAGCGACATTAACTCATTCACTCAACTCGATTTGGTTTGATATGAATACTGAAGGACAAATTCGTCTAGTCACCAAATGTTTCTTTAGAGCCCATCCATCCACTAGTTAAAAAAATAAATAAAAAGTCACCTATTTGCGTTTTTTTGTGCTCAGGACAAAACCCCCTCTAATATCAGAGAATTGCTTCGACACCATCTTTAGCATCTTGGTGCCAAGGAACCATTTTGAAGTGAACGGAGCTTTCATTTAGTCAGTTTATAGCCGTGGCTAATTGATCAGTACTTTGCCACCGCCGTGTGGCATCTACAGGGATTTGCAAAGCTTTTTATGAGGGGCGTCAATTATTTGTGTGAAATAAATTATAGGGGGGAAAAAATATTCATCAGTTGTGGAATGAACGTCAAGATTTTTAAATCAAATTCTAAGGACAGGTTGTGCAATTTACAACTCAAATTTATAAATCATATCAATGTAATAATCTTACTGCAGTATTGCGTAACGCCTTTAAAAAGTGAAAAAGTGCAATTTTTTTCATTCACTCATCAGTGATCGCAAGGAATAACTTTGATGATGAGACTCAGGTGAGTTCAAATTATTGTTCAATTTATTTATTAAAAATGTTGCTTTGATAGACTTCCTACAGCATGTTTGCAATATTAAATGAATTTGTTGGATCCCGCCCCCCAAGTGTTCACATTTACAAATCTCAATCACAGTCAAGTCCTTCATGTTGTGCACTGTACTGTCGTTTTTTTGTAGTTTTCCACCCGGCATGCTTATCTTATACAGTAGATCACTCCAATTTCCAACATTAGACTCACTATCTCTATGTTTTTGTTTTTTCTAAGCACACATACCTTGGCACTCCAATCTTTATTAAGGTAATATATGCATGTGACACAACGTCCATCGCCGTTGGGGTTATCCACATGGCGCACGTAACCGGTCCCGTTTCCAGGGTAACATGCTACCATTGCCTAAAGACAAGAAGATCAAAATGATAATGAGTAAAAAAAAGAAAAAAAAAAGAATAAAAATAGACAGTGCCAAAAGCAGGTATCGGAACAGAAAGTAATTTTATCTCCAGTATCAAGACAAAAAGTGATATAATTTTTTTTAACGTGTTTGCAAATCTCAAAACCAGGACAGTAAAGTGTCTTATAGTCTTGGGCGTTGAAGTGAGGATACAGTAGACGGTCTTGGCATGAATCGTTTTGCTAGCCTGTAATGGACAAATCGCAGTCACATTTCAAGTTTGTCAAACTCTGATGCACACATAAACCAAATTCAGTAACTTAAAATTCCATCCATCCGTTCATGCTTACAATTCATTCATTCATTTTGCTTGCGCTTGTCGCAATCTCACATTTTGTGTGAATTATGACCAGTGAAGCTACTTTTGGTCCAGATGCTCCAACTGCAAAGAGCAGATCTTTCTCTTTATACTCTTCTACCAACCTGAGCTTTACAGAAGCCATGTTTGTGTTTTCTGTAAATCACCTTGAGTACTTAAATCAATATACATTTACACCGTTCCAAACCTGGTGTCTTTCCAAATTAACAACCAGTGCAGTGCGCGGTAAATATTCACCCCTTGTCCTATGTGAGCAGTCGTGTGGCAAAAAGAACGTCGAGTTCCTCAACTCTCTTCAAACACTTGCATAAACAAAGCACGGCAACATTACTGCAACACTTGCAGCAGGGTTGGAATAATTGGGGGGGGGGGGGGGGTTTAGATGCCGCATGGATGAAATTGCTGTATGTATGTACATGCTTGTATGGCTAAGGCTAAAGTTGAAGCCCGATCTGAACTGCAGTAAACTTTGACTTCTGGCGTCATTCCAGACGTTTTAATGGTCATGCTACGTGCAGAGCGTGAGGAGGGCCGCCTGATTCTCCTTTATGCACCACCCCCCTCCGCCCCCAACCCCCACCTCCGCTCCCTTCCTCCCTCCCTCCCTCCCTCCCCACACTTGAGCTCTGCTCATGCTGCACATGCTGCTTGGAGCACGTTTATGACTGAAGGTGTGAACCCCACGCGCACAGCTGCTTTGCACTTCTTTGCCTTGTCGAAGTCAATGGCTGCTGTGAATTTGAGACGCCGCCGAGCCTCTACATCTGTGTCGAGCAGGATGTTGGTGAACTAGACATGGATATGATACGGAGTATTACTGACCGATTGATCAACTGATTGACATCTGACCAAAATGTGCTCAGTGGAACTGGCAACAAGCTCAAATAACGAATTGTGTTGTGCATGCTAAATTATACGCCGATATTGTTTAGGGTTGAGATACTTTGTATGCTTTTGCTGTCATTTCAATGCTGGTCCATGCAGACTTGAATTGATGTGAAGCAAAACCTCAAGACACTTTACTTGAAAACAAGACAGACTTTCAGTCCACCTGTTGTTTGAACTGGACCAAGCCAAACCAAATTGTAGACAGTGGCAATCGGAAGATTAATGAGCCTAAATTTTTGGGGCACTTCTTTTTTTTTTTTTTAAGTTACAAGTTGCGGACAAAAATTTGACACACGAGTGAGCTTTTTTTTCCTAGACATAGGTCTACTAATAAAATGAGTGCTGACATGAAGCGGATAATATTCTGCCCTCCCCGAGTATGCACAATTTGGCAGATAGTGAGCAATTTAAAATTTAAAAAAAGCCAAATGTGCTTGTTTCAAGATGTTTCTTGTCACTCCCAGTTTGAGATTACTGTAAAGCACCATTGTAGTATTAATAACTCACAAGGGAGCCCATTTAACAGAAAGCCGAGAACTAACTTTATAGGCAGTATAGTGCACCAAACACACAAATAATGTCGTTTCAAAGCAGATCAAATCTCATGCCATGGAAATGCATTTGTTTTGAAGTGTTTGAAAGGTCAGATTAAGGGGAACAAATGTGTCATGTAGTTATTATATATTTAGTCCAGACAGCCATGTGCTTATTTTCTACAACAATATACTCTTATATCAATTTATTTGAGAACAGATGATGTTGTATAACAACTTTGATTTTGGATCTCAAATGCATTTTTTAAAACAAGATATAACTGAAAGTGAATGCATCTGATCTGTTAAAGCAAGGTTCGAACACCACACGGCAACACAGATTACGGTGTAATCAGCCAGTTGGCTCAATGTTCCAAAAACCCTAGGAGATAAAAGTAAATTTTTGCATTTAACCTTTTAGTGACTGCTGGCAAAAATGAAGAGCTCAATTTGTGCGAGGGTGAGTCAAGTGAGCACACTCTGTCATGGGATCAGCCACTAATACTTTCTTCTTTCCTGTTGGCAGGTGGGAGATGAGTGAGATCCAGTGTTGGAAAATTGGGAATAACGGCGTTAAGAGCAACCCCGTTCACGGCCACGCGCCACGTTATTAGTGCTACAAAGTCCAGCTGTCGGTCGCGCTACGACGTCAGCAAGTGCATTCTGTCGCATTGCAACATCATAGCCAGTGTGAAAGCACTGACGCGGACTCTTACTTTTGGAGAACAAATTGATTCTAAAAATCATTGTCAAAACATTCATAGTACAGGTGAGAACAAACCTAAAGTAAAAAGCAATGATACAAATTGTGAAGTATGAAGAGATTTTTGTGTCATTTTGCTTTTTATGCCAAGTGATGTGGGTGGCAATCACTGATTAGCTGTGCTCGACAACTGTTGTCTAAAATCAGTTTACTGTGCACTAATGTACAAATGCGAAGAATAGAAAAAGATCAGTTACTTTACTGAGTAACCAATTACTTATTCAAAGCAGTAACTGAGTTGCTAACTGAATTACTTTTTGCAAGAAGTAACTTGTAATTACTTTTTTAGGGTAACATGGCCAGCACTGGTGAGAACACGGCTTGAATATAGATGATCCAGAATGCCATCTGGAGTCAAAGGTCAATAAGGTTGACAGAAAATGTGATGACTTATTTAGGCTGTAATGTAAAGAATATATTTTTCATTCTTTAAACCAGTTCACTTTTTAAACCAAGAGTCTACTAGATTCTTACTTAAACTCTTAATTTTATTTCTTTTTCTACTAGAGCATTATTTCAAACATACTTTTCGATGAAAAATGCTCAATTATAAGCACAACATCAGTATATTAGTTTGCAAGCAGTTGAGTAATTGCGTTTTATATCTTTATATCTTTAAACATAATATTTACGGACCACATTAAATGGACTGCTTTTTATATAGCGCTTTTAACTACACCTATGGTGCCCTTTACAATGCCTCACGTTCACCCGTTCACACACCAATGGTCGGCTGCTGCCATGCAGGGCGCTGCCAGGTCCACTGGGAGCAAATTGGGATTCAGGGTCCGTCCGCCCAGACGGAAGCAAAGCCGGCTTCGTTCCTCAAACAAATCTCGTACACACAGAAGCATTTCAAGACTTGCGTGTGTCCAAAAGAAGACGCTGAGGACGTTTTTACGGCTGTAATGTATATGCCAAGTCTGGAGTGGCGCTGTAGCGCAGCCACAGGGAGAATGGAAAGCATAGAAGAAGAATCAGCGAAGAAGACACTTTTTTTCCCTAACTCCATTGCAATCTACAGAACAAACATGGCTTTACGTGTATCAAAACAACATGAAGAAGACGAACACAGGAGAAGTGACAATGGCGGGTGATTCAAGTACAACACCGCTTGTTGAACGCGGGAATAAAGAAGCAAAATATTTAGCTGCAAAAGCATAAGCAAGCTAAGGAGGCTGCGCAAAACGACTACAACACGGCTATCCGCCATTGTTGTTGACAGACTGACGGTTCGCGCGCACTCACGCGAGAATTGCCGCACACGTCATCAATCTACGGCAAATGCGTCGTCATCGAGCTGCGACCATTACATCAACACTCGAGGAGTATCCTACATAAGGTGTCCAGACGGACGCGTACGGGTTTTGAAATCTTTCCACTCTGGAGCCCGGTTTCAAAAGTGATCAGTTTCAAGCTCCGAAACCGCGCCATCGTGTGGACGAACGGCCTAAACGGTAAGAAGCTTGTGACGATACATTGAAACTAGCTTAGGTGTCATGCTCAAAGACACCTCAACATGTATGGTCACTAGGGGTGAGGATCGAACCCACAACCTCACGAATGGGAGACAACCACTCTACCACTGAGCTATGCCCCCAAGCGGTCAAATCCACTGAATAAACGTTTTTTTTTTTTTTTTTTTAATAGAATGTGTGTGGTTTGACAATGATTTTTCAGTGCAGGCTGCTGCCCCATCAGTGTTTCTTGCTTATTAAGGGTAAAATGCTGACCATTAATTTGGTATTGGAACTCACCTCACCACTCAAGTCATACATCACCATAAGTACGAGTTTTGTACTAGAGATGTCATATTTTTGCACTGTTGTGCAAACAATAAGCCGGGGAAAAAAAGGTGGTATACACGGTGGTGCCATGGACATATGAGGAGTGTATTGTAGTATTGTAGTGACAAGCTACCTCACACCACCTAGAGCGAAATATCCGACCGACCCCGCAACACATGACTTCCTTTAGCCTTCTCATTCTATAGTGCATTAAGATGTAGGTCAACGGTCAACTTCCTCAGAGGAGTCAGACCCATACACACTGAATCTATCAAAACTGTATAACATTAGGAAACAAATGAATCAACACCACAAGAGACAGCATTCAAATCTTCATGGTGAAGTCATTTTTGTAATTTGCTTCTCAATACAATATGTTTGAAGATAAGCCCTAAAACCATGTGCAAAGATAGAATACAAGGTAGTACCGAATTGCTGAGATATAGCATTTAGGGGTGGGCGATATGGGCTAAAAAAAATAAAAAAATAATAATGATAAAAAAAAACCACTAAATTTTTTCCCAAAAACGTGGTAACGATATTTTGACAATATTCTACAAATCGTGTAAATCTGCACTTGCTTTACAGAATAATTATAGACGGCGTTTTTGAACAACAGCTTTTGTTTATATCTTAATTTGCTTAATACATCTTCTGCAAAACATTTTACGATATTCTATGGCAACATTTAACAATGAAAGCTTTATTATTATTTTCCAGGCTATATAGGGTGTTTTCATGGGTTTTTCTGTATCTTTGTCAATTAAATGTCTTTTATTATTCCATAATAACAGGTATGGTAAATGGACTGCTTTTTATGTAGCGCTTTTAACTCCACCATTTGCTGCCCAAAGCTGTTAACCTCGCCAGCCAGATTGATAATTGTGATTATCGCGGCAGACGTTTTCCGGCACACATTACGATGTTATTTTGGTCTTGTCAACCCCAAATAATTTCCTTGCTAGGGACGTGTACTTAAGTCTTGCTAAGTTTTTATTAAATCAGTCATTAAAACAAGACTTCGACTCCATGTTCTCACTTGTAAACACTTCCGTCCCGTCTTCCTCACGGCTGGCGGCGCCGAGTCACGTGGCTGAATCATGCCAAGAGGTATCATTTCCTCCTCTGCCGTCTATGCACGCTGATTCGCCAAATGGGAACTTTCATATTTGCAGCCAATCAATTGAGCCGTTTCCCCACATTTAGAGATAGTATTAAAATTTGATCATGTAAAATTGGACATCGTGAAAGCCAAATTGACGACAACATCGATGACGGTGATTATCGCCCACCCTTAATAGCATCAAGCTCTTTTTTCACCATCTCACCATGATTTTGTATTTAGCGTCTTTATAAGCCTTTAAGAAAAAAAATACTTGTGTAGTATATTAGGACTGAAAGATTAATTGCATCATTAAGTTAAGTGTAACTGTGTAAGCACAACTAATACTCTCTTGGGAGTGTATTCCTTTCAGTTGACCCACCATCTTAGGTTTAACTGTGGACCCAACTGTGTCATATGCTAGCTAACACAACACTACATGTCCGAGGCAGTGACGTGCAGTGAGCTGTAGGTTTGGGTAGGCAGGCAGTCGCAAATTGCGACGCACACACCAATTACAAATTTGTGCGTCGGCAGAACGTATCCTAGGGTAACCATATTTTCATTTCCAAAAAAAAGGACACTCAGCCTGACCTCGAGATACTTGATACTCAGATACAAGATGCCATACATTCAAACTATTTTAACATATGCCTCCCTCGGTATGGGTAGAAAATAAAACAAAAAAAACATCACTCTCTTTTGAAGTCGTACATTTTTTTTGCTCCACAATCTTTTTTTCTTTTTACTTCGAGCGGGATTCGTACCCATCGCCTCCAGTGCGGCAGCTCAACACTTGTCACTCAGCTAAAGTTCTGGGCCACCGTCAGCCAGTGCGCAGTCTGCCAGCCACAGTAAACATTGCAGTGCACTCTGCCTCCCATTTGCCACACAACGAAAAAGAGACAATTTCAAACCCGCCCGGACGCCCGGAAAGAATGTAATAAAGTGAACATCTCCCTGTAAAACAGCCTAATTCCTCACAAAATCAAGCTAGCAATAGTAACCATGTAAAATGAATCTGCCAGTTCATCGAAGCACATCCACAAAGCCAATCTTTCTTTGGCACCATTCTTTGTGAAAAGTACAAATAATTCTTTGTCCCTTACTTACGGTAGCTAAGGCGTTGGTCTCCCATCCTTCAAAAGATGGCGTTTTCCCTCAAAAGAAAGGCGTGAAAATAGTTTTATATTCTCCAGAGTGGCGTCATCTTACCGCTTTGCTGTGCACTAAGTGTGTTTTGAATTCACGGCTGCACTGTGCAAACGTACGTTCGCATAGGAATACTACAGCGACGTAAAAAGGCTGCGTGGCGATCTGCCTATTTGCGTAAAGGACTTTTCTACTGGGAAACGGACTACGCATGCGCAAACACACATCGCTACGCAGATGGGGGTGGGAAAAGCACAGTAGCGGTGTGCCTTCAGGAGGATAATTTTTGCAGCATTTTTGCCTGCGGGCCAGACAAAGTAATGAGTCATTTTTAATTTAGAGGTATGAAAATCACCAAATGTTGTCACTTTTAAACCTACAGGTAGTGTAGGTTTATTAAAGTGAAAGAAATAATTAAAATCAATTTTTAAAAAGCCAAACGGTTTCAACTTTCATTTCAGCCTGGGGTAGGCAGTGCCTACCTTGCCTATCGTGCCCGCACGTCACTGGTCCGAGGGGACGAGCATTGAAGGGAAGATACAAGCTGATATAGCGCAGTTGAGGTTTAAAAAATAAATAATCAGGGCTCTTTGTAATCATCTGGGCATTGGTGGAGCATGCATAAAAACTCGGCCATTGTGGAAATAAGACTTTTTTTTTTCATTGTGATGCAAAGCATGATGGTCAAAGCTGGCTAATACACGGAACGGGCATGTAGAATTCGACACCCTGTATCTATCCAGTGGTGTTTATCCATGTTAGTTTGCACAATATAATCTTATTGCAAGTGTTGCGCTGAGGACACTGGTCATCAAGCCAGTTTTTTGTTTTTTTTCCTCAGTGAACGTATGCCACACGTTCGCCTGCGCACATCTTCTTCACTGGTTCGACGGCTTCATCTTCGAGGGTCAGCATTAGAAAACTCGGCCGAAAAGACTCACAAAAACGATTCTTGTACACTAAAAAGAGGATTTTGTGCTCAAAATTCTCAGAGTTTCCCCCCAGTGTCCAATAAAGTTGGGGGAGAAAAAAAGTACAAGACTATCTCTACCACATCGAATCAGATGAGGGCCCCGCCCTTCAGCATTCTCTGATTGGCCGAGACCATGATACGCGCATCCGTTGACGTACCAAAGTGAGGCTTTGAGGCTTTGTGAGTCGAGGAGGCTTTTTCTCCCTTGATGGCGATTTGTTACAGTTGCAACATTGTGAAATGAATTAGGACGGCCGCATACCCAAATCGGTTGCATTCTAGAGCCCAGGTAGGCCACTAAAGAATCTTCACTTTCATCTGTTTTGAAGTGAGGCAGCGTAATGGTAGTTTCTTTTGGTACTGGCGTCACGTGTATTAATTATCAAGTTTGACAAGCATGAAAGGTTCATTAAAAGGTAAGTTAGCCTTCGCTTGTTATAATATAGAAGTAGTATAGTGTCATTTTTATTTGCCTGGCTAGACAAGAAACTTGTTGTATTCACTTGTCTTTTTGCCCCGTTAACTGTTCAATATGCGGTCATTCTGTGCTATTGCTGATGTTGGAATACATAATTATCGTAACGCGGCGTCACACTGGATACAAGTTTAGGTTTGTCGCTCGCACCTGTGATTTCAAACAAAGGTGGGCACGTAAAATAACTGAAAACGCTATTGTACAGAATAACGTCAATTAGCACTAATGTTAGGGTACATTTTAAACCGTCAAACAACACTCACTGAGTAGTCCAGAGACTTCTTGTATGATAGCTATTAATGAGGACACAAGAAACAATTGCATGCCTGCGTTTAATTATGGCGGCACCTTATGGACAAAAGCGGCAGTGTTTCGCCTGCAGCAAGACGACATTTCCCTGGAGGACCAGCGCATAGCGTCGTCTTTGAGCTCATGCCAGCCAGTGATAGCCGGGCCAATGTTGATTCCTGACTGTCCTTTTATCCAGCACAGGTAACCTCCCTTTTTTCTTTTTTTGTCTCCTCAGATAAAACTTTTCGGTTGTTTTGCAGCTTCTGCCATAACTGCCACAATCAAACGTATACATTCAAATCGACTTCCACCTTTGTAAGAAATGGGAGAAGGGGGTAAAGTGACGTATGCCGCAAAGCAGTCTGCATGCGTGTTGTACTTGCTTAGTGCTAGTAACAGCGATAAAGACCCCCCCAGGCCATGATAAAGGCACCATTCAACTAGCTGTAAGTCAATGTTTCATCAAAAGAGTTATGAAAATATTTTTGAAGGTTGAAAAGTTTGTAGGCAGCTGACAAATAACATCTGGCATTTGGTCACTAGATGGTGCACTAACAGAAGAAATAAAGATCAGATCGCAGTCGCCGCTCCAATACTGTGTTCATCTGCAAAAAAAAAGAAAAGAAAGTCCATGTATAAAACATGGCCGGCCCAAACGTGATTCCGGTGGAGCTTCAAAGCAGAAAATTTAAGTCGGCCTATTTTTTAAAGTCGCCTTTTTTACCGAGCCCTAATTAACTCTTTTACTGCCAAACGTTATCCAAAAAACAACGCCTACAGTGCCAGCCGATTTCGAGCAATTTCACTCATCTTTCAAGGCAGACAGAATATTGTGTGCTATGACTACATAAACACGATGGACACCATATTAGAAAAAAAGTATGTTTCTACCTTATTCCGTTCTTCCATTTGAAAATAGGTCATTTGAGTGACACCAAGTGAAAATGGAAAAAATAAGGAGAAATAAAGCTTTTTGTGACGATATATTTTCTGTAAAACAGTGACTTCGACACTAATATTTTTTGTTTAGTGACGCTCTGTGAATTAGATTTAATGTGACAAACGCTTTGATTATTCATGTTATTCTTGAAAACGTTCCATTTCCTAAGATTCGCCATTCATACCAAAGACTATAAAAATGGGACCCATTTGCCTTGTGCTTGACACTCAGCATGAAGGGTTGGAATTGGGGGGTTAGATCACCAAATGATTCCCGAGCGCGGCTCCTGCTGCTGCTCACCGCTCCCTCAGGGGATGGGTCAAATGCGGAGAATGAATTTCGCCCCACTTAGGTGGGTGTGACAATCGGTGAATCTTAATCTTTTCAATTTGATTCACGGGAGCCCATTGAAAAGAGATACAATGCTGCCATCTGCTGGCCATAGTTATATTTGGACATATTTGTTATTTTGACTATGACTGTCGTTTGGCTGCTGATTGAGACCGGGCGATTTCCGTGAAAAGGTATGTGATCAGCATATGTTACTCAACGCCTTTCATTGCTGATCACAAAAAAAACTATCACCAGCAGCTCGTACTTTGCAGCTTGCAGCCAACTAGAGACCGGCCTGTGTGCAGTGCAGCATATTCTCCCCTTTTTCCTTAACACTGTAATGAGAATAGCCTGAGCTAAGTAAGCACCAAACATTTTCATCATGATGTCCATGCTCATGGTCAGCAGTGAGAAGGTCAAAAGGATAATCAAGTACGAAAAGTCGCAAAACCAAAGCAAGTCTCGCGCATGCACTTCAATGATCAATGCATTCGAGAAACCCAAAAGCATTTTGCATGTATATAAACATGCTCAGCTGACTGCAATCTCCAACAATGTTATCGGGTGAAGGGGGGAAATGGAAACAATTACATCAAATAACGCTTTGTGCATGTTTCTCCTCTATCTTCGCCAAAGCCAAATCTGCTTACATTATGTCAGCTCCTTTTGAGTCCATTGATTCAGACGGCCTTCACATTTATGCAAGTCATGCTCATTCTCTCTGGTCACAGTCCAAGCCGGGTGTTTGTTAGGGGAACTGGGGCAGTAGGCAAGGAAGTTACATTCTCGCCGGTGCTTAACGCGTCGCGAAACACACTTGCCATGTATTCAAATGTGTGTTTACTGAGAGGCCTTCTACTGAGAAGGCGCCCAGGTGTAAATAAACTAGATAAGGAGACAAACCTAAAAATAGCAGCATGCAGCTATCGGTTATCTGTGTTCCTCCACCCCCCCGCTGATATTTGTCACGACAACATATTGCATCAAATCACCGCTAATTTATATTTAAAGGGAACACGGACAGCTCGCTGGTTCAGTATTGTGGCTCAGGGTCATGGTGCCACAATCCACTACTTAACATTGGAGTTCAGAGCAAGCAAAGTTTTAATCAAAGCTCAAACGGGATGTCAAGTTAGACATGACAAAAAAAAACTTTCAATATTAGCATCAGTACCAGCTCGAAAGTGTGAGTGTGTCCATATCACCTTCCACACAGCATCCACTCACACTGCAATTTTCTGTGTCGGGGAACTTGGTTGATTGGCCTGAAACCCGTAACCGGATTTTTGGTCTGTGTGAAAGCTTCCGTACAATTTGCCACATCGCCGCACCGTGCGACGCCCGTTCACATTTCGAATCGCCGCAAAAGCCAGTGGCCGAAACTCGTGAAATCTTATGCGAGTGTGCGTGCAGTGGAGGCTCGCACAGTTCACTTGATCCCACCTCAATTGATTGGTGGCTGTTGTAATGGTGAAGAAGCAAGAGAGTCTGCCCGGCCAAGTGAGGCCGGGGCACATTTGGGCATGAACGGGGCCGTTCTGCAGCCTGTAATGGAAAAGCGGTTGTACACAGTTGACGTAGTACCCTGCCTACGCGCCTATGAGGTATACACTCAATTGTATTAACTGTTAATTGTTTATCTGAGTTGCCAAATGATTAACACTTCCTACAATTTCTCAAGCACAATGTAAACCTATTTCATAAGGTATGGTTGTTGTTGATGTTAAGCGGGACAGGTTGAACGTAAACATGAATTGCCCTTCCGACGACTAAACAAGTATTCCGAATCGGACTCATTTTATAGGTAGCGAGTTTGTTGCCTCTTAGCGCATTACACAGAGAGAGCTTTGAGTATATGGCTTTCTCTTTGTCTAAAGGACCCGTTGGTAAGTATGACCAACATGTTAAAAACAAGTAGAATTCCGCATACTGCATGGCTGTTTATTTGCACATATTAGACTGGCGAGCGTGCAGACAGATTCAAACTAACTTCTGTGCATGCGCATGCGAGGACATACTGCAGCAGCAGACAGGCATTAAAAATGGATCCGGGCAATGACTCATATTCTTGTTTTAGAAATTCACAGCAGTTTAGTAGTGCTAAAACGCCTTCATTTTGTGACCAAAAGCCCAGTGTAGTCAAAAAAAAAATAAAAAAAATAATAAAAAATACTAGAGTTAACTTCCAGCATCTATTTATAATGCTGCTTAACTGTTTAAGTGGCAGGCAACCACAATTTCGCAGAATAGACACCGGATACTTCAACAGTCATGCTGTGAGTTGCTATGCTTCATGTGCAAAAAAAAAAGAAAAAAAAGAAAAAGTGCAATTGAAGAACGTGGTGAAAAAGCTGCAGCATTCAGATGCTTCATATTGATTGAGGCAGGAGTAGTACAGGTCATCAGGTCTTTAGGTCATTCCATCATTATTTTTAACCTGTATGTATGTGTCTCGTTGTACTTTTGGTCAATTAGCGGGAGCCGGGAGGGTTTGAAAAGTGCTACATAAAGTTTGATTGATTGATGATTAATAGATTAATAGTTAACCCCCCACCCCATGACAATTTTAAGGACCTATTATATCCCATGACAAAATGTTCCTTTACAACTGAAATTAATGGCATTTTTTTCTACTCTTCTCATTTCTAGCTCCTGATCGTACAGTGGCACAGTATCGGCATCCGGCCACCATCACAAGTCCTAAAATGTTGAAAAAAGGCAGAGTATTAGTCTGATAACAATACCTGTTATCGTACTCGCGCTTCCCTATTTTAGTGACTAAGCAAGACCAAATAAACGACAAATAAGCAATACCACACAAGAGGGAGTCATGTTGTCTTCACCAACCCTCTTGAAACTCAGCTACTTCATGAGAACTGATCCATGTGATAGGCCACTTGTTTGATTTAGACTTCTGAGGCAGCTCCGGGTATAACTAGGTTATTCATACAATGGCTCCAAATAATGATTGGTACTAATAGATTCAAGTGTGTGTGTGGTTTTTTTTTTATACATGAATTGATTGATTCAATTTTGTTTGTTCCATAACGTACCAGAAAACAGAGAAAAGGGTGATCATTGTTTTCCAAAGTGGAAGATGCTTAAAAGATGCTCAATGCAGAAATCAGATTATTTACCGCTGAGAGGCTGAAATAAGAGGATTTCAACAATCTCTAAAGGATGGATCAACGATTAAAATAGTTGTCGATTAAATTGTTAATGGATTAGTTGTAAATTTGGACATTTCTCAATAGGGGTGTGAATTGCCGAGTATCTGGCGATTCGATTCTTATCATGATTCATAGGTCACGATTCGATACCGATTAATCCAGATACGAATCTATAAATTGATTATTGCGATTTTTTAAACTCAAATTTGGAAAATAATAATCAATAAACTTGTACATGTAAACTGTAAGATTTGTACGAAAATGTATTTATTTATCTGCAACTTCAGGCTTATAACTGAGCCACTGCATTTAACAAACAGGTTGCAGTCTGTTTCATGTTTGAACAGCACTGAAATAAAATATTATGGCTTAATATTTCGTTAATATAACATTCTTCCATGCTTAGAATCCTAACCCCAAGTAAGACGTTTTGTTGAATATTCCATAAAAAATGTATGTTTAAAAATGAATCGATTCGAGAATTGCGCGCTGTAATATCACGATATATATTGCCGAATCAATTTTTTCTAACACCCCTACTTCTAAATCATACAGACCCATTTAAGCAAAGTAGTGACTTACCCAGATTTCAACTCAGTATGAAGAAAATGATGTTAAGCACACCAAAATTGTGCATCTGTTTCATTGTCTTATTGTATAGGTTGCATATATTTTCCTAACATAGCGTTATATATATATATATATCTGAGACAGAACCTACTGTAGAGTGCAGAGTGCTGCGTTGCACAGTTGGTATTAGTGAAACGTGACAAAGTTGAGCGAGGCAATGGAAGTTGCAGGTTGTGTCAGTACTGTACTGAATTTCTTGACTTGGTCGGGTACTTCTTGGTATGAAGCATGCATGCAATAAAAAAAAGGGAATGGTTGACGGTGCCCACCTGTTTCTCTACTTACTTTTGTCCTTCCATTGATGGCGTAGTTGCCCAGTTTGCCGTTACAATGTCTGACCAGATCGTCCATGCGACTTGTGAGAAAGCGGATCTTCTCACAGCCCGCCTCTTTCCCGTCCACCCACGTGATTTTGTCCCCACGGATGTCTTTAGTGGAGTCACTTTTTTGACTGACCACCTGGCCGTCCGTGAACCGGCCGGTTTTGTGCAGGGCCTTGACGTCCTCCAGGATGCTCAGCCCGGTCTCCTCGCCCATAAAGTTGTCCACCACGCAGATGCCATGCTTGTTCATGCACGGGATGACGTACTCCGTGGCGAGTTTCTGTGGGGATGAACTCGTTTGTCCGTTAGGTGTGGTGGTGTTGGAGCCCTCCTCGGCCGGTTGCTCTCCAACCGCCTGCGGCTCCGTGTTTGTAGTTTCTGCCGAGGGCGCACCGGTGTCCGCTTGCTCGGGGCTGTTCTTCTTCGTGCATTTCTCCGGCGCCTTCTCATCCCCGGGCGGTTGCTCGGGTTCGGGCTTCTGTTTGGGAGACTGCGTCTTCTCCGCCTCCTTACAAATGCGCTTGTGTTCTTTCCAGTGCTGTTTTTGGTGCTCCTTGCTGCAGTAGAAGGAGTTCCGACACCTACCGCACTTCAAAAGGTTCTCCATTTTCCCACAAAGTTCACAGTACTGGCGCTCTCGCTCCAAGTCGTTCTGTTGCTTCTCCATGTTTGCCGCTAACAACGGGTGCGCGGCGCCTTTAATTCCAATCCTTCACACGCGCCCTGCTAACCGACAACTTTGGAAGCGGTCCACCGCCTCTTGCCACGCTACGCCGAGCGAAACCCTGGAATAAAACTTAAAAGCCGTTCGTTCCATTACATCCGCTACTTCTCCACATGTTGAGTCTGAGAAATCACGCGACAGCGTGTTGCCCGGAGCGAGCGAAACGGCTTGCGTCGAGGTCTTCATGGGGCATTCTGCAAGCTAGCTGTCGGCCCGCAGGTCGTGCATGGCGACGCTCACTGTTCCCAGCCTGTCCCCGGCCCGCCCGCTCTGACGTCAGGCGGAAGCCACGCCCCAACCCGTGTGTTACGTTCATGGTTATCGGACAGCTGACGAAGCTGGAAAACACGTGCGGGTCAATCTGTGTGACGGCTACTCTCATCTTCATACGCGAAGTATGTAATACCCTTATATTTTTGACTCTTTGCCTTAAACTGAAAAGGAACTGACAACTAAAAGGTGCACTCTTGTGTCGTATTACTGCATCAGCAAAAAAAGAAACACTGACGAGCAAAACAATATTAAATTAATACCTCCTTGACAGCGCCATTAAAGCTTAGCATTAACATATTTGTAAGGATTTTTTTTTATTTTTAGAAAGCATCAAAATGTGGAAGCTTACTTGCAACGTTGAGTAAACACAATTTTGAATACTGTAAACAACTACAATAAGCTAGTGAGAAACCTCGGAGATATAAACCAGAGGACCGCCCTTGACGTAACAACACTGAACGTCACATCAGCGTGTCGTCCTCATTCTTGACTGGCATTTGTGAAATTCCTTTCACTTAAACGACACAATATTTATGTCAACATTTCCCTTCTGTCATATCATACAACATATACATTTGTGTGATTTTAGAGTGCAAATTCTTACAAATATATTTTAACAACAACGACATATATTACAATGCAGTATATGTCACGCGTCCAATGCATATCCAGCTGGCACAATCATGCACCCTTATTTATAATAAGTAAACGGGTTTTTGGACGTCATCATTCGCGCTTGCGGGCAGAATTAAGTTGGCACTAGTCAAACTGCACGTAGACAGTCTTCAGGATTCACTGGAGGAAGGAGGGGTTAGTGGAAAGTGAGTATCTGATGATCAAGAAACTGAATGACACATATAGTAAGTAGTCCAGAGTAGAGACAATGGCTAAGTACAACATTTATTTTTTATTTTTTTATGTATAAGACTGTCTGCACTAGGGTCCAATGTATTTTACAACAAATTATTACTTTAAGGCTGTGTGGACACAGTGTTGCTTTAAAAAAATAAAAAAATAGAATCCCATGACTTTCAATTAAGTATTTCCTTAAAACTAGGTGTGTTAAATTGTAATACAGCATCGGTATCGGTATTGGAAGAGACCAGAAGCATTGCACTTTCAGTGCCTCCAGCGACTATGCACACATTGACTGCCAATGCACGCCGTTGAAGCCCTTAGACAACAAGAGACATTGCTTGTCTTTATATCGCCAATAAGATATGTTTTATCACACGTGCTCAAGGTACATGATGATGTTCAACAGTCAATGCAATACAGTAAATTAAATGAATGTGTGTGACATATTTAGTTTTTCTGATCAGCCAGAAAAGCTGAGCTCCATTGGCGCAAGAAACGCGGAACTTTTCCCATTGACATACATAACCACAGGAAGGCTTGGCTGATTGAGGGCGTGCAAATCTAACTTCATTCTTTAAGTGTGATATCGCTCTTGCATTCACTTGTATTGCGGTAACTATGTTTGGCTCAAGTAACTTGCCACATTCTTCACTGATTTTTACATGGATTTATTTGTTAGAAACATCAGACATGCAGTTAGCAGACATGTGGGTACTTAAAACCAAATTTTAATTAAACAAAAAACACTTGCTATCACATTGTTGAATACTGTGGAATTGATTTAAGCTTTTAAGCTTTGAAAACTAATGTTACAATAAAGGTCATGAATGAAAACCAGGCTAATCTTCTATTTTGGATTCATATTTTTATATCCAACTGCGGAGGAGTCAGTGCCTCACCACCAGTCATGAGTCACCCCACGTCATTGCCTCAAAAACACAACATAAACAACCCAATTTATTTTTAGTAATCCCTGTTTGAATTCTAAGAAAGGAAGGCAGAGATAATCAATAAACCAACGCCGATGCAATATTACCTGTAACCTACTTAAAGATGACTTTTGACTTGAATAAGTTGCACTCGCCACTTGGACGAATGAACTCCTGCCTACTTTTCCAAAAGACTACATATCCCATAATGCACCGCTCCTGTCCATTTCCGGTTACGCACAAAACATCACGAAAGCCCCGCAATAAACGAGACAGCACGACTGCCTGAAAAGATATCTACATAATAGGAATTATTTCGCGTAGAATTAGTGCATATTTATCATACCTTCGTTTAAATGTGCTATTAATTCTGTCCTTTAAATACAAATTGAACCACTTACAAACTATTTCAGTAAAGCTAAGCTGTAAGTGCGGCGTGTCATATATTTTGGAGCACACTTCAGGCGATCGCCAAAAATAATCACAATTCAGCTTCAGTTGTACTTTACGGTAACGCTGAAGGTATGAATAAGCGAGCAGGTAAGTTCGGACTAATCATCATAAACTCATTTTGGTCTGGAGACGCTAGACGCACGTGTAACTGGTTCTAGGTGCTACGTTAGCCATTGTTTACCATCCGTGTGCTTATTATTTTCCCATTAGGCTTAGTGAAAAGGATATTGATTTACCTACTGAGTATTGCATTTCAACTGTCTTGATACGTCTCGGTCGCTATTATTTTACAGTGTGACGATGAGAACAATTGCAATACACGTTAAAAGCAGTCAAACGTAATCAGCAGGACAATGCATCACGTCAGGCCACGTCATTATTTTCCACACTAAGGCTGAAAACGACAGCAAAATTAACTGACTCGATGGCTCTGCAGCTCAGCCACAGAGATTTGAGAGTCGTTTAAGAGAATTTCACAAGAATTTGACATTGAAGAAAACACGGCATCATCTGTTTCTTTTCTGCATCATTTATAGCTGAAGGACATCCACAGAAAAATGAAAATGCAGCTCAGCGCTGTGAAGCAGGTGCCGATCTGTCTTCGCCTGTCATCGCAGCCTTCAAAGGTAAATTGCATCCTCTTTGTATCAATGCCACTTCTCTCCCGGATGGGTATGGTATTTGCTATTTACACACATTTCTTTTATAGTCTTTCAGATGGAGCTTGACACCAAGCACGACAAATACGAGCGTCTTGTTAAGCTCAGTCGAGATGTCACCATTGAGAGCAAGAGGACAATTTTTCTTTTACACAGAGTGACAAGGTATGTATGGTGAATGTTTGTCACTATGTTAGTGATTTTCACAGTAAATTCTAAATAGGAATACATTTAATGGGAAAAAACACACACGCAACGGCGCAGGGTCAAATGATCCTAACTGATTTAATGAATGTAGAAAATACATATCACATGGTTGCAGATCCCAGCTTTTTTGTTAACAAAAGGAGGTCGTTCTTAACCTAACCAATGTATCACCTCACAATATTTTTTGGGGAGAGATCTGTCACATTTAGGTTGTCAGGATTTGAGTTTCATGAATCACCCTGAGGATTTCTTTTACCTTCTCCTTCTCACTTTATTGTGCAAGGAGAGGAAAAACAAAAAGCAGGCACGCACAAGGTCCAATGTTTACTTATAAGATGAACTGCAGATGAACAGTCCATTCTTACTGTGCTCTGGGTTTCTTTTTTCATTTGGAAGTGTTCCAGATGCAGAGGCCATTTTAAATGAGGCAGATGGGAAACTTTGTGGTGTGAGGCAAAAAATTGGTCAGATTGCAGAAGAGCTTCGAGGAGAGGACATCTATCAGTTCCACAGAGCATTCACTGCAGGTGAGTTTTCTCTTCACACCAGTGGCAATTCTAGACATGGAGGGCGGAGGTTATAACCCCCACAATTTTGTTTTTATTTAATCTTGATCCAAAACGTTAAAAAGTAGTGCTATAGTATAGTAGTACTCTATTGATCAACTTCTGGACCCTAAAACATAAGAAAGTTACTTAGGAGAAATAGCCTGCTGTACACACGAGTGTCTCCTCCTGTGTTTTACATTGGTGACATAACTGTTCGTGTGAGACCGTGACCTTGGTGCAGGCCTGCATTAACAGGAACACCCTCTGATAACGTTGTTTTCCCACTTCTTGCATCACTATCCGTTCTTGTTAGCGTAGCCAAAATGTCTGCAGTGTTTGGAGACAAATTTGTGTGATGGTGAGCTGTTATCTAGCTGGTGGGTGGGGGGGGGGCATTTTTTAGATTGTAGTCACTCTTGAATCAATTTTGCATCCTCTGCGACGTGACTAGTGGCAGTTCCCACCAATTAGTCTTTTCCCCTCTCCGTTTTTTATCATCTTTATTAGAGACTCAGTGTAACGGATTTGCAGTTAATCTGAACAAGGAGTCTCCTGGCATACAGTATGTAATGGCGCCACTTTTGTCATAGAGAGGCCTTTAATGACATTGAGGGCAAAATTGCTGCTGATAACGGGTCAACGCTTTCAGTTTGATAAGCTCTTTAGCTGAAGATCTGCATAAGCAAGTGGTGGGGAATTTCCAGAATCCTTGTGAATTACTTTATTTATTTATTTGTTTTTTAAATAAAAAAACATTTTTATAAGCATACATGGACATACAATGCATATTGTGTCCCCAAAAAAGGCCCACAATTGTGAGAAAATTTTCTACCAATATTCTATAGAAAATTTTCATTCTAAAAGAAACCAGGGTTTTCTAACAAATCTATTTGGGGCGTACTCATATGTTGTTGAGCATTGGACGTGCAGTTATTTAGATTGTGTATACTGTAAAAGCCCCTGATCATCTGCTGTTTTGTTTTATTTTCTGTATTATAGTTGTAAAAGATAAACTGCTGTAGTATCATTCAATGAAAGAATGTGAACGGTTTCTTGGTAGAGATGATCTGAACCTGCCTTAATGCACACACAACCCATTTCTTGTCATGCACATCATCAGATTATGACAGATTTTCCAAATCAGAGTCACATCTCCTGGCAGTGTTGATGTAACTGCTGTGACAAGTACGTTAAGTAAAGCTGCGCTAGCCGGTGGGTAATAGGCCTGGGCTTTTATCGGATAGGCTAGTCAACCCCCCCCAAAAAATTCTTGACAATAATATATGTGACCTCAATAATATAAACATGACATTCTGATTAATTGTACATTGTAATTAATTAATTATATATATATATATATATATATATATATATATATATATATATATATATATATATATCCTGACCTGGATAAAAACAGGTGGATTTTGTTTGGTAATGTAATATTAATCAGAATGTAATGTTCAGACTAGTGAGGTCACTTATAACATTGTCAAGTAATGTTTAAGGTTGACTCCCACTTTAAGCACTGGTGATATGTGGTGCGGGTTCAAGCTTTGTTTGTTAGATGGATAAACAAAGCCTTGCCATATTGTTTGTACCCTTTATATCGTAATGCTTGTTTAAAACTGTAGAAATTACTTCATTTAAAAATACTCAACATTTTTTTTTTATTCCCTTACTCCATGTAAATAAAGAGAACATTACCTCAACAAGCATACTTTTTTTTTTTTAACCCGGTATTTGTAAACTGTCCAAACAAAGCAAACAAAACAAATTGCTGTGAGTACGTTTGACACCAAGTGCAAGCAGTGCAAGTACAAACTAAACACATCCTCGTCCCAGCTGCGCGTAGCTCTCTGTGGTTAGCCCGGGCGAGATAGCAGGCCCTTTTGAAGTTCAATTGCCGCTCCAAAAGTAAACTTCAGACACAAAGTCTTCCGTCCTGTGATTATTTGATTGTTGTTTATACAGGGCCAGAAAACAAATGAGGGGGTCATCTCAGCCTGCCACAAAAAAATGGCCACTGTTGTTCAAATCAAAAGGCTGTTGCAGGAAACAGGTTTGAATCACTATCTGCATCTGTGATCTATACGCTGCAGATAGCCTGTAGTGTTTACTCGCACTCGGCTTGATATGCATTCTGCCATTTTTTTGTGTGTGTGTAAATCCTCTGCAACATTGCATAGTCAGAAAACGTTGGGGGATATTGGGCCTCCGGGTGAAATTTTAGAATGAACTTAAAATACAGTACTGTATAATCTTTATAGGAGAACTTAATTTGACTTTGTTAAACCTTTGCAGATGTCCAACTATTCACTTTTATGCCTTTCTGTCACTCTTCCACTTTCTCTGTCTTTCTGTTGCAACCTGCAGATGACACTGTGACACTAAGCTCAGTGGCCACTTCCCTCCGACAACATCCTGTTTGAATGTTGCAGTTTAGCCCCCACCCTTGAAGAACCATCAGTTGGTGCAAAAAGTAGTGAAACAATTGGATACAGACATTAGAAAGTTTTTTTTGTTTTGTTCACCTGTAACGATTGTCGTGCACTTTAGATTCATTGTGAAAGCTCAATATCCGTTACTTTTAGCTTTGCTTGGTGTGAGTCATTCATTTCAATGTGGGTTTGATTCATTCAGGAATCCAGGAGTATGTGGAGGCCGCCTCCTTCCAGCACTACATCCGTCATCGCTCCCTCATCAGCCTGGAGGAGATCAACGCCAGCCTGGTGTTCACGACAGGAGATGAGGTACAGACCCAATTCCCAAAAAGTTGGGACACTATACAAATTGTGAATAAAAACGGAATGCAATTATGTGCATGTGCCAAATTGCAATCCTTTGTTCAGAATAGAACATAGATGACAGGTCAAAAGTTTAAACTGAGAACATTTATCATTTTAAGGGAAAAATATTAAAATTTCATGGTGCCAACAAATCTAAAAAAAAGTTGCAACAGGTAAAAGAGGCTAAGTCAATTGTAGCTATAAAAAAAACAGCTGGAAGACCAATGACCACTAACGAGGTCCATTGGCAACTTGATTGGAGTATAAAAAGAGCTTCTCGGAGTGGCAGTGTCTCTCAGAAGCGAAGATGGTGGAGAAATATCAGAAAGGTGTTTACCAGCGAAAAATTGCAAAAAGGTTGAAGTAATCATCATTTACAGTGCATAACATCATCCAAAGATTCAGAGAATCTGGAACAATCTCTGTGTGTAAGGGTCAAGGCCGAAAAAAATCATACTGGATGCCCATGATCTTCGGGCCCTTAAACGGCACTGCACCGCAAACAGGAATGCTTACTGTAAGAAAAATCACAGAAAGGGCTCAGCAATACTTCCAGAAAACATTGTGGGTGAACACAATCCAGCGTGCCAGCCGCCGTTGCTCGATGAAACTCGACAGTACAAAGAAGAAGCAATGGAGTGTGGCAAAGTGGAAACCTGTTTTGTGGTCAGACGAATCACGATTCGAAGTTCTTTGTGGAAAACTGGGGCGCTAGATCATACTGACTAAAGAGGACAAGGACAACCCAAGTTGTTATCAGCACTCAGTTTACAAGCTGGCATCTGTGACGGTATAGGGTTGCATGAGTGCGTGTGGCATGGGCAGCTTCCACATCTGGAAAGGCATCGCCAATGCAGAAAGGGATATTCAGATTGGAGAACAACATATGCTCCCATCCAGGCATCATCACTTTCAGAGGAGATCTTGCATTTCTCAACACGATTATGCCAGACCACATGCAGCACCAATTACAACATCATGGCTGCGTAGGAAAAGGATCCGGGTATTGAAATGGCCCGCCTGCAGTCCACTTCTTTCACTTATAGAGCACATTTGGCGCATCATAAAAGGGGAAGGTGCAACAAAGAAAGGCAAAGTTATACAAACACAGTATATACAATGAACATAATAGTTTATTTTACAACAACGCTGAACTACATTTACAATTTAATATGTACTAGTGGATGAATTTTTAATGATTTTAGTGAAAAAAATAATAGCAACTTTGTATTCATATAATTTCTAGTCCCGGATCGTAAAATGGTTGCAGGAGGGCGGCCCATGATGGTATTAGTCACCGCCTTGTTTCAACCTGATTTTGTTGTTCAATTTGAACCATTACATTTTATATAAAATAACAGGTGTAGATTTAGCATTTAGAGTTTTTGGTCAATTCATGTAGGTGCAAAAGTAAGTGAACCCTGAGCTGCATTGCTTAAAACAAGCAGTCAAGTAGGATCAGGTAGGACAAATTGGTAGCTAAACTAACCACTGAAATGGACCAATGAAATGAGAGAGGTTTAGCGAAGAAATTGTGCATCACTGACTGAAACTGCCCAGGTGAAATATAATACTAATCATAATTGTGATAATGTCATTATATCATAATTGTGTGAAAACAGTGAAATGCTACATATTAGTTATTTAACGTATTACCTTTTTTTTTTCTACACTTGTTCCCTCAGGGCTCTGCTGACACCCTGTCATCAAAGCCTCAAGTCATGAATTTCCAGGTGATGCCCGCAGACTACTTGCTGGGCGTGGCCGACCTGACAGGAGAGCTGATGCGCCTGTGCATTAGTAGCGTGGGCAATGGTGACATCGACACGCCCTTTCAGCTGAGCCAGTTCCTGCGCCAGATCCACGACGGTTTCTCCTACATCGGAAACACGGGCCCTTACGAGGTGTCCAAGAAGCTGCACACACTGCGCCAGAGCCTGGGCAAAGTGGAGGACGCCTGCTACGCCCTGCGTGTTCGCGGTTCCGAGATCCCCAAACATATGCTGGCCGATGTCTTCTCCAGCCGTAACACTCACATGGACACAGAAGAAGCTGTGGTCTAAGTCCTTGCAACCTTTCTTCTTATTTTACCTTTGTAAAAGTTTGAACCTTTTCATAATTGGCCTTCATAAGTTTAACATGGTTTACTTTTTCATACTATAATAAAGTATTGTTACAATAATAGAAATTGTATTTTTTTTTTTTCATTCGGACTACTGCAGCTGTTTTATATGGATAAAAGTTTTGCAGCAAGTATGCCATGCTTTGCAAGACTTGAGGTTTCTTTGATAGCGTGTGTGTTTATTTTATTCCGCTCTCAGCCCTCCCCTTCCCCTATCACACACAGATAATCTAAGGTAGAGCATGTGACCTTTGTTCAGGCCCATTTTCTGGCAGCCACCTGATGTACACACACACACACACACACACATATTATATATATATATATATATATATATTATAAAAATAAAAAACGCTTCCTTATCTCATTACTCAAGAGACACATCACTTGTGTTCATACATGACTGTTTTATCAATCGATTATGTTTGGGCTTTTCACTTTTATGCGTTCGGCTGAGAACTTGCAGAGCTAAAAAAAGAACAGTTTATTAATTTGTTGAATGGTTTTCGTCTTTATCCAATTGTGCATTTTTTTCTTACCGCCTATTTGTTGGGTGTGCATCTGGCAGCGTGAAAAAAAAGGTTAAGTCTGCCATCTGCTGGTAAATAATGGTACTTTATGTTTCTGTCCTATATGTGATTTGATTTACGGTAATTATTTCAACATTTTAAATGTATTATACTCATTAGATGTGATAATTCTCCAACATGAGATTCAACAATAGAAACTGTTTTACTTAAGTTGTGACATTAAAATAATGGGATATTTAAATTAAAAAAATCGCTGAGGTTAGTCATTATTATTATTTTTTTTACATGTTCTTTTTCACTCATAAATGGATAAAAAGCTTACCTTTCTATCGTTTGTTTCATCCAGTTCATCCATTCATTCACTAAACGAATAAACTTTACTAATTATCTTGTGATGTGTTCTGTTTGGGCTACTTGAACTTGATAACCTCTCGGGTCATGAGGTGTCCTCTAAGTAGGCAGTTAGCTCCTTTGCTTGCCAAAGGACATTAAGTGCTTCTAATCTACAAAGCAGGTGATCTAACCACATGCAAGGCAAGTGCATTTTTTTGGGCCACTGGCCCACATCTCCTTTACATAGTGTGGCCACTACTACATGCAGCACGTGCTGGGTTGAGAAACCACTTATTTGTCCAGAGCAGGGAAGAGAGGGCGTGGAACTTGATTATAATATTGTGGTTGATACATATGCCTACTTCAGAAATAACATTTTCTTAAATTACCATCCATCCCACGGACGATGCTATTCATATAGTCCTTGTAGGCTACCATGGGTGCCCGCGAGCACCATGAAAATCCAAACTTAACCATCGCAAGAAATTAGAATATTGCATGAGAAGTGACTTCCTGGCAAGTATACATATTCCTATATATTCAATGCATCTTTACAATAATTTCTCTTTTTGAATTAAACGAGCAACAGTAATATCCAAAAGTATCAATATAGTTTGTCTCTTATAAAAGTTGCCTCAAAGTTATAGTTTTGATTGAAAGTGCCAGTGAGGTATTTATTGAACTACATATATGTTTTTGATGGTAGTTTGCAGTGTACCTGTCCTACACACGCTCAAAGAAATGGACATTTGATGAAGTATTTATGTTGAAAATATTCAATAAAATCACTTTTAGTAATACAAATATATGAATGTTGCATTACAAATAATTATACAAATTAATTAATATTGATAATAAAATGTAGTCAACGCAGTTTGTCTCAATGCGTTTTTCCGTCCACCTGACGCATGCGCACACTAGTAAATTAAGAACGTTTCATTCAGATTAAAATGAAGCAAGGAACAAAATAAAATATAAATATAGTCTTTATTTTACTTTAGTTTATAAACTAAATAGATAGATTAGCCAAAATTACATATCTTGATGTCATATTTTTAAACATTTAAAATAAAAAACTTTTTTCCACTGTCACCGAAACCCTTTGAATGAATGTAACTGTGTGTGTTTGAACGTGTGTGCCAAGATCGAGCGGCGGCGTAAAACACGGTGATGAGTCTCCCAACATTCATAGGATGCTTGCTGTGGAATTGAGGCGGTCTGAAGGAGGCTGGAGTCAAATTCCTCACCGCGTAGGAGCTCCAACACGACACAGGGCAGCGACTAACGGACCGCGCGCCCATCGACCGATCAATGATCCGCATGATCGACAATCACGCAAAACTCGTTTAGTTCTTCATTAGTCAATCAATCCCACGTCGGATATTTGAATGCAGTTCCTAGAAGATCATCCGTTTTTCTTTGCACTGACTGCCGCTCACGCGCAACCGGACGACACGTTTGCATCAGAAACTCCGTAAACTCTCCGATTGTGCAAATGTTTACAAAGAACCAACGTGCGGCACAACGACGGTAGAAAAAAAAAAAAAGAGTTGCGCAGTGTAGTAGTGGTTAGTTTTTAAACAAAGAAGTCTCTTGACTTTTCCACAGCGGAAGTGAGCTCAGTCATGCCCCGTGTCAGCGCGTAGTTGCTGGACGTCACACTGCTGTGGGACCGTCGGCTTCTTCGTCGTCTTCATGGAGATATGTTTGCTGGATTGTTGGGCTTGAAATGCCACGGCAACTCTCTGCATCACCCCAGCCAAGCACTTATGGAAGGTAAGAAAATCTTTTACCCCCCCCCCCCTCTTATTGAAGCTATGGAGGGACAAAAAGGGCTGAATAGAGCAAATATAAATGTGTTAAAACGGTAACAGCACCATCCATATATATAATGTAAGGTTAGGGGTTACATAAAATATAACCCGGTTTCGAGATTGGAATTTTGTGCTTGCTTGTTCTCAAGCCGGCTTCCTTTAACATTCCAAAAAAAAAAATCATGTTAGATTGATTGAAGACTCTAAATTGTCCACAGCTGTGAATGTGAGTTTGAATGTTTGTTTTTGTCTCTGTGTGGCCTGCGATTGATCGGCGACCAGTCCAGGGTGTACCACAGTACTCCACCTTGCCCAAAGTCATTTGGGACGTGGCATCCACCTTCCGGTTCTGGCTACCTGGGACCCTAATGAGGGCAAGATAATGTTCTGAGAACCAGGGTTTAAATTTTTGCACGTTTTTCTCATGCTTGCTTGGATTTTCTCCGCCTAACCCCTAGGGGTGTGCCAAAAAATCGATTCTCATAAGAATCGCGATTCTCATTTAGTACGATTCAAAATCGATTTTAAATGTCCCAAAATTGATTTTATTTAAATAATTTTATACTGTCTTGTCTTTGTGTGCCTTTATTTGGAGCGCTGTTCGTGTTGTACCCGGTTTGGCCACTGAGGGGCAGTGTGGTTCCACACGGTCTAATACACTGTTAAGTTGTAGCCACATTAGAGAGTAGAAGGAAAAAGTCATAATCAAGTTATTCCAATACAAGTTGTTTTTTTTTCAGCGTGGAGCCGTTATTTTGAGTGATAAAAGTGCAGCGAGTAGCGCGCTAATTAGCATTAGCGAGTCAGACTGGAGTAGATCATTACAATTCCTTGCACATCTGTAGATTGAAGCAAAAATCATTAGCAATCAAATCATTTTAAATCAAAAATCATTCTTAACCGAAAATCGATTCTGAATCGAATCGCAGACCAAAAAAATCGGAATCGAATCGTGACACATTCAAGGATTCCCACCCCTACTAACCCAACAATCTCAAAACAGCATCGTCTACTGTTGTGAATGTGGGTGGGAATGGTTGTGTTGTGTGTACCTAGCCGCTCACGCAAAGTCAGATATGGGCTAGAGGAGACTCCATCCAGGTCACCAGCACAAAATGGATGGATGGATGTACTGCATGTGTTGTTATGTGTACTGCCAATTACATTTACAATATTATTCTTGGACTTTTTTTTTGTCATCTATGAACTGTAATGAAGATTGTACATTGAAGGAAAGAAATTGACTACTTTTGCAGTAAATGCATGTGTCAGATTTTTCGTATGAGCCGTGAGGCATCCCAGTGTGTGTCACAGGGTAAAGACAACCCCTCCCACACTTTGATGAATAAAATTTTGACCTACAAGGCAAAGGCTGAGCTCACTGTCAATTTTTAATATATAGTTCCACATTTTATTACTTATTATGTATATTACAGGACAGGATTTACTAGCATTTTTATTCTGTCCCTTAAAGTTCCATCCATCCATCTTGTCCTCTTTATGGTCTCAGGTAATTGGAGCCTATCCCAGCTGACTTTCGGCGAGCGGTGGTGGGGGGTACACGCTGGAGTGGTCACCAGTCTACCAAAAGACAATTTAGAGTTTTATAAAGGAACTGAAGAAGCATGTGAGGCAAAAGTGCTAACCACTATGTATATTTTTACTACATTCTAAATACATTACAATAGGCACCTTTTTATTTTTGTATGCATTATTAAATATGAACTATTTTATGTAATAAAAATAGTGCTGTTACCCTCATTTACGGCACTATTTATATTTTTCCTATTAGATCTAGTTAAGACGCACGTCGACAATTGGATTTTTGACAGTTTCACCCACATCCAATTGAAATATTTAGCTCGCTTATTTACAAAAATAACAATTAGTTTTACTAGATTTTTTGGTTGTTAAACATCTAATATAATTTTGATAGCCCTTTCTACTAGGGGTGGGAATTTGATTCCGATTTTTGGGTGTGTGATTCGATGCAGAATCGATTTTCGTTCAAGAACGCTTTTTGATTCAAAATGATTTGATTGACAATGATTTTTGCTTCAATTTATAGATGTTCAAGGAATCGTAATGATCTACTCCAGTCTGACCTGCTAATGCTAATTAGCGCGCTACTCGTGGCACTTTTATCACTCAAAAGAACGGCTCCACGCTGCAAAAAAACAACTTTTATTGGAATAACTTGATCGTGACTTTTTCCTTCTACTCTCTAATGTGGGTACAACTTAACAGTGTATCAGACCGCGTGGAACCACACTACACCTAAGTGGCCAAATCGGGTACAACATGAACAGCGCTCCCAATAAAGGCACACACAAACAAAGGGAAAATAATTTAAAAAGAATAGATTTTGGGACAATAAAATCGATTCTGAATCGTACTAAATGAGAATCGCGATTCTTATGAGAATCGATTTTTGGGCCCACCCTTACTTTCTACCTTATATCCTTGATCATGGCATACAAGCAACATTCAACTGCAGGAACGCATCAAAAAATGTTTGTGTGCTTCTGTGCTTTAGCTACCCAATACTCAAAAACCGACTGTGACCCTCATGTGACCATACAGGAAGTGGAAAGCTGATTTTGGAGGAATGCCTCATGACACACCATGACAGTTAGACAGACGGACAGACGGACAGTGTGGGGGGAGGGGGGGGGGGGGGTCACAAGTGATGTGATGTTGTTGCACATCTGCAGAGGCACACTGCTTCTCAGGAGCCTGCTGACATGTGGATTTGCTGAACTGCTGATGTGTGTCTTGCTGAGCTTGTTCCTTAAACGACTGTGTTTTTATGAGATCGGCTGCATTCCTCCCCTCTTTGGTTGTAAGCACTTTCAACAACCAACGGGACGCGGCGTTTAACTTGAGGCCTGCAAACTGGGCCTCTCTTATCTCCAAAAGTAAATAATCAGGCCCCATTTGTCTGAAACACAAGTATTTTTGATCACATCTCGTTCTGGGTCTGCAATCACTTACACTGAGACGTCTGCTAATGAGGAAGTCACTTCTGGCGGGCGTCTTCCTTTTTCACTTTTCTGTCGGGATTCCCGGCAGACATTTTTAGCTCAAATCCTGGCAGGAAACAGCGAATGCCATAACTCCAAAAGGCTTTAGCAAAGACGGACAACACACAAGAGGCCCTGAGGCATTTCCTTCCCTTTTTACTGGGAAGAATCGTCTTTGTGTAATCGAAGTATAGCTATGTTGCAGCGATCAAAAGACCTTCCCCTTTTACGACACTGGCTCCCTTTTTTTTTTTTGGAATACATACAAATATCACAACAGATGGCGGCTAGTTGTACTTGGGAACTAAGTGTGGAATTACGTAAATGGTTATGGAACAGTGGCCGCGTTTACAAAGAGTGGGTAACCTGAGCTTGAGTTTGAGGTCCCAGTGGACTTAAGAGGACAATGGGCTCAAACCCTTTTACTTGCGCTCCTATTTCAATGTCATATCCCGACTCTCCCCTAAGTGCTGCTTCCTGTTGCCCATGCTAGCTCCTCACAGTCACATGGGCATGGTTGAGCAGTGACATCATGTGGGGGGGGGGGGGGGTGTTCTCACGGGATTGTTCTATAACTTGCTATTCTAGTTTCAGTCAGAGCGCACAAATATAAATGCTTATATATGACTTCAAATTGACATTTGAAATTGATCATCTGTTCTAGAAGTGAATTGTCGTCGAGCTTTAAAGGAGGGTTTTGCAATGACAGAATGACCCCCTCTGTGTTCAGCACAAAAGTCTCTCCGTGTCTTTAGAATGTGCGAGAGTGGGCACTGGGTAGAGAAGTCCGAAATAAAAGAGAGCAGTGCAGCTGCACACAAAGAGCCCGTTGATTCTCGCCATTTATGCTTGTGTCTGTCGCTGAATCCTACACATAACATGTATAATCATGTGGAAGGAGCAGGTGTCAGGACAAGCCACGCTATTTATCATCTCGGCCCTCCTTCGGATGAAGGACGTGATTACACCTACGATGAGATTTACCCTTTTGATCAGTTCTTTGATATTTTGCCTTCACGGTAGATTTTTGTCATTTTTTTTTTGTCAAAGCTGAGATTTGTTTTAAATCCTGTTGCGTTTGACAATGTGACAAACTTTTTGAACCCGGAGCCTATTTGGCCTACAACTGTTTAGAACGTCTTGTACGTGGCCTTTATTTTGGTAAACAATAAGTCTGTATAATATGTAAATAAGGGTTTAGTGGTAGCGGTAGTTTCAACAAAACACTACAGATCAACTTACCTCTGTCAGACTTTTATCATCGGCTCAACCTCACATTAACTCATTCACTGCCATTGACAGCAATAGACATCAAAAATAAATTTGAACATTTTTTATTAGTTTAACATTTTTTCCCCATTTTTTTTAACAAGAGTATGAAAGCCTAGAATTTTTTTTGTACATTTAGAACAGATATAAAATTTGGTATTAATCGTGAGTTAACTAGGGAAGAAAATAATAATAATAATAATATATATATATATATATATATATATATATATATATATATATATATATATATATATATATGTTTTTTTAAATCTTATTATTTTTTATTTTTTTTTAAAGAAAATATTATTAAAAATTAGGGGCGACAGGCGATTAAAATTTGTATTCATAATTAATCGCATGACTTCACTAACTCACGATTAATCACAAATTTTAAATCTGTTCTAATACAAAAAAAAATCTAGGCTTTCATACTCTTGTTAACAAAAATGGGAAAAAATGTTAAACTAATAGAAATAGTTCAAATTAATTTTTGACGTCTATAGGTGTCAATGGCAGTAAATGAGTTAATAAGAGAAAAAGTACTGGGACCTCCTGGCTGTTATACTTAAAGGGATACTTGACTCATTTAGCCATTTTCAACAGTAAGAAAATAATATTTTGTATATAATGAATGTTATAACTTCGTTATTTTTCATGAACAATTCATACCTTAAAATTGCTGTCGACTGAAGATGACATCACCTGTGTTGAGCTCAGTTTGCTGACCAAACCCAGAAAGCAGGTGAGCCGTGATTGGTCGGTATTTATTTCCTCAGCTCGCGTGATGTCATTTTCAGTCGACAATAAGTGGGAACATTTGTGTTTTTAAAGGTATTAAATAAAGATGTTCGATATCACTTTTTTTATTTTTTTTTGTTGACCTTTTACCGATACTCAAATCTTCAGTACTCACCGATACCGATACCAAGTGCCAATACCAATTAGTACATACGATACATAAAATTTCCCCAGAAAACAATGACTGATAATTAAAAAAAGACATATATATATATATATATATATATAATTATATATATATTTCCCAACTATAGCAAATTTCCTTAAAATTTAAAGAAATTAATGGCAATTATGTTTTTTCAATTTGCTTATAAATGTCATTTTGCATAAAGCACACAGTAAAATGAATTTAAAAAAAATCTATAAATAAGATTAAACAAATAATCCAGAGGCCAGAAAAAAAAGAAGTCCCAATCAAAATACGTGGTTGTACAACTTATTTTTAAGGAATACAGGCAAGTGCAAAAAATTCAATTCAATACAATACAATAGAGCTTCTGTATTTACGTTTCCTGTTTCACGTTCTCCGTTCACCATTCATCTCATAGTCAATGACGATATACAATATACAAAGATATGTCTGCACTTCAGAGCTAATTAAATTGAGTATAACTGAAGACTTATGTGCTCTGTGGCAGTCAATAAATGCAAAATAACCATTTCAGCCTTTAGTTCCTGTAGTGTTATCCACATTAACTTAGATGATACCATGAAATGTGCCTATGGGCCTAATACGATACCTGGTATCGGTACTCAACCATCCCTAGTATATTAATTGTACATAATGAAGTTATCACATTAATTCTGCACAAAATATTATCTTCTTACAGCTAAAAATGGCTAAATGAATCTAGAATCCCTTTAATTGAATGGAAAGTCAACTCAAAATGTTCTTAATTTTAATACGTTCTATGCAACTCCACTAGTCTAAACACGTCATTCTGATGAATATTGCATTTGTGGAATATGAATAAAGTAACTAAATCTATCTGTTTTTATCCATCTCGGGGGTCGGCCATTTTGCCACTTGCTGTCGACTGAAAATGACATCACAGTTGCTCAGGTAACGACCAATCACGGCTCAACTTGTCACATGACCAAACTCAGAAAACAGGTGAGCCGTGATTGGTCGCGATTGAGTAACAGTGAGTCATTTTCAGTCGACAGCAAGTTTAAATAGTGAATTGGTGGGAGAAAGATTTGTTTGGAAGGTGTAACTCACATTATGGTTGTAGGCTAGCGGGCTAGCTAGCAAGAAGCTACAGCGCCTAGCATGCCGCTGGACTCTCAGCTCAAACTTTCGCTCCAAGTAAATTCCATTGAATACCGGTCGCCATTTCCTCCTGCCGTCCGTGAAGCTGTGTGGAGGACACGACTGGTCAGTTCGTTTGTTCCCACCTCCCCGACATGTAGCAACGGTCCCACACGCTCTCTCTCTCTCACCCTCTCTCTCTCATTGTAGAATTTGTAATCCCTCGAAGTAAACCCCATTTTTAATAAATGTACCTGTAATCTGTTTACATGTGTTTTCCTTCTTTTTTTTTGCAATCTGATTATGTAACGGCGGTACATGTATTCCGTTACTCCCCAAGCCTGTTTATAGGTAACAATCTCTGTTCTAGTTCATCCCAAAAGTGTTAAATGGGAGGTCAGGGCCATTCAAATTAGCGTAAATCATGAGTGCTGACTACACTAATTCAGAGGTTTGCCTCACTGCATAGAAGAACCTCTGTTCTGTAGTTGAATCGCTTTTAAAATAAACAAATTCAAATGTCTCAGCTGGCTGGCAGGCGTGGCTTAACGAGAGATGACTGTATGTTTTTGGTATTTCCCAACAGCTGGAACAGAACCCTGGGAACTCTCACACATCTGCCTGTGTGTTTCTTTTCAAACTTACTGGAGTTAAGGGCCCCATCATTGACCATAAAATCTTCCATTTAGTTTGAACAATATTGTGAATTCCCATTCGCGAGTAATATGGCTCCACATGTTCCTGGCATAGCGTGTCCTCAATGTTGTCTCCGAGCCATTCTTTATCTTGTCCAGCTTAATGGTTAATCTGTGTGTCGACAGGTGGCAGAGCCTCAGGGACAGCTGGCAGCGTTTCCCGTAAGAAGGTCCACCGGAGGCCTGGCTACATGAGAGGGGAGCAATCCAAACCTCTGAGCCCTACCGAGGAACCGGAAGACGAGGAGGATGAGGAAGAAGGAGAAGATAGAGCAATTTGCATGAATGGGAAAAGTGGATGCCAAATCGATGGGATGAGTCTATCATCTGCTGTCAGAATGTCTCCAATGAAAATGGCACAACCTGACAAAAACTCTCAGGAAATTCCTCTTCCCTCCATCAATGACAGTGCTGTCAGTGCTACATCCAATCAATCAAGTGAACTCATTTTAAACCACATTCCAGTACTTCCTCATTCAACTGCCCCGGAAGATTCTTTCAATTCCAGCTTCAGTTTCATTCAACAGTCTCTCAGGACTCTCACGTCCCCTGCCACACCAGCACATGACCCAGAACCGAAATCCACACAAGTGCCTAACTTCTGTCAAATGAAACCAGCATCGTTTCTTGGTCAACCTGAGTCAAAACCGTCCACCCAGGTCACATCCAACTCTGTCCTGAGCAGCCATGAAGAAAAGGAGACACGATTTTGGGGGGAACGCGTGTGGGGCAGCAGGGAGGTGTCGTCTTACCTGCCCAATGGCGACTTCCAGTGTCTGGATTCCGAAATCACCTCTTCACTGTCACTTGACTCAGACACTGCCTCTGCATCCTCAGTCACGTCGGGTTATGAGAGCGGCACGCCTGCTTCCGACCAAGGCTGGGACAATTTGGTGAAGAAGTACGACCACGTGCTGCAAGACTGTCTCCAAAACAACCGCACGCACACTAAGGTGATTGAATATCTAGTTTGGTTTGACGTTTGTAGTCAATAGTAGTCACTCAGTCCAGTCACTTTTTAAGGATAGCCTACACGTACCAGGATGCACTGCATGAGATCTTCTAATTCCAAAAAACACCCAAAGATTACACTGACTGTAATATTTCAACAATAAAGGTATTTTACTTTCAATATTCATTGCAAACGCTTCAAAATTAACATATAGCCACAAAATTGAACTGATGTGGCTTTATTTGTTGACTTAATGTAAAATTACTGCTATTTGGGAAGGGGATAATAGTCTTATGCTGCATTCGAGGATGGTCGGACTTTTCCGACTCGGAACCAGGAAGTGTGTACGGGAACGCCCCCTTGAACTCGGAAATCTCACTTGTGAAGTCGGGAAAGAAAAGTACACCCGACTTCACCGACGGACTACAAGGTGACGTCACTCTACAATGGCGACCCCTTTGGAAACACAGACCATAAATACATGACAGTATGCCGCTATCTCCCTGCATGAAATTATACAGTGAACTACTGAACTGTATTAAATGCTTATAAAATAAGATAAAAAACAATAAATGGAGCAAAATTGCGAGAAGGCAAGTTTGCTGGAGGTCAAAATGAGTTTTGAGGACCAAAATAAAAAACAATGTATCACTATCCGCCATTTTGGTTATTTACTTTCGCCTCAAACGCTTTCAAGTCGGAACTGGGGAAAACCAACTCGGATAAATCTGATTTCCGACCATCCTCAAATGCAGCATTAGCTAGAGCTAGCACCAGACTAGCATAGTTCATACCTGGTTCATACTTGGCTTGTATAAAACAACACTTCTTATTAACTTCTAATTCCTGACAGGAGTTCATAATAAGAAAATAAGATATTGTATACGGTATGTGAAAACAAAACACAACTCGTAGTTTAAAATGGTAGTCATTGTCACGCTACTGTGTCATGCTAAGCTAAACTAAGAGCTAATGGCTGTTGATAGTTCAGATTTACATAAAAAACATGTACAAGTATAACAAGTGTGTGTGTATATATATATATAGATACAAGTATAATCCCCCAAACAGCTACATTTGTCAAAATATATAATTTTACCATGTTAATGAGATTGTAAAATAAACATTGTTCCAGTAACAATTGCACTTATGAACAACATAAGAAAAACTACCCTGAATATCACGTGTCATATTTAAAAATCTCTTGAATTAATCGTGTGACACAATGGTTCTGAACTTCAACTTGACATTGAGCTGATGTAGTTGAGTAAATAGTAAATCATATCAAATAGTCCACAAAATGCTTCCATCTCTTGAGAGAGAATCTGCCGTTAGTGTTAAATGATTGACTCAAGAATTTCGTCCTCATTATGTATTGTGATCTGCCGGTCATGAGCCTTTTACCATTTTTTGGGCCCTTCGTTGAATGTACAAAGAGTATTGCCCCCTGGACCACTTGTTAATTTTATTCTTCTTGATTTCATGTTTCCTCCTCAGATTGAATCCATGATGTCAAAGCTCCAGAGATTGCAGCAAAAGGCCATTGTGGATGATGACTATGATGCAGGTGAACTTTCCAGTCAATACTAAGGCAGGCCTAAAAGCTAAAGGAAGACTGCGGTTTAACAATATATTGTTTATATTTATATTTGTGTACACAATTTGTTCTTTCTGCTATAATTGTGTGTTCTAATTAGATTTACTGAAAGGATTTCAGAACACAGAAAAAAAGGCCATGTTCTGGCTAAAAGGGATAAATAATATCCAGACTGAACATTGTGTTCACTCTAGATCCAAACATTTAGATGTGCTTATTAAAGATGAGGAAAAAAGGATGGTGATTTCTTGCTGGATGAAATTGTTTCATGATTTGATAAAAAAATCGAACAAATCTGAGGACATATTGTCCTGCCACACTTAACCGTTGGCAGACTTCGTTGACTTACAAAAACAGACCAAGATTACATTTATAAACTGAATTAGGGCAGTCGGGTATATTATAAGAGGAGTCCTTGTGGCGCACTAGTTACATTCTTATCATAAAATATGTCTAAGGGCTCCTCAAATCAAACAAGATTCAATTGTACTTTAAAGACCTTGTTTAACCAAGTTATGGCCCAAGAGACGCATTGGAGGAAAGGGCTCATTTCTGACCTATTTCTTGGACCATGTGACTAAAATAGCTACACCAACATCTGCTCTTGTCATCCTGCAGATACCTTTGTGACTCACAAAGCATTCGGTTTTAATTATTACCAGTACTGTACATGTAATAGTAAAGTTAAATGCCATAATAATTTTTCCATAACATGTTATGCTTTATTTTTGCTCATTTCTGCTAACGATACCAGTTTTTCCATTTGCAGTTTTACTATGTCAAATCATTGGTGGAGAAAAGCCGTTGCTGACCCAGTGTTTTTGCACATCACTGTATTTTCAGTATGTACACTGCAGTATGTTTGTTTACAAGTCAATGTGCAATGGTTAAATGGTGTAGCAAATGGATGGGCTGGTGTTTGTTTGGATGTGAAATGTTGTTTGAAAATAACCAAGTAATTAATTTAGGTGTAAATAAAGTCTTGTAGTACGGTATATCAGCAAATTTAGGCAAACTTGCATGCGGTGTCCTCATTTACCTTCTGGCATGACTTCACTGTTGAAGCTCAAGATCTGGCATATGTGTGTCTTTTCAGCTGAGCGATTTGGGAAAAAGCTGGAGGAGCTGTGCAAGGAGCGCGAAGCTCTGAAGCTCGGTTTACCATCCAGACAGCCGAGCGTGGCTCTGTTCCTCCAAAGGCTCAGAGAAGTGGTGCACAGCGCCCTCCACAGGGGAGACAGCAGTCAGCACAGGTCAGTCAACCAAGGATCAGTCTCATGTAAAAAACTACACAAATTGTAATTGTAATTATTATTATTATATATATTATTATTATTATTTTTTAAATAGATTCAGGACATTCTACCGAAACCTGAGAACGTTTTCTGGGTAGTTTTGAATTCAAACTTGGAGACTTTTTCCAAGTTCTTTAATTGACTAATCAAAAGCCTCAATGAAGAATATTTAGTATAAAACTACTGAGGAAGTAGTAGGATGTAAACGGTACGTAAAGGGGAAAATTTAAATTACAGTAAAAACAAACAAACTTTTAGCCATCTTTGTTAACATGTTATGACTTTCCAGTAGTACTTAAACATAAAATATAAGCCATCTCTGGCACCATGTAGTGCCTCTCATTTGATATATAAGAAACCGCAGCGGCAAAGGTAAAATGACCAATCAGAGACAGAAGGTGTGACTTACAAGGTGTCAATCATTTGTCGTGCACTTAGGGGGGACTCTTAGATGTGTCAGAAGTCTGGATAGGAGAATCGCCACATCCTGAAAATGCACAAGCCAGGTGCATACAAAATGACTCGGGTGTGAAATTTGTAAATGGTAGAATATGTCTCTAATTGCGGGCACAACCCTGTGGCCTCAAGCTGACTTGTTACCTTGTTATCCACTATTCCTAACGAAGAGTTTAAAAAGTGGTAAAAGCAGAAGTACTGAACACTTTTTGTGTCATTAAGCGACGTTTAGCTTTTGTACATTTACAGTTGTACTCATACAGTATGTTTACATACTCCAAAGGTACAATATGTCAACTTTCAAGCACAAACAATATTTCAAACTCACATTCACACCTATACGGACAAGCCTTTAACTCATTCACTGCCATTGACGGTTATTAGACGTCAAATATTCATTTGAAATATTTCTATTAGTTTAACATTTTTTCCACTTTTGTTAACAAGAGTATGATTTTTTTTATTGTACTTTTAGAACAGATACAATTTGTGATTAATCGTGAGTTATTTCATGAAGTCATGCAATTTAATTACGATTAAAAAATTGTAATCGCCTGATGCTCCTAATTTGTAATAATCTTTTCTTTTTGTAATCTTTACTTTTTTAGAGATTACAAAAAAGAAAAGATTCAGGGGCTTCAGGCGATTACAATTCTTAATTGTAATTAATCCCATGACTTCACTTTTTTTTTTTAAAGATAATATTTAAAAAATAAAAGATTATTAAAAATTAGGGGCGTCAGGCGATTATTTTTTTAAATTGTAATTAATCGCATGACTTCAATAGTTACCTCACGATTATTCATAAATTTTATATATGTTCTAAATGTACAATCAAATTTTTCTTGGTTTTCATACTTTTTTTTAAAAAAGTGGAAAAAATGTTAAACTAATAGAAATAGTTCAAATTAATTTTTGACGTCAACAGCCGTCAATGGCAGTGAATGAGTTAATTACCCTTAAGATAGCAAGCATGCAAACAAACCAACCAACCCATGCAAACTCCACACAGTAAGCATTAGCTGAGTGTTGAACCCCAAACATCAGAACTGTGCGGCAAACATGCGACCCACTTGGGCAACATGCTGCCCTAAATTTCCATAAACCGTATTCCGGAATCTTTCCATACAGAGTTCTCAAGTTGAAGTTCCCAGAATAGACCTAAAAATAGTCTTTTATCATTCACCGTCTCTATGTAATAACACTGAAGTCTCACAAGGAAGAACGTTGTGATCTTTTCACTACTATGATATTCATTTATGCTCACGTACAGGGTTAAGTTTTCAGTTGTTGTTCATCACAGTAAACCACAAAACAGCAAATGCATTACTCAAAAGCCATTTTGGTGGTTTTGAATAAAAAAAAACATTGTAGTCCAAAATGTACCATGATGTTCAAGAAGATGTTTTTTCCCTTCAGCAAAGAGAGTTGTGCAACATAATTCTGGTGACAGGAAAGAAATCTAGCAGGAGCACTGCTGCATACATCCTGAAATGTAGTTTAAAGTTCAAACATAATGTTTCGCTTATCTATCAGAGATGCTGTGTTGAAATGACTACACGTACACATCACGCTAATGCTAAACAAAGCTTAGCAGGGAGGTCATCCTGTTTTTAGATGACCCCCGAGTGACTCTTTGTTTCTTTGAGCAGGTTGGGAGCGGAATCCGATGCAGGAGAGCCGTCAGACTCGACGCGCCGTCGAGATAGGCTCACACAAGAGAAACGAACAGTAGAGGTAATTTCAGTTCAAGTAAGACAGACTGCCAAAAAGTTCTTTTAAATATGATTTATGGCATTTACATAATTTGCATGTTGGACGTTTTTTCCATTTGCTTATGTCACAATTTAGAATACTGAATTTGTCTTTAAAACTGAAACAGCAGTTTACATTTCACTGTCATATTGACAACATGACTAAGAAATGTGACTGTTTTATGGTACACAAAGATTGAAATGTTCAGTGACAAATATTTACTTTTGAGAGACGTACCAAGAATTTTGAGAAAGAAAATGGCTTTTGAGTAATGCATTTGCTGTTTTGCAAATTTCAATTCTGATTTGAGAAATGTGTCAAAATGACTGTGGAAAAACTGTAATATCTCCTCAGACCTCAGACATGTTTTTAAATTTTTTTTTTTACATGGCTTGTTGTCACAATTAGTTTACATGAAACCTAATACCAGCATTGAGAGTATACATAACAAAATATGTCTATGGTTTGATAAAGTTCCGTTCATGATTGCAATGCAGGAGGAAATCGAGGAGCTGCAGCAAAGACTGGCGGATTTAAAGGATCGCAGTCGATGTCTGGAGCAGCAGATCCAGCAGGAGGAGCAGCAGATGGAGTCTGAGGAGCTGGAGGGCCCCGTGCTGAGGAGCTGCACCACGGCCCAGCTCAGAGACATAAGCACAACACTTCAGGATCTTGTCATGTCTGAGAACCGCCTCCAGATTTCCGCCTCCCCGCCTCCCTCCATGATCAGGTTAGATTAAATGTACATGTGTGGGTATGTGATATCATTTCAGTCAAATGTCAGAAGTTCAGTTTGTTTCCCTCACCGTGCAGTTACTACAATTCCTGCAGTACTGTCACCCACCTGATGATGGTGGTAGAGAACTATCAGTTGCGGTGACAGCTCGGCAGACTATACATGTCCCTTGCATCATTCTGTATTTTCATCACCATATGACCATGCTTAGTTGGTTATGCGTCAGTATATAGCTTGAATCATTGCTTTCCTGGTACGTTCATCTAATCTCCACAAGACAGTGTTTTTGTAATGAGGTTGTTTTTTGCTAATTAATCATAATATAACATGATGGCGCAGACAAGTGAAGAGGGGAAAACAGATGTGTTGCGCATATAGATACACTCAACATTAATCCACGATATACACTGGATTCAATAAAGTGTTGGTGTAGGTACTCCTGCACAATTTAGGAGGAGTGTGAGTAAACCTCCAGGAAAGGTGTCACAAAACATAAATTTCAAACCCAGACTACAAAATGTGGCTATTATCAGTTGGCACATCTCCAGAAAGTTATGCCATTTGCTTTGTTCAGTGCGCGAGAAGAGGCAACTTTGGCTGCCTCACCGCGACGCATCTGCCAATTCATGCAGAACATCGTCATGCTAGACCGACCCCCCTACTCAATCGACCTGGCTCCGTAGCAATAGAACACAATATTCTGTGGGCCTTGCAAAATCAGTCAAAACTAGGGGTGTTAGAAAAAATCGATTCGGCAATATATCGCGATATTACAGCGTGCAATTCTCGAATCGATTCGATATGCGGCCAAATCGATTTTTAAACATCAATTTTTAATGGAAATTTTCAACAAAAGGTCTTACTTAGGGTTAGGATTCACACATTAAGCATGGAAGAATGTTATATTAATGGAACATTAAGCCTTAATATTTTATTTCAGTGCTGTTTAAACATGAAACAGACTGCAACCTGTTTGTTAAATGCAGTGGCTCAGTTATAAGCCTGAATTTTCAGATAAATAAATACATTTTCATACAAATCTTACAGTGTCCATGTACAAGTTTACTGACTAGCATTTTCTAAATTGGAGGGGGAAAAAAATCGCAACAATCAATTTATAGATTTGCATCGGGATTAATCACATCGAATCGAATCGTGACCTATGAATCGTGATATGAATCGAATCGCCGGGTACCAGGCAATTCACACCCCTAGCCAAAACCCAATACAACAGCCTGGAGCAAAGGGGGTTGCTTCAGCGCAAATGGCTGGGAGTGAATGAGTTAAGGGGACTCGTTTTGAAAATGGAGACGATATCAAGATGGATGTGATGCCAGAAGAATCCTTCCAGGAGTGTTTGAAGATGTGGCAAAAGAAGTCTGGGAAAGTAGCTAGACTCCAGGCGGATTAACATCGACACATGTAGTTCGGAATTAGAATTTAAAAAATCGCTATATCTTTTGTGACACCAGTTTTTGGACACACTTTATATACTCTTGAATCTAATTGGATAGATTTCATTTCAGATGGAGAGTGAATGTATAGTAATCCTATTCTTTCTTTACATCTCCAATCATCCTGCTCTCTCACACCTGCTTGAAACTGCTCTCAATGTTAATGTTTTTCCTCAAATGCAAATGATTACTTTGCATATCTAATGATAATAGCTCACGAGAGAGCACTCTGCGAGGCCTCTCTGTCTCGCCACGTGTTAGAAAGACATGTGAATTGTACTTATCACCTTCCCGGTGGCGTGACCCGCCATCACTGGCATAATTTGATATCTGACTTATTCTCACCTCAGCCGGAATGCATTTATTCTCAGAACTGATTGAAATGTCCACCCCGGATAGGGCATTCAGCTGCAAATCTGGCTGCGTGATGATTCAGGTCAGCAAGATGATTGTGTTGCAGTTTTGCATTTATGAAAAAAAAAAAAGAGCAGGTCATGCCCATCAAGATTAATGTTTTCCCTGTTTGGTGAAGGATAGTTACCTTGCTCCTATAAAAATAAAAATGGTGGTTTAGACACACCTTACCACTGTTTAACACCTTTAAAGCTTCACAATTTTTTTTGTGAACACTTTCTCATTTATTACAACGACTAAATTATTACTTGATCAACTGTAAAATGCAACTCATACACTTATCTACAGTAATAGGTCAGTCAGGAAAGTCCATGTATGTCACCACAGAAATCGAAAGAATGAGTCACTAAAGAGTATTAAACATGCTTGATGAGTTTTGTGGCAGTGCTCAAAAACTTTCTGTGTAAAACTCCTCTTCAGTGTCTACAGGGATCACTGCTGGGTAAAAAGTGCAATCAAACTTTTATTGGAACCTTAAGAAAGTTTTAAAAGTCACCAACTGTTTTGGATGATAACGTTTCATTCAACCTTCAGATGGGAAGATGTAAGACGGAATCATTTGCGGATGGAGAAAACAAAACAATGAAATTATCCGTTTGATTGTGCGGTAACATTTTGTTTCCTTTTGTAGACTTCAGGAACAGGAGCAGGCATTGAATCTATCCATCAAGGAAGCTACAGCCAAAGTAAGCCTCTATTTTTTTTTTTTGAGCGAGCGTGTATGAATTTCAATGAGTGGCATGTTGAAATTGAAAGGATGTGCATCAGCTTCAGCGTGATAAATCTGCATGCTAAATGTCAGCGTTTGTATTCATGCGGTTATTTCTATTTGGCGAGGCAGTGAACCTTCCACGATTGAAGTGGAAGGGTCAGAATCAGCACAGGATGTTGTTTTGAAAGTGTCCTGTTCAAAAATGGATTGTATCTGTGTTCTACCTTTTCTGTGACAAAACAAAAAAAAAAAAAAAAAAAATGAAACAGAAGTCAAGAGTGCTCAAACTTTTCAATCACTCTTAAGTCATATCACATGTGTAGAACATGACAAGGAAGACTCTGTTGGATAATTTTTTTTTTGACACGCTACAACACACTATATATATATAATCACATTTCGTTGGTTTGTAAACACAATTTTTAGAAATATGAGCGTGTATGCAAATAGACGAATTTAGCAGGCAAAATTTTGAGATGGTGAGGAAACTTAAACCTTAAAGGGGAAGTGAACCTTAAATATTTCTTCACAATAATATGTTATATGTGACCTCACTAGTCTAACCATGACATTCTGATGAACTCATTCACTGCCATAAATTCATTTGAACTATTTCTATTAGTCAAACCCCCCACCCCCACACTTTTGTTAACAAGAGTATGAAATCCTAGAAGTTTTTTTATTGTACATTTAGAACAGATTTACAATTTGTGATTAATTGTGAGTCATGCGATTAATTACAATTTAAAAAAATTATCGCCTGACACCCCTAATTTTTAATAATTTTTTCTCTTCTTTTTAAAATCTTTTCTTTAAAAAATATTCAGAATATGTATTGTCATTGTCACAAGGGAACAACGAAACTTCGTTTGAAGCATCCATACAGCAGAGTTGGTAAAGTGCAAAATCCCCAAAAAGAAATACCCATAAAATAAACAAGTCATGCGATTAATTACAATTAAAAAATGTGATCGCCTGACGCCCCTAATTTTTTAATAATCTTTTCTTTTTTGTAATCTCTAAAAAAGTAAAGATTACAAAAAAGAAAAGATTATTAAAAATTAGGGGCGTCAGGCGATTACATTTTTTAATGACCAATCACAGCTCACCTGTTTTCTGCAGCTGAGCAGTGATTGGTTCTCACTTGAGCCCTGAGCAACTGTGATGTCATTTTCACTCGACAGCAAGTGGCAAAATGGCTGCCTTCTGATATTGATAAAAAATGCTGGATTTTGCTTCTTAACTCATAAAAAAATATTTTGGGGTTTACTTCACCTTTAAGATGCCAGAAACAAAAATGATCCTGCCATATTGCTTATTTGCAACAGGTAGCCCCCAAGGACCTGTTAAGGCCTGTTAATTGAATTGTGGTGGTGGTGTTAAGTCAAGTCCCAATGAAGTGTAGAATTTAAGTGTTGCTAAATTGCATTAATGTAAAAAAATAATCATAGCATGCTGATTTAACTCACTGGACAAGGAGACCTACTTCTTTCCAAAAATAGTGCGCTGACATTTAGCACATCTCTCCCTTTACTGGTTATTTATTTACGAGAAGTGGCGACCGGCAAAACGCGGATCCGAAATTTCACTCAAGTGTGACAGTAGTGAGAAAAAGTCATGCCGCATGCATAACTGTTCTTTTGTTACTGGCAGAGTTAATACCTCCATTGTAAACCTATTGACTGCTGTTAAGTGGTACCTCGTCTACATCCTGTCATGAATACCGAGTCGAGTCCTTCTTTATGGCTACGCAGTTTCACTTTGAGCAGTGACCTTGCATGCCTCTCATAGGTTTGCATTTCCCACTGACTGATCTCAATGCTTAATGTGGAAAACACTAGAGGCACTATACATTTGAAAAGACTAATTGGAGGGTTGGGGGGGATGGTGGGTGTGGCGTGGGGTGGGGGCAATTTCATTGTTTCTGTGTTCTTGACAAATGCGCCATTAAATGGTTGGTGGTGCTCCAAAAGCTCCTCAGAAGACATTTTTAAAAGTCCGCCATCAGAGACCTTCACCGGCACTTCAAATTAGTTTTTTTTTTGTACACCTGATGTTAAAGAACAATGAATTAAAAAGTCATTCAGTCCATTAGAAGTGGCTTTCGCTTTAAAATTTGTATTGAAATTAAATCACTAGTTACATAAATGGCTTTTTATGTTGGAAGCAGCTTCCAATTCGTGTAAAGCTTTAAATAGAATTATGCAATCCTGACAGATTTCTATATTTCTGTGTGAAGAAGACTCCCCCGGAGATGCTCTGCCGCAGGAAAACCAATCCATTTGACAACATTTTCAAAGGGTAGCACAAAACTGTGTCAGGTTCAAGAAGGAAACATGAAGGCGAATCCTGCTCCACGTCCCTTAGAGCCATGAATGTAGCTCCACATAAGATGAGAGTTGCATTGTGGGTATTGGATCTGGCTGTCTACTCTACACTGTAAAAAAAAAAGAGAGATGTTGAAAGGGGCTGATGGAGGCCAGACAGGTTATATCAGTAGCCATCAGCTTGCAAGAGCTGTGGTGTCGCATCCCCCGTGACATTCAGTGTCTGTCTCCTCTCTGACATTACTACGGCATCTTTTATGGAGATTTCACATTTACACACATCCTCATGAAAGACGGCGAGGTCTTTGTCTTCCTAAAGGTTAGAGGCATGTAAAACATGTATAGAAGACCGAAACGAATCGGCGGCGTCTTGTAAAAATGAGTTGGAAAAGAACATTGGAACAGAGCTGGAAATAAATAAACCGCGCACCCTCTGGGATCCATGTGTCTTTTAGTGACTAACCTCTCCCTGCCTGTTTTTTTTCCTTTCGCTAGGTGGTCATGAGTCAGAAGCTGGGCAGCAGCCTCAGGAGGAAAGTCAGTGAGACTGAAACTCAGCTCTTAGCTTTGCACGAAGCCAAACTCGCCGCCATCTCAGGTGACTCCATCTTTTCCGCCAATGTCATGCCCAAATTGACAGTGGAATCTCTAATAATACGGCTGCGAGAGGTCGAATATCTGCCGTTTATTATGTAATGCAATATTTCAGCATATTTTATGAGAACATAACTGGTGTCCAACTGGTGGCGCAAAACAAACAAACAACAACAAAAACTTTTTTCTACAAAGCCCCCCCAAAATAATTACAAAAAAACACATATAGAAATTCAATATATATTTTAAATATTGAAGACAAAAGGAAAAAAATGATGAATTTGTGAATCTGCGGCTGCCCAACTGTGAGTACGCCGGGGTCGACTGTAGTTTTAAGTTGTAATATCACCATGCACCACTAGATGGCAGACAGGGCTTAATCGTGCTTACACCGGAATCTTATACTGTCCTATACTACAGAGTGAGTAGGCCTGATATAAGGGTCAGATGTACCCACAGAAAACTAATGCAAGCACAGGGAGAACAAGCAAACAAGCCCGTATTCGAACCCGTGACCTCTCAACTGTAAAGCAATAATTCGACAATAATAAAAGAATGGAATGCTATGCATTTTCAATGTGACTCACCTCACAAGCAATAAACTCTGTGCACATTCATCACAGGTTACGTGTTAATTTAAATGGTCCTTTTTATATGTTACTTTCCTGCACGCTTAACAACGGTTTTATGATGGTAATAGCTTGACCCTGTAACCCATTCATTGTAATTCCATTATTTCCCATGGGGAAAATATATTCTAAATCCAAACACATCAAAGGATGACCAGTGTTCTGGAATGTGCTCATCCTTGAGGGATTCACTCTACTTATACGAGCACCATCAACTTCATTTAATTACACCATTAATGTAAAAGTCACTCATTAATGAGCGGTGTAGGCAATAATGTGTTTCTGTGGCACACCACTGCAGGTAATGACTTCAGCAGTGCCAAGGAGCTGAAAGCTGCGATGAAGGCGGTCAACCAGGAGCAGGAGCGGCTGGAGGCTCTGGCCAAGAGACTGCACAGCCTCAGCTCAGGTAGCAGCCAAGAGCTGGCCAGGATGAAGGAGCAGCGGCAGCAGCTCAGACGGGAGCTGGAGCATAGGGAGGTGCAGCATGGTGAGTCTGTCTGCACTCAGATTAGACTTTTGTCCCCCAGGAGGAAGGCTGTCGCAGGAAGAGGAAATAACTTGAGGAAACAATAATCAAGCAGATTTAGCCCGCTCGTTATCGTAGAAGACTTTTGAAAGTCAGCAAGGCTACGGCAAACTTTAATAACCTCCAGCTGCTCATTTGCATAGCGGTTCTACACAAAGACAAGGGTCAGAACATACCCTGATAAAAATCAAATGGACTGTGTCAATGCTGAGAATCAAAGTAAACTATTAGTGTGATTTTTCAACCGATGAGTTCTAAAAGAAGATCATGAAGAAAAGACTGAAGAAAAACACTGTGCTAGTGATGTAATTGCCTTCAAGCACTTACCAAACATCTAAATCAGATTGCTAAAATGTCACCAACAATGCTCCTCATAGGGCATATTTGAAAGGTACCCCAGGTTTGCAAGTCCCCAATTATTTATCGGCTTTTCTTCCTTCCTTTGTGACATAATCTCCTTAGCCTTATTAAAATTTGTACTTAAGAATTTAATAGTACATTTGCACAAATAAACTACTAAATGCGTACAGTATAAATTTGGTCACACAAAGTGTGCACTACCTGAAACATAACTCTTCATGTTTTATCACTGGCATATTTATTTCTATTGTCATTTTTACTCCGCGCACGTCTATGGACTTTATTATGACAGTAAATGCCCATATAACACGCATGCCCACTGATGGATAGATGGATGAATGGCTGGCTGTAGATAGATAGATAGATAGATAGATAGATAGATAGATAGATAGATAGATAGATAGGTAGGCAGTATTAAGGTTACAAAGTATAATCATGTAGCAGTTATATGATAGGATAATTAATACACCCAATTTGTACTGTGTGCAACTATTGCTCTGACTAATATGTATGCATAACAATTAACTCATTCACTGCCATTGACGGCTGTAGAGGTCATAAATTCATTTGAACTATTTCTATTAGTTTAACATTTTTCCCACTTTTGTTAAGAAGAGTATGAAAACCTATTTTTTTATTATTATTATTGTACATTTAGAACAGATATCAAATTTGGGATTAATCGTGAGTTAACTAGTGAAGTCATGCTATTAATTATGATTTTTTTTAATCGCCTGACGCCCTTAATTTTTAATAATCTTTTCAAAAAAAAAAGATTATTAAAAATAAAACAATAAAAAATTAATTACTTTTTTATTAAATTAAATTAAAAATAAAAATTAGGAATTTTTCATAACTAATCCCATGACTTCACTCACGATTAATCACAAATTTGATATATTTTCTAAATGTACAATAAAAAAATACTCTTGTTGACATCTATAGTCGTAATAGTAATAGTAATAGTAATGATAACATTATAATAATTAAAGGTTAGTGCTCATGAACATTGAACGTTTGTTGCATTTTTGATTGGCACATCGCTTTGGCAATGAAAACACCTCTTTAAATATGAATAGCAATATGAATCGCTCTTTTTAGAGAGGTCCTCTCTTATGTGGCTCCATGCTGGGATTCTAGAACATCAAAGAATGGTGACTTTTCTCGCAAAGGAACAGAATATTTGTCATCTGTCTTTGGGGACTCGACATCAAATGAGTTTGCATCAGGATTGGCAGCTGTTAAGAGGACGTGGAGTGTGAACGAGGGAAATACACTTTAGCCAATTACCCTCCTGTCACACTTTGTCGATATGACGTTTCAGCGCTACAGGAGACCTAAATGCTGCTTAAAACAACCCTTAGCCTTTTTGGAGTGCTAACTAAAGGGTTTGGCCTCTTGGCATTGCGTTTTGATGGCACCACCCACAGTGCTCCTCCAATCCATCAGTCACAGGCAGATCTCTATAAAGGTCACTTCACTGTGTGAGGTGGGAATACGAGGGGGGGGGGGGGGGGTGACGAGACACCAGTGCAGGTAGTGAAGCTATTGCAGCAACCCTGCATGTTCAGTCAGCCTTCTAACGTCCTCTCTTATCCAGATCATTAGTGACTACAGCCTGGCCATTAGTGTTGAGCCATTGTCTGCTCTTGAATGCATCATCTCTCGTCACTAGGGGGCACACTTTCATTGTTACAGGTTAAATTTTTTTTTTTTAATGGTCCCTTCTTTCTCATTTCCATTAATTATATTTACTCGTAATAATAGTGGCAATTAAGATGTAATACTTTTAGCTGCTCGAAGACATTCACGCCCACATCGATCACGAGACAAAGATTTGACATCCCCAGCAATCGATACATCATACCGCTGCATCTTAAATACACGTTGTGTCTGATAATGCACATTGCGGCGCTGACTTCCACACAAAAGAAGCCAAGTAGGATGTTCAGGCTAGACAAAGGAATCGGAGTCAGGTGGATAACACATCACTACGTGGGACGAGATGGCGAGCTAATGATTGGTTTTTCGCCTTGCTCAAAAGCTCAAGTGGGCGCACGCAATATGGCAGCAGCAGCAATTTCTCAATGTGTTGCTGACACCAAGCTAGGGGCTCATTAAACTGTCAGCCAACTTAGTAATAAGGGTCTGGCGCACACAAGCTGGAACCTGATACTCTACAAACAGCACATTACCAGTCGTTGGCTAGAGAGGGTTGGAAAGGATTTTTTTTGACTTGAGATTTACTGTATTTAGTGCATTCCTATAAGACAAGAAACATCTGACGGTAATGAAAATGGATGTACAGTACATCCTTTAAAAACGGCAAAGTCATGACAAAAGCTCTAAAGCAGGACGCTTCGGAAATGATTTCATCTTGTTGAGTGTCTGAGACCATCTTCTTCTAGTGCTCAGGAATCAATCCTCTGTTCAGGGATAGAAATGTTAGGGCTCTATACTTGTAGACGACGTCATTTTTCAATTGCTGATGAATGAAGTGGACTGTGTTCACGGACACAGCAAAGCAAAAACGCCTGTTTTTAACTGCGCCAAACTGCGGCTGTCTGCAAAAATTCCAAAACCCAGTCTAACCCGCCCCTGCGCAAATTCAGACCACTCCTCATGCTAGATTTCCACTGGGCACGAAAATAAAGCCCTCGTGACAAAACCGTTCGAATATTAAATCCAGGTAGCAGCGTGTGAGAAGTCGTGGGGGTGTTATTTTCAAAATTGGTTTAAAAAAATGACTGAAGACACAAGGGAAGAACATTTATATGAAAGTCAATGGAAGACCTTTGTGGCTTTTCTCCGCTTCAAGCCCTATTGATTGTATTTATTGCACTCCTACTAACCTAGAAACATCTCATCGCAATAAAACTGGATGTACATCCTTTGAAAAGCACCATAGTGCTTCAAAAAAAAAAAGAAGCACCATGATGATGATAAAAGCTTTAAAACAAGACACTTATTAAATGATTTCATCTTTTCGAGTGTCTGAGACCATCTTTCCCCTCGTGTTCAGGGTGGGGCTTTTGAATTTTCGAGCCATTATGTCCTTAATTGCCCTTGGCACGAGTGTTGATGAATACGAAATCCATTACAGCCAGAGGTTTCACTCCCAGCTGAGAGAGTAATTTTGTCCCTAAGAGAGATTTCGAGTGATGCTAAATTTGCAAATAAATAATTGAAAGACCGGACAAGCAGGGTAAATGACCCCCAAGAGTGTGGACAATGAGATGTGAAAGCGCTGACTGTGCGTTCTCTTTAACTCTGGTAATGCTTATTTAATACTATTTTTAGTATTCATGTGGTGTTCTTGGGTAAGAGTGGAGTCATTTGAGTTTAGACATAAACAGTATGCTGCTGCCAATGTTGAATATTCTGTAACACTGTCAATGAATTGCTTTTGTTGTGCTCAGTCTTACTCTTTACACCCCCACCCACGTCACCTTCATTCTCCTTTGCAGCAGTTTTTTTGGACTCTGGTCACTCACACCCAAATACCGCCACTCAGAGTTATTACACAAATGCGATTTTCCTCTTAATGGAGTGCAGATAGTAATGCCGAGGGCATTCATATATGATTTATTCATTACCCTGCCACTTTTAGGGTGCTTCTATTAAGAACTTGATGGAAGGTATGACAGGACTTCTCCCCCCAAAAAAAAGGCTTGGTATGATTGAGAGTGCTAAAGTGGTTAAGTGGACCCGGGAGAGTGTTTCCTGCCTTTTGTTTCTGAAGTTCTTTTTGGCACGATTCCTTCTTCCTGTGATTGAGTATGGGTTATGGAACTTTCCATTGTATATCTCAATGTATGTGTACCCAAAGGAATCACTATTAAAACAAGTCCGCAGTGTCAATCAATGTCTTCGCTTCAAACGACACTGCATAGTGAGCAAGTTAATTAAATGGAGAGCTAACTGTAAAATCATGTGCATCTTGTATATTGAATTCTACCTTTTGTGGTCATTTGTTGTTGCTATTCACAGTTAGCATGAGACAAAATGTAGACCGTGTAACATTTGTATAGCAAGCCTGAATTATGAGTGATGGAGAACTGTATTCTGTATTTGTAACGGCAAATCATACGAGTAAGGTCTTACTCTTGACAAATCAGATCCTTGTCTTCAACAATAGCAATAACTAGTGTCGTCCTTCATCACCTCTAGAGCAATTCTAATTTTAATCAGCACCAATTTGTACTCCTTCTGATACTCATTTCTTGCTTATGCCTGAAATTTGTCATTAAGATGAATCAATGCACTATTCATTGCGAAATGACAAATTAATTTATGCACCTTAAAGGGCACATATGAAAAATGTGTTTTTAATTTGGAGATGGGCTAACGGAAATTAGCATAGATGTTTCAGTAATTAGCAACATTCAAACAGCGACATCACATACAAACAGCATGCAACAATGACCACAGGCAGTCCGTTTTTTTTTTCATAGCTAGTCTAATCCTGTGATGTATAGTCAAGTGTGACTTGTATATATTTAAAATTAGAGCTCAGACTCTCATTCCAAATCCCAATCACTACTCGTGTTGATTAATTGAGAAGTGAAATGGAGTCTGTGTTGCACAGGTTAGACAGTAGTGAGTTCCACAAGAGGGATGTGATGAGGTGGGCAGGCGGAAAAGTGAGGTGGAGAGAGGATGTGGATGGAAGTGTGTGAGATTTAGTGGCAATCCATATAATGTATGACAGATATTGTAGTAGTGGTTGATGTTATGGATGGCCCTTGAAAGGGGGTATTGAGGGTTTGAAACATTCTAAATTGAAGCGGTAGTCAGTATAGCTGTTGTATTTTTTTTCTTTCTTTTTTTAAATTTTTTATTTATTTATTTTTTCTTTTCTTTTTTTTTCTTAGGCTATTGTTTGAGAGTGCAATCATGCACATGTGTACACAGACATTTTTGTCAAAGGACTCCTTTTGGATTCCTCATTCGCATTCATGCATACAGCCGCACAATATGTTCTCTGTGCCAGCTGTTGTCTGGGTATTGCTGTGCTCTGCATGGCTTATTGAGCGTGTGCTATACCAGCCTGCGCCCCCTTCCTTCGCTGCCAGTGCTGCTGCCGCTGCTCCGTTCAGACACATCCACACTGTGCGTTGCGAGCGTGTGCATAATGCAGAGCGCGTTCGTGTTACCTGCAGCGCTTTGCTTAAACACATTCATCACAGCCAATGCCTTCAGTTCAATTACAAAGACGCACAATTGCTCTTCTGTCTTATTATGCGCAGGCTTTTATGACATGCATATCGTTGTTGCTGCATTAGCACAGAGACACCTCTCATTTGTTAGACAATACAGAAGCCCCACAGATGTTCGGTATTGTTACGAGGCAGTCAGGAAATTACTGTATTATTCATTTTCAATTACTGCGCTGTTCGAATGCTCGTATAATTCATTGTTAACTTTGTGTATCGCTGTGCGATAAATCTGCTCTATTTGCTTTGTCTCTATAAATATGATGCGTTATAATCTACTTAATCAACGTCAAATGTTGTCTCATCTTGCTAATGAATTTTTTTTACTGAGAGACTCCAACTAGAAATTATTATTGAAACATGTCAGGGCAAATGGCTAATTTGGAACATCAACTCATTTAAACCCCAAAACGTATAAATACGTTTTTAATACTTTGTCCTGCACTCATTCTTTTTTTTTTTTTTTTTTTTGGGCTAAAGCATAGAGAAGTCTTTGATACAGCTTCTGGCATGAAGAGGTCACTTTAAGCAATGGTCGTTATTACAAAAAACGACCAGCAGGTGGTAGCAGAGTATAAGAGATCAGCCAGGGCCATGTTGAAACAAGCTCTTTTTTCCCAGTGTTTTCAATAGGTTTGTGAATAATGATGAAACTTAGCTATATTCTAATGCTAATTGCTGCAAAACGGATACAAATATACTTAGAGACTCTAATCTTTCTTTTGGTAGGTTCCATGTTTTATAGCAATAGAACACAATATTCTGTGGGCCGCCGCCTCGCAAAATCGGTCAAAATCCAGTAAAGCAGCCGGGAGCGAAGGGGGTTGCTTCAGTGAAAATGGCTGGAAATGAATGGATTAAGTAACGCATTATCAGTACATATGTATTTATTATGATTGGATAGCTTTTTGGAGCCAGTCTTTGGGATCTGGAATCAGTGTTTTGAGCACCTGCTGAGATCACGGTCACAATGGGAGGCTGAGCTTGGCCTCATATATCACGGACTACAACAGTGGCTCTTCATCTTCAATGGCTTTTTAGTACTGATTTTATTCGCATTGGTCTGCCAAATGACACTGCCTCCCGCCAGCTTACAGGAAGTGGTAATATCGCCCAACGCTTGGGTTCATTTTGCACAGTGGTAGCTTTTGCTGCTTGATGCACGGACCCTTTCTATTAGCTTCCTTTCATCTCTAATACCTACAAAGGCTCACGAGTTTTGCTGGCGGTTGGCATGGCGACAAGATGGCGCGCTGACTCTCCTCAGCATATAACAGGATTCGCATAGGAGGAAATATGAATATGTCTGCATCACCTAGCTTCATTTCTTGTGTCTTTCTCAATCCTTTGCAATAAATCTAAATGTGTCTCTTGCTCTTGTTTAAGCCCACTTTGTCATCTCTCATTTGTACATACCATCATTCATCCAAAGTCAGGCTTAAAGCCTACCCCATGTATAATTCAGTGGCTATCTATTTGCATGCTGCTTAATAAATAAATGAATGCATGGATGAAAGTTGACGTGGGAGACAGGATATGATACCACACAGCAATTAAAGAGGTGGTAAGTGAACCGCCTTGTCCAGGTCCACCATATGAGGAGATTTGGCCACGCTGAGTGTCTCAGGCGAGCTCTCTCCCTCTCCATACACATGCAGCATCTCAAAATAGCCGGGCTATCTGCGTTGTGTTTGCACAGAAGTGTGTGTTTGTGTGTTACTAAGCCATTTTTCCTTTCTCCCTGCTGTGTCTGCCTGTCGCCAGTCTCATACCGGAGCTGACACTGTCTAATAACCGCCATCGAGACAATAATACAAATTGCATGTCAAACTACGGCATGATTCGGAACACCAATTAGGTTTCTTGTCGCCGTTCAGTGTGAGATCTAAATAGAAGCGCTGGTACCTGACCTTCAGCTCACTCTGATAGTAGAGTTAGTACATAGGGAATATTCACCACGTGGTTCATGTGGGGCAGCACAGTGTGTTAGTGGGTAGCACATATGTGTATCACAGTTGAGAGGTCCAGGATTTGAACTCTGTTCAGGTCCTCATGTGTGTGTTTGCATGTTATCCATGTGCTTGTGTGTATTCTTTCATCCCACATAATCATACACAAAAACAACTGTAGGGGTTGTTTCATGCCAAATCACTCAGTGGGTTTTAACCGAGCAAATTTAGATTTTAATGGAATTTGGTGCACTTGTTGATAGTGATGGCACAACACTAAATCTAAAATCTTGGGTCAATCGGAGCAGGGGTTTGGGAGCTACGGCCCACCGAATGTTGACATTTTTTGCAAAAAGGATGTGCATCCCAAACCGCGGCTTCAGCTGACCTATAATTTAATGATGTGCCATCATAATCCGTGACTATACCAAGTTTCATTAAATCTAAATCTGTCCTGTTAAAATTCTCAGATTCTTTTGGGTGATTTGGTATGGAACAACCGGAAGGCTTTGTGAATGGTTGTTTGTATTGATTGAAAATTTTATATATGTCTGAGTGGTCCAGTTCAGATATGCATCATATGAGAGAATGGAAGAAAAAAAACTACATCCTCAAGCCATGGTCATATATGGATGAAAATTTGATATGATTTAGATATCTGTCAATTTGACTGCAGTGTAAATGAACAGATTGGATGTCCTGCCAATGTGACTCTACCCAAACAAAAACTATAGTTTGGAGGATTATAGACAAATATACAGTATAGACAAATGGTGACAACCAATGGAGGAATGTTGAGGTTATAGGCTTCAAAATGACCCTTCTGTCAGCTAAAATTAGCTCATCAAAACAATTGGAAAACTTTGTACCAAGCTATTGCCTGTAAGCTACAGGATTTATGCAGTATTTTTATTAGTCATGTGACAGTGTAATTATATCCTTGTCATTTATCGAATCAAGTTTTATTAGAGAGAGATATCTTAAAAGGGAATAACAATTTTACAGTAAGTTCATTCAAATGTATGTTAAGTGACAACAAAAAAAGTCATTGCATCCATCATACCTTCCGGAACTGAGCCGTATCATAAGAGAATCGAACCGTCCTTGAATTATTTTGCTATAAACTCTTCAATGAGGGAGCAATTGGATATAAATGGCTCCCATTGTGTTTAAAGATGTGCTGCTGCAGGGGGGCATACTTTCATGTTTCATACATGAGCTCATTAACGACGCTCAGTCTGCCTTCGCCTTCATGCTAGCTCCCTAACTAGCGCTCGGTCAAACCTGCATCTGCGTCCTCAGGCACAGCTCAAAGCTGGCAGGGGGCTACAGGAAACAACACGCGCTCGCCGGTCGGTTCAAAGCCCTGCAGAAAGACTGGTGCGATATGAGGGCACTGATCAAATCTTCTCTTGCCCTCTAGCCATCTCAAGTTTGAGTCTGTCTTTTCTCAAGTACAGTATGTGCTCGTCTTGAGACAAAGAAAGACAGATAATCTTCTTTTGCACTCTCAAACAATAGCCTCAGCAACTGTGATGATCCACAATATACTTCAGGACAATGGCTTTTAACTCATTCACTGCCATTGACGGCTGGAGACGTCAAAAATTCATTTGAACTATTTCTATTAGTTTAACATTTTTTCCACTTTTGTTAACAAGAGTAGGAAAAAAATATAGTACATTTAGACCAGATATAAAATGTGTGATTAATCATGAGTTAACTATTGAAGCGATGCAATTAATTAAATTAATCTCATAGCCATTCTCACTTTTCTCTCTATATCTCGATTAAAAAATGTAATCGCCTGATGCCCTAATTTTAATAATCTTTTCTTTTTTTGAAAAAATATTATTTTAAAAATGAAAAAAGATTATTTAAAAAAAAGAAAAGAAAAGATTATTATAAATTAGGTCGTCAGGCGATTAAAATTTTTAATTTTAATTAATCACATTACTTCAATAGTTAACTCACAAAATCACGATTTTTTGTATCTGTTCTAAATGTACAATAACAACTTTTTTCAAGGTTTTCATACTCTTGTTAAAAGTGGAAACAGTTTTAAACTAACAAAAATAGTTCAAAATATTTTTTTCTGTCTAAATTCGTCAATGGCAGTGAATGAGTTAATTATATTAGAGTTGTGATTTGTTGCTAAGATATACCACCAAATTAAGTAAATTGTAATCAATGTGATATTTTCTTCCTGTATTCTCTCCACATAGAAAGCCAGCTGAAAGACAATGCTGTCAAGTATACTGAGCTACTGGAAGACAGACTGCACAGGTAAGTTGTTTGCCAATGTGTTTATCATGTTAGCACATAAAGTACACGGCAAGCCCTTTTTCTACAGGACCTGGGAGGGGGGGGGGGGGCATAAACAGAAGAACCTCCCCCAAGGACTCACCTCCATTGTCCTCACCACCTCATGTTCTCACACCTTCTCTCATGTGATTTGTTTCTTATAGCCATTCTCACTTTTCTCTCTATATCTCAAATTGGTTATTTGACAGCTTCTACTCCAGCTGCTACAGATTTCCTTTACCTTTATTTATAGTATGTAACCCCCCCCCCCCCCACCCATAACTTTTCTGTCCTGTCTTTAAGGAGTTTGATGCAAAATGAGTGTTCGATCAATAGTCAGTTTTTTTTATAGTGCTTGTCCTCATTTAGGTCAGTCACCTCAGCTGACTTTGGACGAGAGGCGGGGTACACTCGCAGCCAGCGATTCACACTTACATTCACACCTGCGGGTGTTCCATTAACCTAACATGCATAGTTCTGGAACGTGGGAGGAAACTGGGGAATATTTCAATAACATTGAATAAATTACAAAATATTGCTAAAGTAGGATTTTTTTTTAAATTTGCATAAAATGGACGAAGCATGATAAAGTAACACCATCTGAGAATTAGGATTATATTGTCAGACCTTGTGTCTAGTACTGTGATCTTATTAGATTTAAAATTTAATATACATTTTCATTATTAAATCCCCTGGCAACGGCTTTCATCTGCTTAAAGGCAGCAGCCAGTAACTTTGAGTCACTTTTCTCTTGCTCAAATGTGTTTTTCAGAAAGACATTTTTCATTAGCAGCTGACGCCTTTGCTTCAGTGCAGTTTACAGTAACTTTTTTTCAAATGGTATCTTCACCAATTTGATACAAAATCTAACATTTATTTCATTCAAGCCAGTAATTTGATAGATTTGTGTCCTGTGAAGCGAACATAGCCACAAAAATAACAATAGAGCTCCAGGTAAGGCCCAGCGGATTCCTATAATACTCCCGTCTGGCACATTAACACATCTTTCTTGAACGTGCAGTGCAATAACCCGCATACGTACACACGCAAGCACATCCATCATCCACTGTAAATGTTATCAGTCTGCTTCAATGTACATCACTGATGATGGAGTGCTGCGGTGACAGGAAGTGAGGATAGGGAGGAAGGTGGGGGGAGGGAGAAACGCTGGTGAGACGTCTAGTCTCCGTGGCGACGGATGCTTTTTGAAAAAAAAAAAAAGGCAATTATCTCTTCCTTACTAAAGACTGAAACCGGATGTCAACGCTTCACTGATGTTGCAAATGTGTCACTAGGACAAGAACATTGTATTCAGAGGAGCCGCTCAGTCATTTAATGTCAATGCACGTGGACAAAATGTACACTGAAGAAAATGCTTTTATTTTATTCTTCAAATAAGATTGGTTATATTTATTATTTCTGTGGTATAAATGTAATGCAAATGACAAAGAATGAGGCTATTAAAACAGTAAAAAAAACAAAAAAAACATGCTTTTTGAGTTCAAGCTAAGGGCGCTGTGGGAGCATCCAAGCAGCATCTGCCACGTGTGAATTGTGTCGAACAGAGCAACCCTGGTTGCTCGGATGGCTGCTTTAAAAACCTCCCAGAAATCAAACCGTCCACCTCACAAAGCCTTCACTGCGCTATGCATCATCCATCACACTCCCTCCGATAGTCAATGCCATGTTATTAGCACCTCTTGCTCAGTGGCTGCTATGTGAGATGTTGACGCAAATTAACACATTTGAATGCACTTTATGGATTTTGTAAAAGGAAAGGTGCTATTAAGGCACAGTTCTCAGGGATCTGCATGAACGCAGCTGCCAGGGATGCCACCAATTTTGTAACACGAGACTCTAAATCTCGTCTAATGTTGTAATGTTATGTGGATGGGTTGTTTGTGCGTATACTATTGAGCATCTCCAAATTGAAGACAAAGAGGGTCTCTTGCCCCAAGGTTGCAAGGGAGTAAAATAGTGACTCAAAAATTGTGTGATTCACAAGTTGGGGGAAGGACAGAGTGTGAGTGATGTGGTCACTGTACCGAGCCAAAAGGAATGATTTCCCAGTTGGTCAATGTTCCTACTCTTAACTAACATCGCAAAAATTGCGCAGCCGAGGAGAGGGCAAGGTTGAGGATACAGCAAAGGAAATAAATGGCTGCCTTCTGCGGGTTGTCCGGACCCGCCCTTCGGATGTACTCACACTTGGCAATCTGTGCTGTGCATTTCAAAGCATTTCAAAGAGTTGAGACGCCCTGGGAGCGAGCGGTTGTGGGGCGCAGGGGTGGGGGTGCGAGTGTTGGAACGCGGCCATCAGTGGCCGGAAACGACGCTGATGTGTGGAAGTCGGAAGTCCGTGGCATCTACCACATTATTGGTTATTATAACCACTGATTAACCCCCAACCTAAACCCGCCGTTAGCAAAACGGCCATAAATATGCGTTGTTCACGTTCAACATTAATCACGGTGTTAGTTGACAGCAACATTGCTGTCAATGGTTAGCACCAATATATCCTACATTTTCTCTTTTTGTTTGCTTACGGTTTTGCAAAAATAAATCAATAAAAGTGAAGAGCCAAACAATCCCGAAAACACTTCTGGGGAAAAAAGAAGCAGACATTTTCCTGCTGATTAGGAAAACGTAATTCAGTCTATGATTGAAGCTAACTGGTCAAAGCTGACGGAAAAACATTCAAATGACGTGAACAAGAAGCGGAAAAATACAATTTGTAAGTAGCAGTATACATCATAAAAATAGTTTATTTGATATAATTCTCCCCACAAAATGTTACGTGCCATAACCACATGCTCTTGTTTATTTAAATGCGCTGTGTGAGTACAAGTTTCTATTTTCTGGCCTGTTTCTTATTTTTCATATGTGCAACCTTAAGAGCCTGAAACAAAAGATTTAAGGAGTTGGGGACCAAAGACAACGAAGCAACACGCCCACACCCAGTCACTGTCAGACATAGGGCTGCGTTGCTGCCACCAATTAACCCCTTGTTTAGGAGTTGATACGGATAAGCACCAGGACGCCTCCTTCATAGGGATGCTTAGTAGCTGTCGTGTTGTTTGACTATTTAGCACAAAGCCTTCAAAGCAGCAATCACAGTGAGGGGACATTTTGTCATAGACGTGCCCAACGTTGACATTTTGAGAAGATTTTCTAATTAATTCCCCACAGCGAATTATTTGTGTGTGCGTACCGATTCAAAAAAGGTTATACGCAACAATGGCATGGCCCAATGGGTGCAGGCCACTTTCACACAATTGAGAAGAAGCAGTGCTGAGTACTAAATCGCTGAGTGCAGGACTGCTGGGATGAGCAGTTTTTCTATCTCACCTGTGTGCCAAAATGAAGGTTAGGCGAGGGCTGATGGGCAGGCCACTGGCAGGGCACGGAGCTGGGCAGCCTTTTTCAGGCTGGAGATGAGCTGTAAGAAAGAAAAAAAAAAGTGGAATTCAATTTTCAGGCGCTTCATTACTACCCAAGCCCACGAAATAGGGGGAAGAGATTTCACACTGCCCGCACACATTTTGCTTTAGAAATGGCCTCTGTAAAATAATGTTGATGGCGTTATTTGTAAAATACAAACTAGCATAAAAGTTTGTTAGGTTGGAGGAGGACTTTTCCCCCCCCCCCCATCATTTTCCCTTTGAAAGTTTGCGACAGGGCTGAAAATAGAAATGGGTTTATTGAAATGGAGGACATTTCAACTGACATGATGTCTCGGAGCATCACGGTTCCATTTCTCCCCACATCTTGTCACCCTTCATTTGTTTCCTGCACATGATGGAATCCTAGAAACATTTTTATTTATTTTTTGATGGCTGAAGTAATACGTCTTTTCCTTTGAGTGTGACATTTTTCCATTCTGTTTGGACTGAGATTAAAAAATATTGAGAAAACAAGGCCAATACATTTGGTTGCCAAAATGTCACCTGCGGCCACACATCTTTGGAAATGATGCATTACCTAAAGGTCAGGAAAAGACAAAGGGCAATAAAAAAAAAAAAGCTCACAAAAAGGTCAGAGATCTGAGGTGCATCATGTGTGGATGTTTTTTTTTCTTTTAAGGAAATCTAGCTTTGCATACGTCACCATCATGAACTCCAAGGTAATGCTGGAGATTAAATGGTAACTTATACCTAGAAACAAAGTTAGGGAAGTTGATGTCTATTAACGTCAGCTGAGATCGTCTCCAGCTCACCCTAATGAGGACAAGCGGTCTAGAAAATGTGAATGTATTGGATTTCCTGCTGTAACAATGGAAATCACAGCAGTTGATCAATGACTATGTTGCTTATTTATGGATGACTTTTTAATGTGTTTGAAGTCACAAGGTCAGGACGAGAGAGAGTAAAAGAAAGGGGTGATTGGAACTCAATAGTCTTCTTGTCCTCAAGCTGAACTTCTACTCTGACCTCATTGAGGACATAACATAATCTTCACTGTCATCACTTTGTTTGTTTTTAAATATTCATTTTGGCTCAGCCACTCTTCGCAACGTTTGTTGCATGACCATAAACGCACACCTTACAGTATGTACACTACAGTAACAAACAGTGAAAACACCCATAAAATGTTCATTTGCCTAAAAAGCCAAATGGCAGCCAAGCACTTTGTGGTTACTTGACTTGACTGTGTGTTTTTAGATGCCAGCCATTTTTATTCCAATTGTTTTACTTTGACTTGTGAGTAAAAATGCAACATACAAGCGCTGTATAGTGTCAGTCAACTCAACTCACTTCATAACAAGCAGCAGTTTGGCAGATAGTGAACATTTCTTAATAGTGTCATAGTGTCCTTAAAGCAACAAATAAATAATAATAAGATAAACAGTGGAGCAACACATGTAGTCAGCTACATTGACATAATATCACAATTATATATTCTTGATCCTCTGCAAAGAATGACTAATAATACGGTGACGTACTGAGGCGTTTTAACCCTATAAAGGCTGAACCATGAAATATATAAGAGAAAATTCAGATTCTTTGTAAATAGAGTATTTATTGGTCCTTTTGAACAAACTTCCACATGTGACTTTTGATTTGTGTCATATTTGATGCATCCGGGCACAATGCTTTAAATTTGTACATTTATAACTGTCAAAAATATAATAATAAACACTAAGAGACATGTCAAACATATTAGTATTTCCAAAAATCTGAAAGAGAGTATTTAAAATGATACGTTTGGCTTTATAGGGTTACCCGGCTCCATGTATATTTTTATGTCTGAATTACACTGCCCCCATGTGGCCAAGGTACACACACCAGAAGGAGCTGCACAATGGCCATTTGAATTTAAAAAAATATGGCAAAAACTGTTTTAGTCTTTACATTAAATTCAATTATGTCACTGCTGTTTGTTTTTATGAACTAAATTATAGAGTGATATGTTTTTTCTTATTCGAAAACATAAACAACATTTTTGTTGTATTTTATGGGTGAAGCAGAACAGATTTTTGGCATTTCCATTCATTTCAGTGGGAAAGATGATTTGCAAAATGTTTTTTTTTTAGTTACGACTTATGAGTGTAGTCATGAAACAATTTGATCTTGTATCTTAAGGTATCATGAGATATGAGGTATGTGAGTTTTTCACCAAAAAACGAAGAGTGTGCTCCCTTAAAAAAAAATCAGTGCTGAGGTGAATACGCGAATGGTTTCACTGTATTTGCTTACATTTTTAATAACAAATACAATTTGCTTTTCTCATAATGATAATGCCATTTCGTACATGAATACGAAAGATTTGTGACTTGTTACCATGCTTGGATAAGATTACTGAATGATAATACGACACAGTCTCACATTTTCATTTGTTGTCAGCTGTAGCTGCTCGGGCTTGGAGCGGATTTGGGAAGCCGACCTGGAAGCGTGCCACCTGTTCTTGCGAGGCCTGCAGCTGCGGACGTCTACCTGCAGCGGAGCGGACGCGGACGACCATCTCGCCACGACTGGCAGCGCTTCAATTCAAGTGTGCGCCAAAGAGGAAGAAGACAGCGCCATGTTGACGGCTTTAGGCGGCCGCTGGTGTCCCGAGGCCAATTTACAGAACTCAGAGTTCACCAAGGTAACACAACCGCTCCGTGTCGTGTTGACGAGGCAATGTATCATTAATTATTAACTATATTCCACGCATGTAAAATGAGATTTACATCTCATAACATGGCCCTTTGTGACGTTTCAGCTTTTGCATGTTCCTTACACACATGCTTGCCTCTATAAGGTCAAATATGGGTTTACATATAAACGCGTTCATTTTGTACGTCAACACTAAGATGAGCGCTTAAAAAAGACATTTGAGAGGCAAACATTTGGACCTTGATTTTACAAATGTTACCATTTCGTTCATGATCACGTGTGTTGTTAGTGAGGATGCTTGTGGGCGTGTGCGTGTGCGTGGTTACTATTCCACAAGTGATTTGAAGCCGCTGCTCCAGGGCAGAGCTCGAATCATTCACTCCTCTCCTCACACTTGCCTCCACCCACGAAGTCTGACAGTCTCGTCTGAGATAAGAACAAAGTCAACATAGCCAGCAGCTATCAAAATAAGAAAAAAGGGGAAAAAAACATGCCAGACATGTTTTTTTTTTTTTTTTTGGTGAGGCTATATTTGCTACATTGCCTCCCAGAAATGCAATATTTGCAGTTTTTCCAGCAGCAGCTCATGTTCTGAATTTCAAATTGCCTATCTCAGCATGTGTTGTTGGGCTATGTGATAAGTGTGTCAGTTTTGCCATTGAGGGCTTGGGATGGGCACAATCAATTAATTTCTGAACTGATTACTGAAAGGCGTTGATTAACTATGTGGCAAAAATGGCGGTGCACTAATTGACTGCAACCAGCAGAGGCACTGTTGATTATTTGCTGTGAGAAGTTGAGCTACATCCATCCATACTTTATTGTATTCAAAACAACACTGGCATTGGAACAGGACTTCAGATCATTAAGAGAAATTCTCCTACCCCATTGAAATGGCATGTATGAATGACAATCCCTTCACAGATTCTTACTCTCCATCAGATTGTAGCCCGAAATCTACATTTTGCACTAGTGTCCTCTTTACTTGCATTGCCTGATTGCATTATATGAACCGCACGAATCTACTTTCTGCTTTCCTTTTGTTTCTCTCTGCTTTTGTTTCCCTGCTAAAGCCTAGCCTCTCCTAACATTTCTCCAAGAAGTCAAAGGTGAGAGAGCCAACCAAGTTGTGCACAGTTCATTCCTCAGTCCCCCCCCCCCCCCAAGTTATAAACAAGATCTAGGTTGTACATGCGCAAACTCTATAGAAGGGATGGGCAGCTAAATGGAAGCCCGCACTCTGAGTCGCCCCTCCATTCATTAAAAATTATATAAATTTAATGATCATTTAATTGTAATAGAATAGTGGTGCAACAGATCACAAAAGTCACAGTTCGGGTCGGATCACGGATTTGAGTCATGGATCGGATAGTTTTTCGGATCAGCAAAAAAAAAAAGGATAAATAGTACTTTGTCTTCATTTATTTTGTTAAGTGCTTTTTCCATTAAAAAAATTCAATTCAAAATGTTAAAATTTAGGATTTAGGAACACAACTTTTAAGTGCAATATGAGGCAGAAAACATTCTTATTTCTACATGGTTCATGCGTAAAATAAAAAGGTATTAATGGCTTAAAGTTCCGTTTCTATAATCTAAACAGCTAAACTTGACATTTTCAGTTGAATGTTTTTCTTTTTTAAAGGGCAAATGCATGAGTCAGGTACCAGCTGTCAAACTTACTTACCAGCCGGCAGCTAGACACTCATGCTAACCGCTAGCCGCTTACGCTGGAGACTTACAATGACAGCGTAATTAATTGCTGGTTTCTTAGCGTCCTAAATTAGCGATTGAACACGAGTCCGGGATAGCGTTGTGTTGATGTTAGTCGCAACTATAATGTTAATCAAAGAAAGGTCTAAAAGGGAAGTCAAGCTAGCCATCACGCCAGGATGTGGGTGAACTTCAAAGTAAAAGTATTAAGGGTATTTATTTGCATTGCCGTCAATGTATTACTGTATTTGGTCAACTTAATTTTGTTAGGTTAGGTTTACGTTGAGTATGTTTCATCTTCCTTGACGTGTCATGTCAGAATGTTATCGACTGTGAATGCGCACTGTATACTCATATAATTTTTTTCTCATTATTTTTGGGGCGATCTGACCTCCGTTTTTTGTGGAAAACACATATTTTATGTTTATCAGCATTTTTGAAGAATATTTGGTTTACAACAAATATAAAAATATATAGAAAATGTAAAAAGAAAAAAATATACTTTTTTTTTCTTCATACAGCTGGTTAGGAAGTGTGTAGCGCAGATTTTTTTTTTTAAATTGCGCCCTCCATTTCATGTATGTTTAATTCAATTACTGCTGTTTGACTTGAATGACAACACGACTAGAGCAGAGCCTTTAACATTTTGTTTTTATCCTGATAGATTATTATGGCTTGGACGCAAGAAAATAATAACTGTCGCTCGAATTCTTATTCAGTTGACATGTTTTCAAAGCGAGTCTCATCTTTTTAGTTCCACAAAACACTATGTGACAGATTATACTGCTGTGGGATAGGATCTAATGAGTAAAATCATCCGTTGGGATGACAGCAAAATTACAGTTTTTACTCTCGAAAAACGCATTAAAATGGAATGCCATAAATTGGTGTAACCATAGTAAACAGCTCCGCCCAACTGCAGGTGAACTTCCCTCGCGTTTATTCAAAAATATAACCTTAATGACTTGTATTTGTCGCACAACTTTTTAATTAAAACTTATAATTGAACCTTTGCTAATACGTTTACATACAGTATGAGCATATAAGCCCGAAGCCACAAACAATATGTTGGCCTGCGTGAGATAATTACCTCACTTTGAATACTAACAAAGGAATCTGCTGTCCAGATGAGCCATTTAGTCTGTTGTTCTCTCGTCACAATTTGCTGATGAATAATTCCGGCATCATTACGATGCCCTGCTGCTCACATGTAGTCGGCAAGCCACGTAAATTGTATTTTCAATCATTCATGAGCCGACTTACGTCCGTGTGGCTTCAACAAACGTTTCCCCTTTGTTGCAGAAATTGGAGGAGTTTTTGTTCTGCATGGAGGATAACAACCCACAGGTTGGTAATGTTAATTGCGTCACTGTGTGCCTGAATGTTCTCACTCTAATTAAACTTTTATTAATGGTGGTGTGCTGGGACACTGAACAATCAATCCTCGAGTTGACCTTGACATGACCTCCGTGACATTTTTGTTGTTTGATCAATCTTGATCTGCATGTGAACTCTCTGTCTTACACTATTTAAAGACTTTTATTATTTATTTTATATTTATATATTTTAAATGTGAATTGTAGTTCAGGTAATGCAAATCTAACACTATTGAGTTGCCAACTTGATCCTGGTGGTGTTGACGACATCGGCTTTGTGGCAGAGCCGAATTCTCTGCCAAGAACACATTCTGACCTCTTTCTCCTTTCCGTAATGACTTTAAGTAAATGATTTCCACTTAGCTGCTGCCAAGCTGCTGCCCCGCCGCCGCAATGGAGATTGATTTGTGTGTGCGCGTGTGTGTTTCAGCACTACTCAATTTCCTTCTAATGTCTTCTAATTGTTCTTTTATCCTCCCAAGGTTCTTTTAGTACCCTCCTCATTTTGCACGGCACACGGCAAACTGGCAATAAGTATGAAGTGACCATTTGCTTTGATGGGATTCTGGTGTTACACATCTAAACTAAACACTTTTAATTATTTACAAATTAACGTGGTATCGTTAGATTCCTGCTTTTGGATAGCGACATGTGCTTCTTGGAAATAGTCCGTTTGGATAGGCACCAGCGCACACGGGATACTGACAGCAGTACTTGCTTGTGGTAAAACGGAACCCTTACCAAAAAGAAGTATATTTAAGTATGCTTGAAGTATAATCAAAATTAGGAGAATATACATCCAGTTTGCTTTTCTTGTACCTATTTGAAGTATACTGCACCAAGTAAATGTTAAATGTACTTGTAAGTATACTAAAACATATACTAAAAGTTTACATACTGTAGTACAATGGTGCCCCCATCCAGCCTGTTTCCCATGTTTCCCTCCTGCGGCGCAGCTGAATCTAATGATCGGCTAATCAGCAAGTTTTGCAGAAGCCTGATAACGACCCTGATCATGAATCAGGTGTGTTAGTGGAGAGAAACATGGAAAACAGGCTGGATATGGGGGCTCTCGAGGAACGAACTTGGGCACCCCTGCTTTATTATGTACTTAGAAGGCACTCGGTAATGAACCAACATTATAGGTAACATTTATTTATAAAGCCCTAAAGATCATGTGGCTGAGTAGCCTAGAGGTTAAAGTAGCGGTGTTTGCTGGTTCGATCCCAGTCAATTAATCACTTGGCTTTTTGCTGTGGACATAAGTATACTTTCAAGTATACTTAATAGCATACTTAAATATACTATAAAGTGTACTTGAAAGTATGCTTAAGTGTACTTATTCATATATTTTATAATATACTTAAGTATACTTTTAAGAGTACTAAAATAGTTTACTTTTAGTACAAGAATAAGTACACTCGAAAAATAAACGTATGTATACTTTAGTATACTCAATATTATGTACTTAATGTATACTACTTTTTGGTAAGGGAAGTCAAACATTTATTTACAACAATATGTTTTATACGCACCCACTAGTCTTAAGATGGCATTCCTATTCATATTAAGCAGCAAAATCCATTTGTTTTGACCTATCTCAGGGGGCGGCCATTTTGCCACTTGTTTTCAACTGAAAATGGCATCACAGTTTCACAGACCAATCGCGGCTCACATGTTTTCTGAGTTCAGTCATGTGATGTTTGCAAGCTGAGCGGTGATTGGTCGGTACCTGAGCCATGAGCAACTGTGATGTCATTTTCAGTCGACGGCAAGTGACAAAATGGCTGCCCCTTGAGATGGATTACTTAAAAGCAGGTTGATTTTGCAGATTTTCTACAAACACAATATTAATCAGAATGCTGTGTTTAGATTAGTGGGGCAGCAGTAAAAAAATATATATTTGTTGTTCAGAATGAATTTGATAACTCATTATTTTTCATGTACAATTAATACCTTTAAAAACTGAAGATTACATCATCTGTGCTGAAGAAGTAGGATTTGGTCAACAAAACCAATCAGAGCCATAATTGGTCGTTACCTACTTCCTCATGTGATGTCATCTTCAGTGGACAGACAGCAAGTAGAAAAAAATAGCTTTTAAAGGGTATTAATTGCACATGGAAAGTAACGAAGTTATCAAATTCATTCTGGACAAAATATTAACTGCTGAAAATGGTTTAATGAGTCAAGTATCCATGTATAACTGTTTTGTGTTTTCAAGTCAACCCGACTATGAATGTTGGTGCAATGTTTATGCATTTTACAGCGTCTGACTGCAGCCCCCCGAGGGGCACAACAGCCACGTGCTGCCTTGGAGTCTTGATTGCCGAGATAACGATGACAAGGCCTGCGTGCATCTCCGAGTATTGCCTTTCTACATAATTTGATTACGCCTGCTTTGTTTACTGGGGGTCCCTGAGCATTAAAACTAATGTTCATCAAACCGCCGCTATGCAGTGCCGGCGCTGGCAAGTCTCACTTATACAGTGTGACATGCCAGTGACAGTGAAATCACATTTGTCAATAGCAAGAAGAGTGCATTGTGTGCACGACGCTGACGGCTGTTGAACGGTTGAATATCGCCTTTGTTAAAAAAGTGACAAACAAACCTATCAAGAATGTCACAGTGTGTACGTTGAGCTTTCTCTCCTCAGGTCGTATTGACTTTTAGCAAGAGCGACTGGAGGCTGGAGAATAGAATCAATCAGCTACACAAACACGGCGCTCTTATCTGCTAAAGAAGCTGCTAACCTTTACAGCCTGAAAACAAACAGCAAAGCGGCGCTTTAGCTCGACCGGCTTTCCTTTTGTTGATGAAGGACATGAATCCTAGTTTCATATGTTGCGAGGACTGACATACACTTAAAGTGCCTCACAAAGGAGACTGTTATCTTGAAGGCATTATCTCGAATCATTACCTGGGCTGTTTTTGTTCGTTAATCTCAATTGCTTCGAAGGTGGCTGGTACATCACCATGTAGTGCCTCTGGCTTTTAGTTGTTTGCTGTACATGTGTGTTATGTATATTGGGAGTGCTATTTATTCGCAATGCAGAGAATTGACTCTCCTCTCATTGTTGTGACACCTTTGAGCCGCAGGGAGAGGATATTTTCTACCTGCAGCCATGAGTAAGATGTAACTCCTTTGACGGGAACACAGTGTTTGATTTAAGCGTATGTGTGTACTCTTGTGTGTATGTGTTCTCCTCGCCCGATTAAAAAAAAAAAAAAAAAAAAACTAGGACACGATGTCTTCAAAAGAGGCTGCTCTAATTATGGCCAGCTCTGTTCCCTCAATGCTTAAGTGCTCTACTGCACTTTGCTCCCACATCTAAACTGACTTACCCATCATGCACTGCTCCACACTCTGCCGCAGCACGGCCAGGTCACCTGAGCCGCATAACCCCGATGTTTACTGTGGACTTTATGACCTTGGCATCTTACCTGAAATATCTCAACCGTATATTCTCATGGAAAAAAAAAAAGCACTATAATTCATTTATAACTGACGCTTCATTTAGCAACAGAGCGTATGTAAATCCTGCCACAAACATTAAGGAAACATGGCTCAAAAAAAGTTCCTTTTTCCTTTGGTTAACGTTTCAAAGCACTTAGGGGTTCACGTTTGAGCACATTCATCCAGACAAAAATGCAAATCCATGCTAAAGAGATTAATGAACTTTTATTACTTAACTCATTCACTCACAGCCATTTTCACTGTAACAACCCCCTTTGCTCCCGGCTGTTTTACTGGATTTTGATTGATTTTGCAAGGCCCACAGAATATTGTGTTCTATTGCTATAAAAACATGGAACCTACCAAAGGAAACATTAGAACCTCGTCTTTCATCAGGAAATAAAGTATATTTCTATCTGTTTCCGTTTTGCCGCAATTAGCATTAGAATATCATTAAGCTTCATCACTATTCACAAATCTGTTTAAAACAGTGGGGAAAAGAGGTTGTTGCAACATGGCCCTGGTTGATCTCTTATACTCTGCTGCCACCTGCTGGCCGTTTTTGTAATAACTACCATTGTTTCAAACATTCTCTTCAGTTCAGAGGCTGCATCAAAGCCAAAACATCCAAAACCTGCAGGACTGCGGTCCTCCAGGTCCGGAGTTTGACGCCTATGCTCTAGCATAAAAAAATACAAAATAAAATAATAAAAACATATAAATATGTCTTTGGAAGTATGGTAATATATAAAATAGAACTTATTTATACGTTTTGGGGAGCAAATTAGTTAACCACATAATGTGAACATTTGTTGTTGTTGTTATGATTCACAGTTGTACGCTACATTCCATGTGGGATCTTACTTTACTTTTCAATTATTAACATTTCAATGATGTGTACCGGATAACCATGGATCATTACGGCTTCTTTGAAAAATAAACTACATGTACCAAATTTAAACTTCAAATCAGAGAGGTATTAGCTGAACAGTATGTTAAAATACCGTGGTTGTCATTTAGCGACATTATTACACTCAGTTCTCTGTCAATTATAATGCAAACTGTAAAATAATTAATAAATATGGTTAGGTTGATACATTTCAGAGTATCAATCAAAAGTGAACCTTATTATCCTTTGTATTGGCAGACGTTCTTGAATTGGTCGCATTAGATTGTGCAAGTGATGAAAATGTTGTGATTGGTCAATGTATACACGCAGTAAAAGGAGATTTCCAGGCATTGTTTCTTCTTCTCAACAAAAACAAAAAAACAAAACACCCACCATGTTTATGTTTCATAATGAAAACAGTACTGTATTGTATTATATAGTAAATGCAGGTGAATTCAAAGAAATAGACTAATTCTAAAAAGTGTCATTACTATACACGCCGGACACGCCCTCCAGCCAATAAACAACCTACGCTAGCTGTATGAAAGGCAGCGACATGCACCACCACATTTCCCCCGTATTTGCATGTACTGCATATATGCACATACACATTTATAGGACATGTGTGAGAAAACTGTAGTGTAGTGGAAATTGAGTATCCTACCGAAGCATGAAACTGCCAATGTGGACCAAACATTTTTGTTTGGCAAACCCGTTTGAACGTATTTTCAAGTAACGCATTGCAAGTACAGTGTGTTCGAACTTGTAGCCTAAATGCTAAAAACATAGCATTTCTTCCCGTAATGCCACAGCGTGTTGACTTGCGCACGAGTGGCCTACATTATACCAATATGTTATGAGCAAGTAAACATTTTTTATTAGTAATTTTTATGGTTTTATTATTCTGTCTGCAATGTATGATTTCCATTCGGAATCATTCTACATAATGGCACAGGGTTTGCGCAAGTCAGTACCCCGTTGCATTATGGGGGGGGGGGGGGGGGGGATTATATGTTTTTAGCATTTAGCCTACAGGTATGTTCAAAGGTATTTAAATACGTTTAAATGAACAAGTTTGACAGTCAAAAATGTTGAAATAATGAGAATATTTTTATCCTTATCAAGCAGGACGAAGAATTACGTGGAGTATAGTCAATATGGCCATCGGCAAGAATGATTTTTTATTTTTTTAAACATCTTTCTTTCTTCCATTGTTGCCTTCTCCCAGCAGGATGTGTCCAGCGATGATGAGGCAGCGGACCTCGCCGAGCGCTGCGAGCTGATCAGTGACAGACTAATGACCTTGGAGGACGACCTACAAACGGCCATCCTGAACCGGGATCAGGCCCTGGCTGATATCCTTTCACTCCAAGTATACAGATGTTAAAAAGTCGAAATGTTTCTCTTTTTTCAACATTTAGATTTGAGATCCGCCGTTTCCTGGCGGCTTAGCAACTTGCACGCTACCAAATGGGAGCTCTCTAACGTTTGGTGGAGAATAAATAGCTCAAGCTGTCGTATCTGACATTCAGCGGAATTGAAGCTGAGCGAGGATCAGCGCATTTCTCTTGACAGTGCCACCTAGAAAATAACACGGTAAAAGTCCAAGTGAGGTTATTGGAGGGCCGCCGCTGCGGGCTGCCATTCTCGGGCACCGAGATTAAAGTAGGCAGACAGGGGCGGCTCTTTGGCAAATAGGCAAAAACACACACACACACACACACACACACACACACACACCCCCACACACACACACACACACACACACACACACACACACACACACACACACACACACACACACACACACACACACACACACACACACACACACACACACACACACACACACACACACACACACACACACACCATCCATCCGCCCAGCACCTGTTCTTGCCTGCTGGATCTGGCTTTGAAAACATTATAATATCCATGGTAATGAGTCACATGGAAGGGTTGAAGCTGATTACAGGTCACAATGCTTCATTTTCCGTGCTAATTAGAACTCTGATTGGATGTAGATTAGTGTGTTTTCCTCATTCATTGATAGTCCAATAAGGGGTTGAAGATGAGACTAATGTCTTTTACTTTGTACAAAAGACAGCATACCTTCCATCAAAGATCCGTTGAAGACACTTTTCCTGTTCGTTCTTTTCTGCACTCTGTTCAATCAGATATTTCAGTCTTCCATCGTGTTATCAGGATCGGTACGGCCTGTTGCCCCGTTGGCAAGATGTCAAAGACTGATTCAACTCTTCTCGGACTTTGTGTTTGCTTGTTTCAGTGCCATTCGTCTTTGCTTCTTGTATTCATAGAAATAGGATGAGTGTGAATATTTGAGGTCACTTATGAAACTGGAAGCTATTGTTTATTTGTAGAAATTGAACAGGAACCGATGATGATGCTACAGGCACCATAGAAATAAGAAGATCCAGAGAAATTTGTCATGTTTGCCACCATTCTTATCGTTGCCATTTGTGACATAAACCGTAGATCTACAATAGATATTCCAACACAGTGGTTTAGGCATTTGGCAGCAAGGTGGTTTTGCAGTTAGCATAGGGTGACCAGATTTTCCGAATTAAAAATCATGGCAATACAAGTTTTCGCTGGACATCAAATATACAATAAATTTACAACAAATTCAACCGTTAGTCAATCTGGTTACCGGTGGTTGTGTTATTACTTCAGCTAAAGCTAAATCTATCTTGGTTGACAGAAAAGCTAAGCTTGCGTTTGGTCTGACTGGCAATTGTAGCATTAGGCTAGTAGGACTACGTTTCCCATGATTCTTAGAAACGGCAGTAGGATGTAGATCTAGTTCTGGTATGCCAAAACATGCCTGCAAGCTATTAGATGTGGCTGAGAATGAGAATTCAACAGTTAAATTCCTTTTTAATTAGTTTATCGTATGAATTGTTATGATAACTGTGTGATTGACGAAATACACATGAAGTTGGGTCAAATTGACCTTGACATGGGCTCTTTGCATAGCTTGACTACTTCCTGAATTTAACATCACTCCTTTGTTTCCTGTCTTTCATGAGTGGACAAACTGATTAATCCAGGTGTGTCTGGCCATTGTCGTCGTGGTTACTGAGGTCGGCGGGCACACCTGGAATAATCAGCTTGTCCACTCATGAAAGACAGGAAATGAAGGAGTGGTGTTAAATTCAGGAAGTAGTGGATTTTTTGGGTTACTTTTGACCCAACAGTTTTTAAAGTGTATGTAGACTTTGTGGTTAAAGTGCACGTTCAACAACCTTCACTGCGATGTCGAACCTTCTGTGGAATTCAGGCTTTTTTTTTTTTTTTTAATGGCCGTTTAATTATGGATGGAGACAATCTGTGTCCATTGAATCTGTAAAACGAGCCATCGGGCTCCATCTGCCATCAGACCGCCCCTTTGATTTAATGCTTAAGCCGGACGCTCGCAGGCTTGATTTGGTTTTCCAAGCAGGTTAAACAAGTCCCCCGTGACGACGGCTTCCATCCCGTCCGTTGATGGCTGATGAATAATGCAGCTGTACAGTAGCTTTGCTCGGGTCCTGCCTGCCACCCAGCACCACTGATGAGATCATGAATAGCCAATTGCCGCAATTCACTCGTCAAGTGCACGGGGTTAAATCGACTACGGCGTGATGATCTGTCCCAGTAATCAGTTCGCCGGCCGAATTGGACTTTGATGTCTTCATCGGGTCACCGTATTATTGTTAAGCATCGAGCGCTACATGTTTCGTCCTGATATTTGTGCCACTTATGTTGATATCAATGCAAGTGTGTAAGTCTTCCTTAACTGCCGCTGCACAGTCGCTGGAGAGGCACGTTCGGGAAGTTAAAGCCACTTTGCAAAACATGCTCACCCTGCTCAGGGAGGACACGCAAGTTCATGAATTGCAGGATGATGACCACCCTGCGGGAAATGGGATTTTGGAGGAGGAGGAGGAGGATGAAGAGGAAGAGGACCAGTACTTCAGTGACAGCTGGGACATTTGAAGCAGACGCTTGTTGTGGTTTATGAGCACTCACACTGGGAGCCTGACCTGCGCTCTGCAGTACAACTGACCCCGTCCCTATTTAACGTAAAGCCACATTCAACGCATTTTACAAGCAGACCCCCCTGCGGGACTGATTCAAGTCTCCAGTTGTTGCTTTCTGTTACTTACAAAAAAAACACATTTTATACTTGCAGGGATACAACCTGTTAATTAAATGTGCCTTTGGGCTTCTCAGCCGACTGTCCCTTCAGCTAACAAGACATGAAACGATTTTGCAAGTATTGTTTTCAATTGAAGGTAAAACCCGTATACTCAGTGACCAAAACAGAGAATGTAAAACGCTGAAGCCCCAAATTTGCACCTCTTTTTGATCATATGTGGGACCAAGAAGACAATCTCAGAGATTCAAGCACATAAACTAACTGTTTGGTTTTGAGGTCCTGTGGCTTTTTCTGTGTTTTGTGACTTTTTTATGTCATTTTGTGTGTGTGGTGCTAACTTGAACACTGTTGTTGTGAAAATGCAATATTTCTGGTCTGTGACTGAAGGAGAAATTACAAAGGAGTATCAGGGCTACACTGATAAAAAAAAAGAAAAAAAAAAGAGTACATTTATGTGAACGGTAGAGTTACGAGTAGGGATGTTTGATTGCACTTTTTTCAGATTGATACCAGTACTGTTGAGTAGTCACCGATACCAAGTATCAATACCACTAATATTTTTTAGAAACCCCCCCCCCCCCAAAAAAATCATGATAAAATGAAAAAATATATTTTCTATTCCTCCGATTTCTCATTTGTAGTTCCTGATCGTAAAACGGCCACAAGATCCACCGTCACGAGTACCGAACACCTTAAAATAAGGCCAGGCATCGGCCCGATAACCTGGTATCATCTCTAGGAACAAGAATAAGTCCAAAACTGTCAAAGCTTTTACAAATACTTAAAAACACTTATGGTTGACAATCAAACAAATCCACTACAAAGTCATTTCATTGTTAGTTCTTTCCAGCAAGTGTTTACACATAACATTTAACGATGTTGATGTTTGTGTGCCAAAACATGGATTTTTGTTAAACTTGTACTAAAGTGGAACTTGACAGCATCCTTATCACAAATATAATTTTCTTTCTTATAAATATATAATATGACTATTATTTTAGATATATTTTTCTCCTCATGATATTTGATACAATATGAATTTTCTCATAATACAGTATAAAGATTTTCCCAGTAATGTTTTCCCCGATGAAAATTACAGTTTAAATCTTGTAGTATTAACTCATTCACTGCTATAAATTAAATAGTTTTTTTTTTCAAAATTAGAGGCAAGAAATTATTAAATTAAAATTAAATTATTAAATTAAATTATTTAATTGTAATTAATCGCATGACTTTACTAGTTAACTCACGATTAATCACAAATATTACATCTGTTCTAAATGTACAATGAAAAAATTATCATACTCTTAACAAAAGTGGGAAAAAATGTTAAACTAATAAAAATAGTTAAAATAATTTTTGACATTAAAAGTCGTCAATGGCAGTGAATGATTTTTTTTTAAAGAGAAAAAATTCTTACAAATTCGGGGCATCAGGCAATTAAAGTTTTTAATTGTAATTAATTGTGTGACTTCACTAGTTAACTTGCGATTAATCTGAAATTTCATATGTTCTAAATACACAATAAAAAAAATTCTAGGTTTTTTATACTCTTGTTTAAAAAAAGTAGAAAAAAAGTGTTAAACTAATGAAAATAGTTAAAATATTATTTTGACGTTTATAGCCGTCAATGGCAGTGAGAGAGTTCAAATGTAAGCAACTTTTTTTTGTAGTACTACCCACCCCGCCCCTATTTTTTCATCTTTTCAGTGTGGCTCTAATACTAAACCATATACAATAATTTTATTATGCTTTTGTTATTTAAATACTTGCACACATAGAAAAAACAATTTAAGGACAAAATATCAGTTTGCATAAAAAATACCCTGCTGTTTGCATAACTGACTGCATGATGACTTATGCTAAACCTTTTTTTGGGTAGTTTATTAATGGGATCATCTTGTTTCGAATTTGTGCATTCCCATAATTTTTATTTATTGCCCATCTTGTTTCACTAATTACAGCATGTAGCGTCTTGCCTGATGATGTGTCCTGCTGTTTTCTTTTTGTAACCACTTTGGTGAAGGCCCCTCACGGAGACCATGTGGGCATCCTTCCAGGCAAGTGGGGGCAGTGTTGACATGTCGGCGTTATCAATACGCTAATAAAAAATCCTCTAGTGAGGTCTGTAGGGGATACAAGCTTCTTTTGTTATCTCACCTCTGCAGCGGCGCTGTGGCTAATTGGAAGACAAAGTGGCGGAGGGCGTGCGGTGAAGGTGGTGTGCTGTTGCTTTGTGTCCATAAGATCCGGATACATTTTGTGTTGCGGGCCATCCTCAGTGTGCAGCCTTGCCTTGTAAACACAGCTGAGTGTTCGAGAGGTCCCCAAACCCCACCCCCCCCCCCCCCTTCCCTCCACAATGCTTCTCTCTCACACTGCTGACAGGCTGAAAAGCACTTTCCAAGCCAGAAGACTCCACCATCTATCAGCTTGAGGCAGCCTACAGACTCAGTCGGCACACACACGCACGCACGCACGCACGCACGCACGCACGCACGCACACACACACACACACACACACACACACACACACACACACACACACACACACACACACACACACACACACACACACACACACACACACACACACACACACACACTTCCCACCGAAATGAGCCCACCTCATAACCGAATCCGTGGTGGCACCACACTGAGCCCCATGAGGCAGTTGGTCTCATAAAATGGCTCGAGGTAAAAAATCCACATGGGTTGCAACTTGCAGCAGACAATATGTATACTCACTTGGGATGAAATTGCCTTTTTATGGGATTACTGCCTTATACACTACTCGCTGGACCCGTCAGCAGGTACCATACACACTCTAATAGGATCAAGAGCTGTGCTACTAACCAGAAATGTGTAAATTAAGAAAAATCATTAAGAAAATGAAGATGTGTTTTTGTTTTGAATGGTTGTTTGGCTGCGACCAGTCCAGGATGTTTTTTTACCCAAACCCATCTGAGATAGGTTCCAGCTCACCCGCCCTAATGAGGGTACGCAGTATACATAAAAAGGATGGATGGGTAGGGATGAGCAAGTACCGATGCCAGGCCTTATTTTAACCCATTTGCTCCCAAAAATGTATAAATACGTTCTATTTTAAAACTCATCCACTGCCACTGACGGCTATAGACGTCCAAAATTCATTTGAACAATTTTTATTAGTTTAACATTTTTTCAACTTTTGTTAACAAGAATATGAAAACTAGAATGTTTTAAAATTGTATATTCAGAACAGATATAAAATCGTGAGTTAACTAGTGAAGTCATGTGATTAATTACGATGACAAATTTTAATTGCCTGACGCCCCCTAATCTTTTTTTTTTTTTTTTATAAAAATATTTGGGGTGTCAGGTGATAATTTTTTTTAAATTGTAATTAATCGCATGACTTCACTAGTTAACTCACGATTAATATATATTTTTTAATATCTGTTCTAAATGTGCAATACAATTTTTTCTAGGTTTTCATACCTTTGTTAACAAAAGTGGAAAAAAAATGTTTAACTAATAGAAAACGTTAAAATAAATTTTTGCCATCTATAGGCGTCAATAAGTTAAATATTACCATGGTCCCAACAACATATTTATATGTTTTTAATGCTAGAGCATACAGAAGGCTTTGATGCAGTCTCTGAACTGAAGAGAATGCTTAAAGCAATGGTAGTTGTGCAGGTGGCAGCAGAGTATACGAGATCAATCAGGGTGTCAACCATGCTGCAAAAAGCTCTTTTCCCCACTGTTTTTAAACTGATTTGTGAATAATGATGAAACGTATCTATATTCTAATGCTAATTGTTGCAAAACAGAAACGGATAGAAATATACTTTTTTTCCTGATGAAAGAAGAGGCTCTAATCTTTCTTTTGGTAGGTTCCATGTTTTTATAGCAATAGAACACAATATTCTGTGGGCCTTGCAAAATCAGTCAAAATCCAGTAAAAGTGAAGGGGGTTGCTTCAGTGAAAATGGCTGGGAGTGAATGAGTTATGACCGATACCAGTATTGGCTGCCTTCTTGTGGTCAGGAATTAAAAATTCAAATGATAGAAAATTGCCATTAATTTCGTGTATTTTTAAGAAAAAATGCTATGTGAGGATATATATGTCATGCTTTAAAATTATTTGTCATTGTTTTTTGGGGAACTTTTATGTATAAAGAGTATGTACTGGCGTTGGTCTGAAAAAAAAAGTAGTATCAAACATCCCTAATTTGAACTATAATCAATTTGTTACAAATAATCTTACAGATGTGAATATAATATATATAGTGTGAATGTGAATCAATAGTGTATGTTAAGTACCTGAAGAAAACCCAGGTAAGCAAAGGGAGAGCATGCAAACTGACAAACGTAAAAAACAAAACAAATACGCACACACAAACTGGCATACGATATTGGAAAATTTATATGAACCAGTTGAAAATTAAAATGCAGGAAAATAGTAATTTCATGTTTTAATAATTTTTTTTAATGTAAAATGAGGTATGTAATTTTGATGTTGAAAGTTATACTGTAGATACTGCATTTCTGTGTGTGTGACGGCATGCTAGCGAGTTTTTTGGTGGCGACCATTTCTCTCCAGAGCAAAGTGTCTGATCACCTCACTTTCCACGTGAATTCAAACCTACCGGCTTCGTCACTAAGCTGCTGAATAAATTACGCTGTGCAATCACGCAGGAAGAAAATTTATGTAGAATCAATAAGAATCTTCAATAATTGAATTGCAGAGTGTCCCCATGCCAAATCTGCATATTTCTCGTTGAAGTTGTTATTAAGTGGCACTGGCGCAATTGGAAAAACACAGCTGAGGCAACAAGAATTAGCAGGAACTCTCTTCTGCGGTCAAAACAAACTGAGGACAATTATTCTTAAAGAGGGAGTCAAGTCAAAAATGTGCCACCACTAGTCTCAACACGGGATTCTAAATAATATTGTGTGGAATACAAATGAAGAAAATAAATAAATAAATCCATCCATTTTCATTCATCTCAGGGGGTGGCCATTTTGTCCTGTACTGCCACCTGCTGTTGTATTAATTTGCCAACATTACGGCTCACTTGTTTTCTCGGTTTGGTCATGTGACGCTCGCATATCGTCAGGTATGCAACAGAAAATAATAAAATTTAATTTAATCGGATCGAAAATTATTATTTAAGGATGCAGGGAATAGCAACACAACAAAAACCTTTTTGGGAGATTTGTAACTTGTGTCATGTATATTGTTCTTTCTCATCTTGTCTTTGTGGGGGAAAGAAAGGATCACCAGAGCATGCAGTCGCTGTCTTGTCCATCTGGTGTACGACCCGAGAGTCTTCAACCCCCCCAGCGCAATAAAAACAGTAGTGAGTGAGAAATGTGGTGAACTTTTAACCCATAGAGGGTCAAATAAAATAAAGCGCTGGAGAGCCCTCCCTGAAACCATCTCTTGAATTCCCTTCGTTAGCTAACTGTCTGCGTTCAGATTTGACATAGTGGTGCCTCTCATTACATTTCAATTTTGTGGAAAACGTCGTTCATTTCAGTGGCTCAATTCAAAAAGTAAAACTCAAGGGTGGCAGATCCAGGTCCAGAAAGTAAAAACCCTGCCACAGCTTGGCTTTAGCCATTGATGCCAGCTAGCAGCTAGCTCCCGTGCAGGTAAATGAGCACCATGGGAGCTTGCTAGGGAGCTAGCTAGCTAACTGGCACAATTGGAAAAACACAGCTGAGGCAACAAGAATTAGCAGGAACTCTCTTCTGCGGTCAAAACAAACTGAGGACAATTATTCTTAAAGACGGAGTCAAGTCAAAAATGTGCCACCACTAGTCTCAACACGGGATTCTAAATAATATTGTGTGGAATACAAATGAAGAAAAGCTAGCTAGCACCTGGCACTAAAGCCAAACTGTGGCAGGGTTTTTACTTTCTGGACCTGGATTTGCCACCTCTGGTGAAATTCGTATTGTAAAGTTTCAGAGAACACATGGGAGATACTTTCTTTAAACCTGCATTTCAATCATTTTGATTGTTTGGTGTATTTAATATTCCGATTTCCTGAGTTGTTGGATTTGGGATTTTTGTTAACTTTGATCTAAAATCATCACAAAGTCATCTGGGATGACAGAAATCATAAAATATGTCACTTTGCGCTAATCAATGTAACTGTTTGACTTTTTTTTTTCATTTGCAACTCCATTGGACATAATAGCAATGCACTAACTGTGCTAAAAACACATCAATAGGCGCTGTTGTCAACCATTTTATGTTTAAGCTGTGATGCAGTCACATGACACATTTCCTTCATATTCACAGAAGACAGTTTATAATGTTTGTAATGAAAACCGTGTCTTTTCAGTAACCCACTTTGAGAACAGTTTTGAGACGTTGGTGTTTTCAGGCTATTGTTAAATAAACAGCCAACAGCACACAGTTGTTGCCTGTTTTCAGTTAAAAACAATGTTGTGCAAATAACCAAGGAAAGCCACATTGATCCTTTACTGCGACGCAACTTTATTTGTTCAACAGCTTAAAATGATAAGCGGTAGCAACTGTAGATGAGATGAAAAGACAATGTGGAATATTTGCTGTTTCAATAAACAGAATTGGGATACTGCACTCTGCTAATCCTTGTTTTATTATTTTTCATGCAGCCTCACTGTTTCTGTGTATATATATATATATATATATATATATATATATATATATATATAATTTTATTTTTTAACAGATAGTCAGAAAGAACACCACGGTGACAAAGGTACACTACTTTCACATGTTTACAATTACACTGCAAAAACTAAAATCTTAAAGCAAACTAAAAAGTAATTTTTTACTTAAAATGAAATTGTTAGGCAAGATCATTGTGCTTATTTTAAGATACTTATTACTTAATTATCTTATTTGATCAAGCAGTCTTGGCATTGAGTGTTAACAGCCAGTTTTAAGTACTGTGAGGATTAAAACTTTTAAGATGACAACTAACCAACATCAAAGGCCCTAAACTAGGTTTAATGAGTTTTCTTAAGATTTTGCATAATCTAGTAATAAGATAAATGGAAAAAAAATACAAGTATGAAAACAGAAGTGCAATATGGTTCATTTTGTTATATTTACTAAGCTAATTTTTCCATCTTTCAGTACCAGCTCAGTGGTCTAGTGGTAGAGTGCCTACCCTCAGACTTGAAGGTTGTGGGTTCAATTCCTGCCTAGGTCATGACAAAGAAATGCTACCTGTTTCCTCCCAGCTTGACACTCAGGCTAAGTTACCCATGCGTAACAAAAACAACAACCCTCATGTATTTTAAGAAAATAGTTCTATTTATTACAGCTTGAAAAAAAAGATGACATTACTTGTTTTTAGTCTGAAAATACTATTTTCAAGACCGCAGTGGTTAATATGGGCCTAGTATTCTTTTCTTATTTTTCAAAATCTTACAGGTAAATTTAAGTAAACTTTTCTTGTTCTGTTGGCAGATCATTTTGCTTATTTGAAGTCATAACTTTCTTATTTTACTATATTTTTTTCTTAAATTTTCTCCAGTCCTTTTTTGCGGTGTGGGGCCCTATTTTCGTGCACATGGGTGGAGTTTTCTTTCCTTTGGAATTTTCATAAACGCACACAGTTGTAGGAGTGAACACAGCCGACTTGCTTCCCAGCTAATGGGAGTGGCTTCTCTCATTCTATCTCAATTCAGAGCAGGGGAAGTCAACGGTCTACATGTATGCCATCCAGAGATGAACATTATATTATTGTAACTTTCAACCGCTCAGCTACAGTAAATAGTTCAATAGTTCATCAAGGGCCACTCTGAGTGGCCGCCATCTGCCCGTTCTTGGTCTATTCTAATCTCTTTGCATCACATCCCCTTTCATGCATCTTTTCTAATACTGTTTCCTTTTTCAGCATCGAGAGCATGCATCTTTAAACACCATATATATTTTTGAATGGTAGAGAATGCTCATGGGATTAGGAGAGGCTTAAACCCTTACTTAAAAATATTTATCGCTCGTTACAGGGAATTAAAACGTTTCTAAACACACTGTGGTGGAAAATGCTTAAAAGACAAGTATTTACTGTGGTTGTGCGAAGTGTGTACGTGCGTTTGTGGTTCTGTGAAAAGACAGCTTAAACTCATCCTCTACAACAACAGTTATGATGTAATCCTGCCAAAGTCAGAACTACTAGATAGGACACTCCATTGGATTTCTGTTTGAGCTGGATGTTTGCAAAAAATAATGGTAGATTAGAGAAGGCTTCCAGAAAAAAAAAAAAAAAAAACTGCCACAGTAAAAGTTAGAATGAACAGTACTGCAATGACATTGACGTCTGCAGTTAATCCCAAAATGATTCAGCATGCAATTTATTGTATTATCACAATATATTGATCTTTATATAACATAGTTTAGTATTATAGTATTTTACTTGGACCTTTTTACAAATCAGGAAAGAAAGAAAGAAAGAAAGAAAGAAAGAAAGAAAGAAAGAAAGAAAGAAAGAAAGAAAGAAAGAAAGAAAGAAAGAAAGAAAGAAAGAAAGAAAAAGAAAGAAAGAAAAACACAAACTGAGCCCCCACCTGAATTTGGACATACAATGTTCCAGCATGAAGGGCCATTTGTTCTGCTTTTGTCCAGAAGAACGTGGCGCGGCCCATTTTGCAGCCACCAAGGAGAGAGAATTGATCACTTCCATGTCCAAGCAGTAAAAACATATTGTTAGTACGTCCTCCAGGGAGTGCTCGGTCATTTAAGGAGCAGCGGCTCACCTTGCAGCCTCCCTGGGGAACGGGGCTGCCCGTGGAAGGATGAAATGTCTTCCGCACTTTGTCTGGGATGGAGACAGACACCACGGGAAGAGCAGACAACATCAATACATCTGATGGATGGAGCTGGGTGCCCTTTTTTGGGGGGTAAGACTCCTAATGAGGGCGCCGGTGAGTGATGGGGAGTTTCTGCTAAGGGAGGCTCATTACATTTGAGCAGAGAGTTTGGTCTTAGCTGCGATGCACAGACGCTGATGTGAGAAGTTTTCAACCAAAAGTGTGTCCAAGCTTCGGCCATCTTCATTCATCCATCCATCCATCCATTTTTAAATGCTCGTGTCATCATTTGAATTTGATTGATTTTTGTGTTCAATTTCCAAAGGATTCTTGATTCAGGTTATTTTAGGGGGCAGGGTAAAAAAAAAAATGCATAGCTCAAAACAGGTGCGTTCAAGATACCATTCATTTTTAATGGCCTGCAGCATAGACGAAAATGAACATCAGGGCAGCCATCTTACGTTGCCACTGTTACCATTGACTTGTGCTCTTTTTTTCCACTGAAAAAACTGTTATCAGTGCAGGTTTTATGCTAAAATCCCTGTGTGGAGTAATGAAGGATTCTCAAAGAACTTCACTGTTTGCATTGGCCATTCAGATTATATTAACTCAGTATTGTGAATCGTGACTTATACAGAGGTTCGGTTTACATTTTACATGGGCTTTACTTTCATCTGATTGTTGATGGTTTTGAGTAAAACTCATAGATACACCTTATAAGAAAAAAATAAAAATTATATTTTAAACAATGCAACCGTACGGCGCAGAGAAATCAATGTACGGTACTCAAATTAGGTGAGTTTAGCGAGTGGCAACGTAAGATGGCTGCCGGTGGCTCCATTTCTTGCAACTGTGATTAAAGGGGAAGTCAACCTCCCAACTTTTTTTTGACAATAATATGTTCTATGCAGCCCCACTAGTCTAAATATGGTATTCTGGTTAATTTTTGCATTAGTGGAATATGAGTTAAGGAGCAAAATCCAGCCGTTTTTATCCATTTCAGGGGGCGGCCATTTTGCCACTTGCTGTCGACTGAAGATGACATCAATGTTGCTCAGGTCTCAGGTAACAACCAATCACAGCAGAGCTTCAGAAAACAGATGAGCTTTGCCTCCATGCTAAATAGCAAAACTAATCTTCTGGATGAAATCATCTAAACCTGTCAACAAAATGTAACTCTAACTTTGTACTTTTTAATTAACTTTACTTTGAATATCTCTCAGAGTTATTACAAAAAAAACAACGGGATTGATATCAAACCTATTAAATTTAATTTATGTTACCATTTTTTAAGTATAGTATAGGTTACACTTTTTTTTTTTTTAAACGTGAGTGTAAATGAGTGTAAACGTGTTAGGATAGGAAAACATAAACTGGTGTTTAGATATAAAAAGAACAGAACACTTTTGTCAACCCGGTTTAGATTAACAACAGATACAGTATGAACTTAAAAAAAAAGGTTTTTATTGAAGAATTTTGTCTGATCTTTTTCGGGCAATAAGCCTCGTACACATACTGTATGCTAATATTAGCTCGTTATGCACATTTGAGTTGCCCAGCCTCAATTTGAGCAATAAATATATTTTGTCTTACTCACCTAACTATGACTTCATTGACATTCTGCGTAACGTGGAGGAAGCCAGAAGAAACCCACACAAGTATAAGGATACCAGGCTGAGCTGAGGTTTGAACCCAGAACCTTTCGACTGTGAGGCTTCACGCTAATCACACATGCTAACCATACCTCACCTTGTCAACGGGATCAACTGTTAAATCGCGATTTGCAGTTAAGAAGTCTTTCAAAACAATTGTAGTGTGTTTTCTCACAGCGTAAAACAGCGGCTCTACTTACGGGGGATTTATGTGATTTAGGCCGTACATACTCATAAAAGAAATCATAAAAGTGAGGAGCAAAGCTGAGCGAACGTTTTTGCTCAATCTATGCTGCCGTCATCAAAGGCAATGGCTGAAAGACGGATTACGAGCGCAGTAACACAATATGCCAAGGGGAAGCGTTGCGCGTCGCTAACTAAACGTGCACGTTTAAACGGCGAAATAAAATGCTTTTTACGGGCCGCACTCAAGTGTGAAACTTGAGCCCATCAAAGCCCCGTCTGCTCCGTGTTTTTTTTAAAGTCACTTTTGAACCAAGGAGTATGAGCATTTTGTTATTTTTTTTCTAAGGTCTTCACAACCATTTCCACAGTTAAACAGCACATCATATGTTATATATTACACAATTGTAAGCACTACAATTTAAATAAATCTGGATTGGCTGCTGAGTGTTAGAGATGTTTAGATATGGCTGATTTACTGGCACATTTTCAGAAAAAGGCAGATACAAAAATTTAGGGCTGCTTAAATATTTATTTTGGCAATAATTGAAATCACGATTATTCAAATGATTATATATTTTTGGGTACAGAAAAAAAGAGAATGTTTAGGCATTTAAAAACATTAAGACCAATTTAAAAAATATATGTTTATTTATTTATGTTGGCAAAAACTTGAAGTTGGAGTGCAGCATGTGCACTGTGCAGTAGGGCGATCTTATTAAACGTAAAAAACAAATGAAAAAATCTTAAAACTCTTTGAAACACTATAATTATGCAAGTTCCTTTTGGATGAAACAAAATGTATTAATTTAGTTATTATTAGTTTAAAATCTTTAGGTTAGTCAAAAATTAGTATTAATAATCTTTTATTTTTTTTTACAATTATGCTGATTTTGTAATTGTGGAGTGTAATAATTTAAATTGTAATTGAATTTCGATTAATTGCACAGCCCTATTAAAAAATTTACAACAAAAAAAAGTAATTCCATACTTGATAGCAAACAATATGTATAACATGCTGACATAGTTAATTCCCGCTCAAATGGGTCAGGGCTAAGTGAAAATATAATACCCAGTGTCAAACTACATCAACTAAATGCATAAATATCCTTACTTACAGTTTGTTAATCTGCATAACCACCATCACTGCAAATAGCTAGTCTTTTTGACAATACACACTTTGATCACGTTAGCCTCGAGGAGCGCAAATCTTCACTAAATGTTTAAAGAGCAACTCTGTAGGCCATTTAAAAACATTCCCGTGCCAGCATCACAAATAAATGAAGACGAGCAGCCCAAGGACATTAGTGCCATTTAGAATTAAAAGCGGAAGCGAGGAGAGAAAGACAGGAAGAAATTGAGACTGACAGAGGAAAGGAGATTCCTGTGAGGGTAGCGCCAATCTGCAAGAGCAAACAACAAAAACACAACAAAATGGATGTGAAATGTTTGGCTGGTGAGCGCTTGACCTTGTTTGCATTATTAATCACACTACACAGCTGCAAATGTTGGGAATTATCACTTGTGGCGTGACGCCCATCCACTGTGAATTATCCGAATGAAATGGAAGCGGTGAGGCCGGATAAGCAGACCCACAGCAACAGGACGGCGACAAGATGCATTCAAACGGAAGCATCAATATTCATCACCGCACGGAGCTTGAGAGTGGATTAGAGCCACATGTTGTGTCATGACACCAGCAAACTGTCAAGTTTAAAAAAGCGGATGTGCGCATCTTCCTCTGGTCGACACGCTTTTTAAACCGATGACTGATTTACGCTCCCTGACACCAGGGCGCGGGATGTTTCCAGAATAGCTTGTTTTAATATCCTGCCTTGGTTTTCGCCTTTGGCATCAAACTGTCAAACTGTGGATAGAAGGCAGGTGGACCCGAAAACAGGCAAAGGAGGAGGCAGGAAGTCAAAAGAAGGATGTTAAACGTTTAGGGATATTATTTGTAAGCAGTACTGGTTGGCATCATAGATGAGATTAGGTTGAAATCTCCAGCTTCCTCATACATTCAAAAAACTAAAATTGTTTAAATATTACAACAAAATAATACTCGACAGTCTTAATGTCGTGAATTTGAACTGTTGACAAGGATCTTCTCCCTGATAGGTTGCGACGAAAGGAAGACTACACACTACACATCTTATAAATCAATCGTAGAGAATAGGAATGAATCCCATGGTAACTGCGTAGAACTTTACTATATGAACCATTTCACTACTAGTGGCACAGGGGGGAGTATCGCATACGTGCAGATGGCTGTGGGGGTGGGGCGATATGATTAATAGCGACCCCGATCGGCCTCCCCCTTACTGTCCATACATAAGGTGTTTGTCAGTCAAAAGAAGGATCTTCCAAAGGTCAGCCACAGACTGCAAGAAGAAGGAGAGACAAAAGGAATATGGACACAAGAAGCAGGGACACAACACGGAGAGACAGGAGGCGACACAGAAGGAGAGGAAGTTGACATGATAATATCAAATCAGCCCTGATCCAAATGTTTTGCAAAAAAACATGTGCTTCGTATTTTCAAATAATTATTATCCAATTGCTTTTTAGTGGGAGCCATTGCTACTATGAAAGTTAGCATTTTAGCGCCATCTTAAACCCAAGTTTTCCAAATTACTAATTAATTCAGTTGAAATTGCTCGTTCTGCCCAAGTTAAAAAAATAAAAATCTCATCTGTGCACCTGGAGCATAGTGAAATCTACCACAAATATATTAAAAAAAAACTGGTCCAGTTCTACGGAAGCGTATTGCATTCACTTGAAAAAAAGAGTCCTGTTTTTCTGACAAATTTTTGGGGGGAGCTTTGTATTTTTTTTGTCTGTTTTATTGAATATCCCCCCCCCCCTCTGTTTTTTTTGTTTAAAAAAAATCCTGTTTTTCTGATTTTTTTCTTCTGTTTTTCTGAGTAATTTCCCCTATTTTATAAAATAATTATTTTTCTGAATATCTTTTTTTCTGTTTTTCTGAATATTTTTTTAAAAGGGTTTTCCCTCAGAGATTAGAGAACAAACCACACTACAGTATACACATTCATTCCTTTATTGAGAGCCAGTAAGTAAACATGACCATCTTATTGCATATAGAGGTGGGAAAGTGTCCGCTCCCGCTATTAGCGAGTCTGCAACAAGTCACTTGGAGTTCAGAGGTAAAAAAAAAACAAAGTTATTCCGAAAAACAGAACACCAGCTTTGTTTTTCGAAAAAAATAATCCTGTTTTTTTGAATATTTTTATTTCTGTTTTTTTGAATATTTTAGTTTTTTTGAATATTTTTTTCCCTGTTTAAATTTTTATTTTTTTACCCTCGAGTTATTTTTCCTCCTGTTTTTCGGGAAAAAAATGTCAGCCTGTTTTTCTGAATATTATTTGACAGAATTTTTTTTTCAGTAAAACAGAAAAAAATATTCACAAAAACAGACAATAATTGTAATTTTTTTTTAAACACAAAGCTTCCCCAAAAAATGTGTCAGAAAAACAGGAGTTTTTTTTTTTTAAGTGAATGCAATACGCTTCCGTACAGTTCAGCTAGAAACTGTCTTAAACATCCCGTAAAGCCAAAATGAAGACCATACATTGTGAAAAGGGAAAAACTCCTTCAACAAATAGGAGGAAAAAAATCTTCCTGTTGTATGAGTTGATTAGAATGACTCATAACCACATGGATTACACTGAACCAATTCATAGAGTGTAACCCTTAATGCACATCCCAGATGATCTTAATCTGAACTAACTCCAGTTTAACCTCCCTGTCAAACTGCATGTATATATCTATATGTCGTGTTAAATCATAAGCTGTTGCTCCCACCTATATTAATCCACATTAAGAATATTTGTTTGTTTGTTTTCAATCTCTAATGTACTGTTGTAATTTGTGCTGATAAAATATGTAATCTGACATTCTCCACGCTCGGGTCCAACCACGCTTTCGTCGCACAAAGATGAGATGTACTTTAGACGACCTCCTCCAAATAACATAAATAATACATTTTGTCCTCATACAAATCAACCTTGTTGCAACATCACATACATTATGAATTGAGGTCACTGCAATTTCAAGGACAAAGTGCAAAAATCAAACATAGCGAAGGGGACTTCGAGGTGTATTCATAAACATCTGACAGGTTCCTAATATAGAGCCTGCAGAGAGATGGGAAGCAGAGCTGCAAAGTCATGAGCTCACTTTGTGGTGTCTCCCTGAGGACCTTTTTTTCTGTGAGAGCCATTCCTGCAGAGGAGGTAATGAACTTGAGAAGCCCCTTGGGAGAAGCGTTGGGAATTTCTTTGTATGACCTACAGGTCATGCACACGCTACTAAGTGCTGCATTTTAACTTTCACTCTTAATGCATAATTGACGTGCATCACATTTTAACGTATTAAATATGACTCTTTAAATATGTATTTAGCTGTATGCTTTACGCATGGCACATACCGTGGTTGTGTGTCAATGGTTGCAACATACTGTGGAGCTATTTTGCATTTAATATGACGTGCATTTAAATGCATTCAGTGGCAACAAGTTTCAAAACTATACACGCATGAATGTTTATTTATTTCATTATTTTTTACCTATCAGATTTCAGCATCATAAAATTTGGGCTTTGAGGCTTATGCTGCATTCGAGGATGGTCGGAAGTCGGACTTTTCCGACTTCAAACCAGGAAGAGTGTACGGAAACGTCCCCCTGAACTCGGAAATCCGAAGTCGGGGGAAAAAAAAGTACCCCGACTTCACCGACGGACTAAAAGTGACGTCACTCTACAATGGCGACCCCTTTGGAAACACAGACCGTGAATGGCTTTAGCTTTCTTCATTCATCAATATTCAATATAACTTGACGTAACACACCGTATGTAACAGTATGCCGCTATCTCCCTGCATGAAATTATACGGTGAACTACTGGGCTTATGAAAAAAGATAAAAACAATAAATGAAGCAAAACTGCGACAAGGCAAGACAATTTATCACTATCCACCATTTTGGTTGTTTACTTTCGCCTCGAACGCTTTCAGTTCGGAAATGGGAAAAACCAACTCAGATAAATCCGACTTTCGATCATCCTCAAATGCAAATCGGCATTTTTCTGTCGTTTTGATTGGTTGATCGAAATAGTCTTAAAATGTTACACAATGAGTGACAGAGGAGGAAGAATATTGGAAGTCCCAAAACCCAGAAAGGGATTTGTTCGTTACTTCCAGAGTAGTAGTAGCGGCAACGAGCTAGCTCTGGCTACAGTTAGTTAACTATTACTAACTAGCTCTAGAAAAGGAGCGTGGATGTTGATCTAGAAATTATTAGCATCTCTGATAAGTAGGACATTTTTTGTCATGTTATTAGATAAATGTTGACATGCAGTTTAGAGGTTTGGGGTTGTTTGGAGGAAGATAAGGTATTAAATTTGATTCTTGCTATTCTATGGTAGTACTCAGTGTAATGCTTCACATAGTTATATTGCGTTTTTGTATATTATTTTATAAAATTGTGACATGGTAGCATTAACTCATTCACTGCCATTGACGGCTATAGACGTCAAAAATGAATTTGAATTATTAGTTTCATATTTTTCCCCCACTTTTGTTAACAAGAGTATGAAAACCTAGAAAAAAATGTATTGTACATTTAGAACAGGTATACAATTTGTGATTAATCTTGAGTTAACTAGTGAAGTCATGTGATTAATTACAATTAAAAATTCTAATTGCCTGATACCCCTAATTGAAAAAAAAAAAGAGGAAAAGATTATAAAAAATTTGGGGCGTCAGACGATTACATTTGTTTAAATTGTAATTAATCTAGGTTTTCATACTCTTGTTAACAAAAGTGGAAAAAAATGTGAAACTAATATAGTTCAAATGAATTTTTTTACGTCCATAGCCGTCAATGGCAGTGAATGAGTTAAGAAGCCGTCAAGTTCTCTACTAGACCAGACACAAATAGGTATTTTTTTTTGTTTTAGTTAGGGTTAAATGCATTGCCAAATGAGATAGAAAATAGTTTACACACAACAGAAGAAGCAAGAATATTATGAAATTACCTTGGAGTAAAAGCATATGCGTAGATTTCTAGTGGTGAAATCAATAGAACCCTTGAGCAGTGATGGACTGTCAGCTGCAGTGAAAATCTTCCCATGGTGATAATAGCAAGAACATGCATGTGCAACTTGCCTGAGGAGCTCTTCTGGCCTCTCTTTGTTTTGGTTGCCATGGAGCTGCCTCATTCATCCCCCCGATTTCTCCTTTTGCAGGCTTGTTGTATACTATTACTCACACTGGCGCGCTGCACACACCCTCCACTCTGCACATCCGTGTGCGCTCTCCAGAGTGCCCCATCAGCACCAATGTGCCATCTGTAGATGCGAGACGCAGAGCCGACCCGCTGGGTTTATCTGTCATCGAGCAGGCAGAGGACAGGTGAGGTGAAAAATAACCTTCTGGCTGCTAACTCCCTCGTCAGCAAAGACAAAAGATTGGAGGGGGGTGGGGGGGGGGGTATTGTTCTTTGTGATGGCCATTGTCATTTCATCAGCCTGCTGCTTGTGTGTAATAATTTCACCGAGACGGTCTTTGTGGAGACTCCATATGTTACCTGGTAATTAGACATGCATATAGAGACAGACAACCATTTACGTCATGTCAGAGTGGGAACTGAATCCACACTGTCCGGACGGAACCATCAGTGAATCTGAAATACAGTATTGATGTGCTTTTTATAAACCCGATTAGGTAAAATCTGGTTTTATGTGCCAATATAACGTTATTTAGGTTTGGTATGCGGTCTGATATTTTATTGGCGATGTAGATATAATGGGGGGGGGGAAAGACCACAATGTGTAATGCCTGTGCAGCTTAACCAAAAATAGTCTTGTCGTCTCCTTCCATCCGTCAGCGCCGTGGTTGACTGCCTCGCTATAAGCAATTACTGCTCCAAATGGGCCTAATGACACTCAAAGGGAGGCGGTGCTCCATCTCAGGGAGCAGCTATGCACTATTTATACATCTTTTCTAAAGACACCTGACATGGCTCCGTCAAAGCTGTGGAGCTCCAGAGAGACTATATAAGATTGTTTGTCAGCCAGCCATTGGTTTAGGTGATGGCCTTCCTTATCTTGACCTACTTGTCCTCAACATCTATGAAGGGAGTCTGTCTGGGAATTTGAATTTCAATACCTAAACCACGTCCAATTCAAGTTTATTGCCTATCTTTTTTTTTCTACATTTAAGAAATCCATATGCTATGCTATGCTATGCTATGCATACACCGTATTTTTCAGGCTTATAAGTCACACTTTTTTCCCCCATAGTTTTGCTGGAGCCCTCGAGTTACGGACGAGTTGCGTTCCTACACTGGCGATGTAACCCGAATTTCGACTTAAGTCGGATTTCCCCGTTAAAGTCGATAATTACATCAAAATAATTCGTACTGTGATAAAAAAAATATATATTTGCGCCACCTGGAAGATGCCGGAACCACTATTTCGTGTTTCTGACATTCAATGTTGACGGACGGAAAGGCGGAGCTAATGGAGACTTGAACAGGGAAATATGACGCGCCTGATGGCGAGCCGACCTGCTCGATGGAGGCCCGCTGGAGGTAACACCAACACAACTATAAAAAACTTTAAAATGGCGTGATTACTCTGGGAAATTAACGAAAAGAAGGTGCTATGGACGAGGCATGGGCACCGCATACGACGTAACTCGAGGACTCCGCGTATAAAATGAACAGGGCTGAGCACTTCCGTCAACCGTCAATTTCCGTCATTGGTGATGCCCATCTTTTGGTGAGTGCACAATAACGCAAAACCTTGAAAAAAAATACACGGACTGAGCACTGACCGAAGCAGGTTTCTGTTCGATCGTGGTGATTACAGATGGTCCTTCTCATTCTGTGTATTTTTGCGAGGCTTCGCGTCATATAGCATTCACAGAAAATGCGGAAGTATTCGGCAAAAGCTGGGCATCGTCTTTGATGGGAATTGACAATTGATGGAAGGGATTGACTCGCGCCCAAAATCCCCGTTGCCTAATCATGTTACCTGAATGAAGTAAACGAGAAATTTGAAACTTCCGTTTTTAACTATAGGCACATTTTCTTTTTAATTTAAAATGGCTTACCTTAACTCGGATCTTGTGTCACATTGTTGCCAAAGGTAAAAATCCTGGTCAGTTGTTGTACCTTTTGGCGCTATAAATAGTAAATCCCCTTTGTGGTGGATGCTGTATGCTAAGCTAGCCAGCTAGCTGAAGAGATGATCCCGTCGTCAGTTTTCGTTAGTGATGGGAAAACGAAGCTTCATGAAGCACTTGTGATATTTTTTGACTCTCCGAGATGGTGCTCTTGGTTTAAATATAAAGGCTCGTGCAAAGGAAATTAATTACATTTCCACTGCATCTTTCAACCAAGAGTGGCATCTAGAGGAGTCAAAAAATATTACAAGTGCTTCATGAAGCTTCATTTTCCCATCACTAGTTTTCGTGAAAGGTGACAGCAAACTAGTGACATACGTCACACATGAAAAGTTACCATGACTACTACTTCTATTTCTTCTTCTACTCTCTTTTGGCAATTTTGGGTGCGAGCCCAAGCTCTACTAGCTGTTCTTGGTCTCAGTTTTTGTAAAGTAAATGTTCCCCAAAAAGTGTGACTCATAGTTCAGCGGGACTTCTATGGGTGTGTTTTTCCTTCTTCATGATGCTTTTTTTTTGTGACATACAGTATTTGAAACCTGCATAGAAACATGCCCACGTTATAGGAAAACAATTGCATGCTACAGAAATGGAAGGAAAAAGTATCAGACAGCAACAACAAGAAAGTACACAAAAAATACTAATAATAAAAATACGGGAGTAGTGTTGACTGAATGAACTCAGCCTGGAACAGGTTCAAATGTCCAACAGATGCAATCTGCCATCCATTTCTCTATTTATTGGTCTGTGCATCTCTAAGCTTTTGCTGTAGTTTTGATTGACCACAATTGCGCTGTCATGGTAAACGTGTCCACGTCCATCCATCAGCACATTTCCAGTTACGCTTTCGATGACAGGGTATGTCCATATATGCAGTCACATTGCTCGATTCATGTCTGACTTTTGAGCCATCTCGGCCTGATGCATATTTTTGCCATTATGCATATCCGCGCAGGGCCACATATGATAAAAAAAATGAATTGGGTCACTTGAACCATGCTGTATAAATCCAGGCTATCAATCTTCCTGATGTAAAATAGTCATTGGATTGAGGATTTGTCCTCTGTCTTTGTTCTTGGTATCCTTGGATGGAATGCTGTGTTGCAAGGTTTTATAAAAAGGAAAAACAAATCAACTAAAGAGACTGAAGTCATTATTTTGAAGAATCAAGATATATTCATGAGAAGTAAGAGCACCGAAAGAATGACCGCATGAAGGGGGTAAAAAAAAAAGGCTGAGGAATTTACAGTGTAATTATATTAGAATTGTCTTAGTCAGAGCTAGACTTTTATTCTTTTATTTATTTATTAGATATGATCAACTAAAATGCTGAAGCACGTTTGTGATCGTCTGTCCTTTTGTTGTTAACATACAGAATGGCGAACACTTGTGTGTCTTTTCTTTCCACTGTTCCTCATATGTGCTACGTGACAACCTTCCAATTGATTGATATATCCATTCCTCCAATCTTAATTCATCGTATAAATGAATGATGCATGCGAAACGCCTCCGTGGCTCTACATGCTACATTAGCTAACTCATGAGGCTTTTCCGCTAGCGACATGCATGCAAGTCCCACAGGAAGTACGTTTCTGCACGATCTGATCGTTTGATGAGTCGCATGAAGAAAGCTGGTATGATTTGTATTGTTCTTTTGTTTGGTCAAATGAAGTTAATAGTGCGTGATATGTGCGTGTGTTTGCATTCTGGAACCAATTGCAAACGTTAATCAAGGTTACAATGATCATAAAACCTTGGGTAAAATGACATTTTGCCATGGAAAAGCAAAACAGATTGAAGGTTTTCCAATATGCTCAGAGGACTGGTGGTCATGTTTGACACTTCAAGTTCACACTCTGATTCTCCTCACCAATTATACATTGCATTTCTTTCACACTCTCCTCGTGTCATTGCAAACCATTTTCATGGTTATGTTATTGTCCGTTCAGGGTATTTAATGAGATTTATAATTAGTAGGGAGGCATGAAAGAACTGAGGGCGGGTCAGAATGCTTGTACCTACTGCTTGCAGTGCTAGCTTAGCATCAATAGTGTTTACTAGAGCTGCGCATAAATGGGTGGTCATTTGGCTAGTCAATCAAGTGGGCGTGGCAAATTAATCAAATCATAATTTGTGTTGCTAAATTGCTCAAGACATTTTTGAAATGATATGTGTTTGTTTGCATGTCTGAAGTTTGTAACAAACCAATCCGCGTCAAAATCACGACAGAATTCAATGAGTTCAAATGAACTGATTGGAGAGCAAAAAAAAAACACTCACACAAAATGGCGGCTATATGTTCGTCATCAATAAGCTAAGGCTTGTTCTGTTACTATATCTACGGTCTCTGCCGCTAGCTAGTGTACCAAGTTGCATACAGGATAAACCATCCAGCATTTCAGGATGTTTCCCACGAGGACTATTTACTAAAATTTTAAAACACTAAGTGTGCTTCAATCGACCCAGATTCTAACCTTGGCCACAATGTAACTACATTTACTATTTAAGTGAAATCCGATTTGTTTTCCGGGAAATTCATATTTTTTTCCTCGGAAATGTCATATTAAGTCCAACCGGAATTCAATTAATTTGCTGGCGTACAGATGTGCTTGAAATATTACATGCCCTTTAGGTATGTCAACCTCTGCAAATATATATTTTTTTAATCTGCCAGGGCGGCACGGTGGCTGACTGGTTAGCACGTCTGCCTCCCAGTGCAGAGGACGTGAGATTGAGTCCGGGCTTGGGCCTTCGTGGGTGGAGTTTGCTTGCATGTTCTCCCCGTGCTTGCGTGGTTTTCTTCCGGGTATTCCGGTCCCCTCCCACATTCCAAAGACATGCGTGGCAGGTTAATTGAACACTCCAAATTGTCCATAGGTGTGATTGTGAGTGTGGATGGTTGTTCGTCTCTGTGTGCCCTGCGATTGGCTGGCAACCAGTTCAGGGTGTACCCCGCCTACTGCCCGAAGCCAGCTGGGATGGGCACCAGCGCCCCCCGCGACCCTTGCGAGGAAAAGCAATTAAGAAAATGGATGGATGGAAAAAACTACCACAGTACATTTGAATTTTATGGGCATTAAGACTTTTTAGACTCAGGGCATGTAAACTTCCAAGCACAACTCGGCATGATTAGCTTTTTAGCATTAGCATTTTAGGAGCGAGTCCATGCCCTGCAGTGTTCACAAATATTTTGTTAAGCTTGTTGTTAATGTACGGTATTTTGGTGCTGCTGTTTGGTTAATGATTTTGAGGGAGGTGTTTGCCGATTATGAAAAATTAACTTTTTAATGGCTTGTATATGAATAGTTGAGCCTATGAGTGCCTGCTCTGCTCACCCATCAAGTGTAAAGTTAAATAACCATGTATATCTTTTATTTTCCTGCATCTGAAAATATATTTAAATCAGTCTATTATGCCCCATTTTTTTTGTAACCAAAGCTGATTAAATTGATAAATTCTCGAGCTACAGAGCCATATTCACAGTTCAGAGAACACTATCCGTGCCGTAGTAAAAAACAAAACAAAAAACGAAAGGAAAGTTTTAAAGTAATTTTGTGTCCAACACTGGTCACATGCAAAAATTGTAATAGTTTAAACTCAAACAGTGTAATCGAATCTCCCTTTTGTGGTCGAAATAAGGCTAACATGGTTCCTTCTGTGTTGTCAAGTCTGCGAGCAACGGCTAATGTCCTGACCCAGCAACCTTTCCTCCAGCTGACCACTGATAGTGAAGCTGATGCCTCCAGACACAGCAGCAGATGGAACAGCACAAAAAGCCTCTTCTGTCGCAGAGAAAACAAGGCTTCACCTCAGAGAAGACACTTTTCGCTGACTGGCTCGCTTTGCATCACTCTGGATGTCTTATTTTGTAACATATAACCTGTTTGGGTCATTCTGAGCGCACATAGGGACGACGCACTGAAGTTAGAAAGGAACTTGAAAAACCAATGTTTGACTGGCATGCATGTTGTGTATGTTCGTTCAAACTCCTGTTGTTGGCACTCAATGGATCCGTCCTAAGGCAGGAGTTGCACTTTGCATGACCCGCAAATATTGCGGAAGGTCAATGCGCCACTGGTGACCGTAGCAACACTCATGTATGGAGCCGCGCTCATTTGCTCCCTGGGGGAGGGGGGCATGAAGAAAGCAGTCTTTATGATTCATGGAACATCCTGCTTTCTGCAGACAATCCTGCATCTTTTTCATACGATACAGACGAATCTCTGTCCATGCTCGGTCCCACAAGGCAGTGGATGTGCCGTTTATGATGAACCCGGGATTCACAGAGTGCTTTTAAAGTTGCTATCATATTTTCCCCGCCACTGTCAAATGCTTAAAAAGGCCACACATTGTGACAACTACACAGCGAGAGAGGCATCCCAACGTGCAAAAGCCGTACTTACAGAAGATAAAAGGACAATAGAAGTGACAGCTGAAATGGACCAGCAAATGTCACATCTTTTACAGACAATCTGATGATAAGTTCCTTTCTGCTCGACATGAATGTAAAAGTGGAGACAGAGGTGTTTCAAAAATTGTCCAGTTCATCTCCAATTCAATCCGATTGAGAGAAATGCTATAATTATTTATGATTTCAATACATTTCAATTATCCTGAATAAACAGGGCTGAGCTGTGCTTTGGCTTTGTTCCATGCAGTGACCAGGAGATAATTACACAAATTGGCACTTGAGTGAATGAACAATTTATTTATTTAAAAGTACTGCATGCACAGCAGAAAGAGAGATGGCAAATCATATTTGGTCCCGGTGCTTGACTTTGCATTCATGTGGACATATTTCGCATTGGACCAAAAGCAAATTAGTTTTCTGCAAAACATAATGCTGTCGCATGCATTTGTCAGATTAGTGTTTTTTTTTTAATATATTGGTAGTTTGCTGAGTTTCAGTTGGCTGATCTTTAAATTGAAGTACAGTAAAGCTTTGTTAACGTGTTTGGTGTTAGCGTTGGACTTCACATTTGCACAGAAAGTCTGGATGTTCACTATGCTCCCCCATTTTTTATAGACCACGACTCCATGGCAACTATGCTGACGTTCTTATCACAAACCTGTGCGCTGTTGGAATTCTTTTAAAGGTATTATTTTATAGCCAGATTCTCATATATTTCTGCTTTAAGCCTAGTGAAGGGGGCAATCAAACTCCTCTCAAATAGATCTCAGATGGTAGATGATAATGCTTCATGTTCTCGCTGGATATGATTGGAATTACTCTCACAGCAGGGGATGCTCAAACCACCAAATAATGTGCTTTTACATGCAGTAGAAGAACATTGTGAGATTTGCCATCTTCCTAATATGTTGTCAAAGAGGTGAAGAGTGAGTGTTAGCCTCCCGCCATAAAAAGGGCACAGTTGACGCCATAAATGTTCAAATAGAAATATGATTCAATGGACAGCGATGAGAGGGGACTAAACGACTCTGTCATACAGCAGGTAGCTGAGGCCTTCGTATCACCCTCGACTTTTCTGTTTTGACCCATCTGCGATAGTGTTTAGCGTGCCACTGCTACTCTGTTAGCCTCTGGTGTGTTCTGTCAGCCACGGAGAGTTCATTTTGAGGTTTACAGCACACGAAAGAGAGTGGTCATGTTCACTGGGTCTACACCAGTTATGGCGACAGCTACGACTGTTCATTTAAAGTACTCATTTGGCTATGCTTGTGGAAAAAAAGAGGCAAAAATAGACGAGGAATGTGATAAGGCGAAGATGATAGATCAAGACAAATGGTGCAATTAAAAGATAAAATGGCTGATTGTCTTATTTATCATTATGCTCTGTCAGGTTTTTGGACCGTGTATACAGTGCCCGATCCTCATTTCTGGGCTGGAGGCTGGCGATGTAGGAAGGCAGATGGAGGATTACAGTGGGCCTAATTGCCTGCCCTGCTCACACACCTCCATCTGCTGAAGAAGGAATCCTTGAGGCTTTTTCCTCCTCAGTAGCTCACTTTCATGCCGCCATTGTGTGCAAGTGACTGATGCGCCATCCCTGACCTTCACCTCAAACACTCCGGCATGTATATCTCCATTCCATACAACAGATTCGCTCCACACGGCAGAATAATCCAACGTGATAGCAAAATGGAGCAGGAGACATACAAAGTCAATATGCGTCTTTTAATATTTCATAGAAATATGCAATTTTGTCATGTTGATGAAGACAGTATATAAAAACGGCGTTGAGGAAATATCGTCTTTGCATGCCCTTTGTTTTGATTGGCATCTGGGCTGCAGGCTCGCTGCCATGTAGTTTTGCTGCACATACAACTGTCAGCATGCATCACCGTGTTAACTCAAGAGCAGTTTCTTCCTGTAGCGTCTTCATCTTCAAAGTGTGTATTCTGTGCGGAAAATCAAGATGTACCTTGATCGATTCTGCTGAGAGTACCAGTAGCCACTCTCACGAGTTTGGAAAACAATTAGCCTCACTTAGCATCAAGAAACATAAAAACAAGGTAGGAGAAAGACAGTGAAGGTGTTTAATGGAAAAATAAATGAAAAATATTCTCTTGTCAGCACTTTGAATACTCTAAAAAATCAATAGTACCAGCTGTACAAAGCTGTGGAGGAGCCATCCAGCCCATAACATAACATTGGACAAAAACCAAGACAAAAAAATTATCAGTGGCTTTTGAATACGCTTGTTTATTTTCCTAGTGAAGGTCTATAGCTACTATATATATTGATGGATGGATGATGGATAGCTAGCTATCTACTAGTGAAGGTCTCTATCCATCCATCCATCCATCCATCCATCCATAGTAGCTATACACCTTCACTAGGAAAATAATCAGGCATATAGCTATCTAGCTAGATAGCTAGATAGCTAGATAGCTGGATAGCTAGATAGATAGATAGATAGATAGATAGATAGATAGATAGATAGATAGATAGATAGATAGATAGATAGATAGATAGTTTCCTTTGTGCATGTCTGCCTGACTTCCTGTTCTCGGTCTGGGGGTGGACAAAATCAAATAAAGTGGACTTGAAGTTGGCAGCTTTGTGAGATATGACTTCGCTTTTATTGTTTCTAGGAAAAGAGTCATAAAAAAAAAATCTTTGAGAAAACATATGGTGCTCCCATTTAGCTGGTGATACCTCCTGCTCTTGTTCCGTATGGCAAGCTGCCTCAAGGCAAACAGTAGCGTCACTTTTGTCCAATGAAATAGCTACGGGCTTCCGATTTAAAGCTGATTAGTGGTGTCCAAGGAATAAAGGACTGCATGGTGTTCTAGCCTGTGGACGTACTACATACACTGGGGGGGGAAATAAAGCCTCAAGGGCAGATTTGGAGCCACAGTTTTTGAAAAGACATTTAAGTGATACACGTTTTGAAATTAAGGGCGACTTATCACTGGCCTATTACCAGCACATGACACAATTTATTTGGTGAGGGGTTAGTGAGGCAGAAAGTTCATAGATGGTGTTCAATGAAGGTCAAACTATTCAAAAGCGTTCAGGTGTAGAACGACAGACCATGAGTTTAACAATACCAATGGATTCTGCAGGCCACTTGTAGGCACACTGACTGACCTACATACTCGATATGGACCAGCGATTGAACAGTTAATAACATTTCACGTGGCAGTTTCACAACCTAAATTTTCACTTTCTATCTCAGCTGCACTGATTGTGTGTCAGTTTCATGTGTTATTGATGAGATGGATGCATCTGTCTCATTGGTGGGTTTAAAGTAGTTCATTATCTTTATTCCAGGCCAGACTTTTCCCTACTATGTCCCATCAAACGTGAACGGTATTGACCATCATGCAATCATATCTAACAAAGAATTCCATTTGAAGAAGCAGCTTTGTCAGTAAATGTTTTTGAGTGTCCAAAACGAACGAGGACGGCTCTAATGAAACCTCTGATTGCTTCACATTTAGAAGTGTCAATCCTGGCAGCACTCAGCTGCAAGCCAACCCAGCAGACACTGAAGGTCACAGCTAGATGAAGCCATCAGACTCATCGACAAATAGCAAATGAGAGTCCAAGGCCACAAAACTGCCTACACACTATGCTTTGGCACAGGCACATGCACAGACATTTTTTTGATTCCACAAAAAAGGGCATCCATTGCCAAAATATTCATTAAAAATGGAGAGAGAAAAATACACAGTGGGGTGTAGCTTAAAAGGCAACAAATTATCATTCTTAAAACTGCTCTAAATGCAGCAAATGCTCGAATAATAAAGCATCCAATATCGTTTGAAAAGGACGTGAAGAGGGCAGGTTCATTTAGGCACATTTCTTAACAGGGGCATTTTTATCACCTTACTCCGGTTTAGTTGTGTGTGTTTTGTTCTATGGCAAGCAGGTGACGCCCATCTTGGGTAGTTAACACTAACACTAAGCCTACAATTCTGCTCATAAAATCAAATAGATACCTAAATAATATTCTCCTATTTATTGTTTGTATTTTGCATTGTACATTTATAAGACTGTAATGTTCAATTACCCTTGCAAAATGATTCCTAATCAACCCAAACTATTGAAGTAGGAATGCTTGCATGAAAATATCTCCTTGACTAAATGGGATTTTCCTACACAGACATAGTTTTGGCCAGCATGCTGTACTAGTAAAAATACTATAAAATACTGTATTGTATGATTGTTTTTATTTTCAACACTTTAATGTGAATGTTACTTGACATTTTACCACCAGATGTTTGTGCTCATGTTTTGTTTGTTTTTTTACTTAAATGACGCTTGTTTAATTTGTACAACTCTAGAACAAACTCATTTCGAATTCTCTTACCTGTTTGCTGCTGTATCTGTCAGTATCTCTCAATACCGCTCACTTCTTAATTAACCATGACAAACGCCAGCAAAATGGGCAGTTAAGGGTTAATAAAAAATCGCAATCTGTGGCAGAACAATATTATTAATATGATCGTGTGAAAAATCATCCCTCTATGGCTCCACCTTTGGCCTCTAATTTTATTTTAATTCGTATTTTAAGACACACCACGCCTTGCCAAGAATAGCCTATCAGAGTCCGTGGAGACAGAAGGAGTGACTGCGGGGTTCTGTCGATCATTTGCGGGTACATGCATTCAACCGCACAGGCGACACCCAGCAGCCTTGGTTTCCATTGCACAGTCCCCAAAAATACAGAGGGGAGGGCTGTGTCGGTATGGCAGTGGTCACCGGCGAACTCAATCATGGTCAATCAAAGCGGCTCCTCTCGTTCTTGTTAAATACGGTGCACGAGTCACGACATGGCGGAAGCACATCTGCGCCATGAAGTGGGCACTTGGAGACCACCCCCAGCCCTGATGCCTACGTTAGAGCCACTGTCGAGGTCAGGGGTGCTCAAGTTCGGTCCTCGAGAGCCCCTATTCAGACTGTTTTCCACGTTTCCCTCCTGCCGCACAGCTGAATCTAATGATCAGCTAATCAGCAAGCTTTGTAGAAGCCTGATAACGATGCTGATCATGAATCAGGTGTGTTAGTGGAGAGAAACATTGAAAACAGGCTGGATAGGGGCTCTCCAGGACCGAACTTGAGCACCCCTGGTCTGGGTCTACCCTCCGCTTGTGTTACACGTCGTCAATCGACTTTCTGCCACCAAATTGTCACTCTGACAGGCACATCTCCAAGACGCAATCCTCCTGCTGCAGCTTGGTGGAGACCGGTCTGCCAAATTGGCAAACATGCAACGAGCCTTGCACTGATACAAAAATTAGGGTCCGCCTATTTTTGCACCATGACACTATATTGTAATATTAAGTATTGTGGTTAATTTTGCATCATACAGTGTCAGGGATTGCACACATTTTCTGTCTGATGCTGCAGGTCAGGGGAGACCTGCAGACCGGAGCAGTTTGGCCTGACATTTAGCACTGCATGAGAGCTAAGTGAAGCAGGAGGAGGAGGAAGGCGGACCAGAGATCAGCTAGGGGTGAAATGATCACAAGCACAAAAATAAATGCCAGTCAGCTGTCAAAACACTTTTGGGGATTGATGACAGAGAGTCATTTTTGTTTTTCTAAACATTGATGAAGGAAGAAAAAGTGTGCTGCACAGAAAGGTAACTTTTTTCATCCTTGGCAAAAAGGTGCCCATCTGTGCATGTGCCAGCCCGAACTACACAGAAAACTTCTGCCCATATAGATAATAAATAATTGTGAGCCCTGTCAATCAAATGGCAGAAAGTGTCAATTCATCACTGAATACTGAGAACTATCCAGATCTGACACGGCAAAAATGGTGGCCTGTCTGTCTGATTTTGTGTCTGTGATCGATTGGACCAGTCCAAGAAGAAGTGTGCCTTTCATGTGATGTCAGGTGGGACATTGGCACTATCTTGAACAGGAAAACAGGCATAGAAAACGAGCTTATGTTTGGATTCTCTAGGCAGCTTTGGCAAGTGGCACCCCGTCAGAGAATCGGATGAGAATTTGAGTTTTTGCAGGTTATAAGTATCAAACAAGTACTGAAATTAAGTCAAATGAAATCAGGAACCACAAACAAATATTGAGAACTTAACCTCCCTGGTGTCAATAAGTTTGAATAAAACCTTTAGATCTTTAGACATTTACGAGACCATGTGGAAAACAAAACAGTAAACGATTTAACCCTTGCAGTAAAGCGCCGCAGGGGTTAAATAAGGAAAAAAATCCAGAAGAGATACTCACATAAAGATGAGCCAAATTAGCAAAACATGGAGGCAGAAACCGGGAAGGCAGCAAGACAACACACAGCTGTAAACACAGATGACTGATTACTAACAATACACAGGTAATCATACAAAACAGAAGGAAAAGGAAACAAACACCGCAAGTAAAGTGGACAGCAGACACATGGGGGGGAGGAAACCATCGTCAAATTAAATCAGGAACTAACCACAAGTCTGTATGTGCTACATTCATGACAGAACAATACAATCCACTGTTAGCCACTCACTATCGCAAACAATGTAATTAACAACGGAAGACAGAACTTGATTGTGATGTAATGATTGATCCTTTAGTTATTTTTAACAAAAGCCTGTTCACAGATAGCAATATATCAAAAACATCTGGACCGCGTATTTCTCCTGATATGTCTCCTTTAAACTTAAAGTTGTCCACAAGCAAAATTACAAGCGATAAAAAGATAGTGTTTCATTGGCTGCTTCAGCGTTCTTGACACTGCCAATGCCTGAGAATGTGAACACACGTTACTGGAAAGCACTGGTTTCTTGTACTGGGCACCAGACCAGAAGGGGTCACTCTGTCACCATCGCTGCAACTGAGATGACACAACCAGTCAAGCTTCAAATAAACCTGTTTTTACACCGATACACAGCATGATTAAGAAACTATAATGCTCCATTTTTGTCTGACTGTTTTTCCACATTCTGAAAATGATTTGTTTTGATCAAGATGACATATTGAGATGATTTGAACATCTGTCGGTTTGCTTCAGATGTCAGTAGTAAAACTCGATGACCATGTGTCTTACCAAGTGTTTGTAATCAGAAGTTTTCCCTATCTGCTTTTCCTCTGATATCCCCGACACAGATGTTGTCTCTCGAGCACAAAGCGCTCCCTCGCTCATATTCTATTCATTTCCCTTCAAATTTGCTCGGTGCTCGAATGCACCTGCGCCGCCACGCTCGATCCTTTTTCCTACCTGGGGGGAAGGTGAGCAAAGGGGGTTGCTGATTTATATTCATTTGTGGATGATCTCAGAGGAGTAAAAGAGGCGGACAGACAGATAGTGAGCGAAGGACCCCCGCGTCCCCTCCGAGAGTCAGAGAAGCGCCTTCATGACAGGCCAAATAGGACCCATTCAATCAATTTGATTCTCCCCAAAGCCTTGTCCAATCAACTCGTGACCTGGAACAGAAATTAATCATCACACCCTCGCTAATAATTGATGGCACCAAGCAGAGCGCGGACATTTCAAAGGCCGGGCACATGTGGGGAGCTGAACAAGTTGGAACCCTCCCCCACATCCCTTCATACCAGCTCAGTCTCTATTCTAAAGATAACTTCAAGCTCCATTATTCTTATTAGTTGATTTGATTGATTACTTGGGTTCAAGATGTTTTCACTCACATCTGCAAGTACAAAAGGTTGAAGTTCAGCCATCTGCTTTTTAAACCATGATGGATGAATTCAAACTTCTGTTTAGTCCCAGAGTGTCATTTAATTTAATGCAACTGGAGTGAGAGAACCATCTATGATGAGTTAATCAGACATTAAAATGTGATAATGAATTTCAGTGGAATTGATCCATGATCCTTGAATATAAAGTAGCTACACTTCCCTCCAAAAGTATTGGCACGGCAAACGTCCTTTGTTTTTGCTGCATACTGAAGACATTTGGGTTTCAGATCAGAAGATGACCAAAATTCCAGCTTTTATTTCATAGTATTTTCATAGATGTTAAACAACTTTTGTTTGAACCCGCCCACTTTTCAAGTGAGCAAAAGTATTGGAATTGCTTCAACATTAGATATTGTTTGGTTATGGCTTTAGGTTTCACATGTGAAAACTGCATTTGCTGTTTAGCAAACAGTAAGGAAAGTAGCTATTGACTGTCCTAAAAGTAGCTAGAAGTTGCTAAATGACATCATTGCCGAATTTGTATAATTGGCATGTAATAGTAATGGAAAAAAGTGAGTTAAAAAAAAAAGTCACTAGATTTGTCGCTCGTCGCTTTTGACCAAAAAAAAGAGGCTTTGGAAAGACACCAGCTTTAGCGAGAAAATCGCCAAGTTGGCAACACTGACAGAAACACTGAGCTGTCTATGGGTGATTATTATTAAATAATTAACCTCATAACTAGGTTTAATTTATGATTAGAGACAATCTGGGTCACATACCTGTTCTTATCGACTACGTTTTAGTGAAGTAAAATAAATATGGTTAGCCTGTTACAAATACTAATGTGATTTATAAGAATATCAATTTTTTATGTCCATGTAGATTCTCAGTCTCTTATTGTTTTGTTTTTTAATAGAAGTTTTTAGGTGCTTCCCGCCCCTTCTTTACCAAAATTGTTCTGAACACAACACATGGTTTTGGTCCCATTCTGAAAATATACATTGTTAAAACAAAACAGAGAGTCTTATATCAAAGGACAAAAAAAGGAAGGCATCAACATTTTTTATATTCTTGCATGAAAAAAAGTGAACCAAAGTTGAATGTAAAAAAAACAATAACAAAAAACAGCGACAGTACCTCAACTTTGGCACGAATGTTGAAGCTGGACTTTTACTGCTTTGAATGCGAGTCTGCTTATTTCACACAACTTTAGATTTGCATTCTTCTCTCGACAGACCTTGTTGACCCTTGTCCATCTTTTGCAATAAGGGTTGCAAAAAAGCCGAAGAAAAAGCAAAACGCATAAAAGTTTATCCTTTGACATTTGTTGGATGTCTGGCTTTATGTAGATCCTGTTCCTGGCAATGGTTCATCAAGAAAAAGAAAATGGTATGCTAAAATAAAAATTGTATGTTTTTGTTTAACTTTACAGACATGTTTCTCCCAAAAACATTCAAATTCGTAATGAGCACGGCGGCTTAACTGCAGTGACAACAATTTTCTAAAATGCTGAACTTCTGACATTATTACGACACGAATGGAAACAGAGACTCGATATAACCTAAATCATCAGGCTTCGGTCTTTAATTCATAGCGTACCCAAAATTATCTAAAACCTGCTTCTCTCTTTCATGTTCAACAATCAAAACAAGGTGTTTTCACATTGTCTACCTATTTCAACAATTTGCATACCAGATTTCTCCTCATCCTGCAAGACAGCAGATGCCAGTCCGATGACGGTGCGAGGCAGCCATTTCCAAATACCTCAAACTGGGTGTGAAAGCAACACATATTTTTCTCACCCAAGTTAAACAGTTTCCAGCTCAAGGTGGCCATTACATATGTTATTGCCATAGCGTGTGTGGTTTTACTAAAGAGCACGGTAATCGTGCTCGGCAACAGCTTGAAGGGTAATTGTGCGTGGTGCGCGGGGTGTCTCCACAAACCCCTGCAGGCACAGAGGGGGGGGGGGGGTTTAAAAGGTTTCGAGATGTGTGTGTGTGTGTGGGGGGGGGGGGGTGCAATACGGATCACAGCTTTGCATCAGATCTTCTCTTCATCACCAGCAGACCCCCCCCCCCCCCCCCCCCATCCCCGCTGGCATTAGACAATCTGTCGATCTATATGTTGACGTGCTCCAAAAAGCTTGAGAGGAAGAACCTGCCCGCGCATTCCCACAAGAGTAGATCAAGTGCTGTGAAGCTGTTCCCGCTCAAAATATTGTAGCTCGACGGGTCAAATGACGTCATCGTTCGAGTCGGATGATGTATGTAGATTTAAAAAAAAAGTTTTGAGACATCCTAAGAAGAGATGAGTTTGTTTTTGACAGGAGTCTTGTTTTTCGGACTTCCGTGCACTCCTTACTGTATGACCTGTGTTAAGTGTCGTCAGACTGTAAAACTGGTCCAATTTGCTGTCTGTGTGGGCGGACAGAGCAGCATTTTGATGCAAGACTTCATGTAACAACTGTTTCTCATGTCTGCTCACCCTCAGGGAAAAAAAAATATTGAGCCTGCAAGAGAGTCTAAACATTTTTTATGATTAGTAGAGAACTGCTCGTTGAGAGGCCATTCATTATCAGAATTGAATCTTTTTTTTCTCTAATGGAGATGAAGTACGTCGTAAGTTGGTGTCAAATCTATCAGGACGGATAGTTAAGAGAATGTTACGTTGATATCCATCAAAAGGAAAAATCTCCGGATTTTGAGAAATGGATCGGATACTTTATGATTTATATCGTTTATGTTTACGTGAGAAAGGGCAGCAGCTTGACAAACACGTCGTCCAGCTTGGGACTGATGATTTACGAGGGGCTCTGCAAGAAGCACAGTGTTGACCCTTTACAACTGGGACGTGTACTAATGGCATGTCTGAGAGCAACAAATCACAAGAACCATTAAATGTGCAACTCAAACTAAGGACTCAAAATGAGAGATTTCACTACTTTGGGCATTAGTAATGTAATGGTTCACACAGCTGACTTAAATTCAATGTTCCATTCACAGTGTGCATCCTTTAAGTTTCATATTTCCTTTCAGTTTGACCTCCAGTGCTACCACAAGTACTGTGACATTTTTACTCCTAACCAGAGAGAGAGAGAGAGAGACAGAGAAAATAGTCAAGCTGGCTTAGTCATTCCAACAGAAATGTGTGGCATATAGTCAGTGAACCAGCAAACTTGTGCCGCTCACACTAATTTGCCACAATATACAGAGGAATTAAAAATGGAATTTCCCCATAGCAATACAAATACAAAGGACAGTTGCCCAATGGATTCTCATCCATCCCTTTTTCTAAGCCTCATGTCCTCATTAGGGCTACAGGTGAGCTTCAGCCTTTTTTTCAATTAGCATATTTTGCTCACCATCTAAATAAACAACCGTTCACAGTTAAAGTAAAAACGATGGGCAATCTGTAGTCGTCAATTAACCTAACACTAAGGTTTTTTTTTTTGTGGGACTGGGAAGCAACCAGTGTCAAAAAAAGAAAGAAAGAAAGAAAGAGATTCTTGCCCAGGAATCTCTCGACTGAGGCAAACGTGCAAATAATCTCAACTACACCGCGTTGTTCCCCTCTTAGTCTTCTGAACAGGATATAAGTACAAAAAATGAAATGATGCATGGTTTAATTAAGCCAACGGACTGACTTCAATTTCGATGTGCTTCAGCGGGAGAACTTTTGAGAGGTTCAGTGACGTCTGAGGCGACGCCACATTGAAGCCAAGAAACACACACACATACCCTCACATAGGATTTGATCTGATTTGTAGCAACCGTGTAAAACAAGGCAGTAGAGCGGCACAGTCAAGGTGACAAGAAAGCTGCCAAAGGAGCCATTTGCTCCAAACCCGATAACCACTGACCCAGACGGCTTCTCAACAAGCAAGCCCTGAAGGAAAAATGGATGTGTGGTGTCACTGCCTGCAAACAAGCGCCTCCGCACTGTCACATACAATCTACGTTCACGGGGTGGGAAAGTCCTGATTTGGGATGGGCAAAAGAACAGGACGGCAAGCTGCCAACTTGGAATGTTAATACAACAACACAGATGCCGTGTGCGCTCACCTTTAACCTTTGACTGTGAGGAAGAAGGCGGCAGGTCTGCTGCGCTAATGAAAACAAGCACCACGTTAACTAATGATATTAATTTTGGGTTTGCACACATTCGAGCATGCAAATATTTTGTAACAAAGCACATTTGTATGATTAGTTCAGAGAACAGAACCAATTTTTAAAAGGCTTATCAAAATCAGCTCCAGTCATCCTGTTGGCTATTTTGATTCCGCAAGACTGTGAAAACACTCAATCTGGCTTTAGGGCCCCTGGCTTAAAATGGCCCTAGATCCTACTTTTAGGGTCGTTTCGTGGTCAAATTTTGTGTTTTCATATGGCTGCCAGCAACGTCTGTTATTTTTAGCCAGAAAAATTCTAAGATCAGTAAATCTTCCTCTGGGGTACAGGCTTGACCCAAAAATGGCTTCAGGCAAGGAACCATATTTGGTAACTGGATGAGTGTTCAAAATGGACCACACATGCCTCACTACAGTCAAATAGCAAATATTTCTCCCAGCCTAATCAACACAGAACATTCTAATATTAAAATAGAGAGAATATAATATAATGTGCTTCCATTATAAAAATTTCTACACTGAAGTTAGCACAAACATATCAAGTATCCATTGGCTTAGATATATCCACAAGGGGACTGAAGGCTCTTTCTTCATGGCCAGTGAACTGTTGCTGTGGATATATTGAACCTGACTGACCTAAATGAGAAGTGACGCTCAGGTAAGCGTACCTGTGGGCCTCCTCTGCCATTTGTGTTGTCAAACCAAAACATAACTGACAAAGGGCAAAACGAGTGCACTTACTAACAATGACTGATGTTTTTATTTTTATTTATTTTTTATTATCCTCTGGTTCAGTGATCTTGCAACTATTTATATATATATATATATATATATATATATATATATATATATATATATATATATATATATATATATATATTTTAATAGTTCCAATGTGTTTTTTGTAACCAAATTTAAAAAAGTATATATGGTACATTTTTTTCTCACCTTGCTGAAATTAGCCTTTTTTTTTTTTTTTCTTGAGAGCTCAGTATTGTTCATTCGGTAATTTTACAGATTCGACATGCCATCATCATTGCTCTCTCCCTTTATTTATTTATTTTATTTTTAATTGTTTTTATTTTTTTTTATTTTGTATGTGCATGAGTATGTGCATGTGCGTGTGGATGTGTGTGTGCATGTGTGTGAGTGTGTACTCATTCGTTCACCTAAAACCTATTAAAAATCCCTTACCGTTCACCTAAACCGAATACTTCAGAATCCAGTAGAGTCGTGAGGTTGTCCGGAGACCCGAGGAAGGATCAAAGAAAGGAAAGGAAAGTGAAATTAGCCCATTTAAATAGAGTGACTTACGACCATCATTTGAAAGGTGCCCTGGATTCTTTGCCCATCCTAGCCGGTTATGTCATGGGCAAATAAAGTGTGTGGGCACTTACTAAGTAAATTAGTGGAAGTGCAGAACTACTTTGCCCAAAACTGATTTTAAATTTCTTACTCGATAGGTGGGCCGGTTCTGTGGAGACCCAACTTGTATACAAGCAATTAAAAGAACAATTTTCATAATATGACCCCTTTGAATCCAAACCCTCAAAATATATTGAATTTAGCTAGTTTTTAGAACATCTCATCTACAGACATTGACACATTCAGCTGGAAAATAAATGAAAATGTTCGATGCAGGCTGTAGTTGGCTGAAAAAAATATGCACATGCACACCATCTACTTACTTGACTTATTTGAGACAGTCTTTTGAATACTTCTAAGTCATTGTTCAAATTGACAGCTGCATATCAGATTTTGTGTTTGAACAGCAAAAATCACATGGAAAACAATTTTTGAAAATCTGATCCCGACCACATGTGGATGTGCTGTACTTTGAAGCGCATTTCAAAACAGATTTCTGCAAATGCAATCTCAGTCTGCAACCGATCAGACAGAAGTACTCAAGTGGATGGACTTATTCATATATCATCCGTTATTTTTGTGTTTGTATTCCGCATTATCAGCAGTCGTACGGAAAATCGGATTTGATCATACGCGGGCAGTACAGATTCAGATTCCGGTTTGAGTAACTAGTAAGATTTGCCTCAACAAGGCCTTTGTTGGCCAATGTGTGCAATTTAGAATTGTGTGACTTTCCACAGTTTAGTAAATGCACACATTGCTCTAGACGACTGGGAGAAAAAAATAAGCACAAACAACAGTAGCACAGCAAACCTCTATTGTTGTTTTGGTTGTGACAGTCTGATGAACCCTTTTAACATCCACAGAAACATTTGCAGTGCTTACTCTGAAATAATAATGGTGTCATTTTTAATAGCTTCCATTTTGAGACGCGTATTTCAAATGTTTTCAGTCTTGAAAATGCTGTAATTGGGCATTCCAGCGGTCAAAGTGACATACTTCGAGTGCCCCCCAAAACATACACACGCACACAATCCCCTTTTGGCTGCCCCTATCTTTTGACTGGTTGAACCTAAACCTGTGTGTGTTTGTGCAGACATCAGCTGATTTCCTTCTTTCTCTGGCAACTTGAGGAGCCAGGAGAGAAAGCGACATTGCAAAGTCACCCTCTCCAAAGTGGCGCAGCAAATTTGAAAGCTTCCTTCGATGCAGCCTTGTCCTTGAGCTCATGTCCGCTCCCTCCTTCCCGTGCTATCTCACTGTCAGGCTCTTTGTAGGTTTTGGCTGCAGATGAGAGTTTTCTCTGATGCCGTATCACAACATGACACTGGTGAACACCGACTGTTCTTTTCAACTGTCTACTCGAATTACTCCTTTTCTTCCTGCCTCATTCTGCTCGCTTCCTACAGTGCTTGGGACTGGCCCACTGCCTGCAACTTTTGCGGTCATTAAATCCTGTAGACAATTGTCTTACTGTCCTTGTTGGAAAAGTGGGAGTCAAACTATATTTGTGTGTGTGGGGGGGAAGAAAAATAAAGATTTATACGATACAGGGACTTTTATAGTACAGTATTACGTTATCGGGCAGTACAGTGACCTAGTGGTTCGCATTGCTGCCTCACAGATGAGAGATCCTGAGTTTGAATCTGCACTCAGGCCCTCCTGCATTGAGTTGGCATCTTCTGCCTGTGCTAGCATGGGTTCTCTTGGGGCGCACAGGCTTCCTGGTATGGTGTGTAAATGGTTGTGTGTTTGCTAGTGCTGTCACTAATGACTTTTTTATTATTATTATCGAGTCTCCTATCGATTATTCCATCGACTAATCAATTAAACCCCAGTCGCCCAAAAAATGAAAAAAATTTTTTTAAGTCCACTAAGGTTGAACGTTGAGTTGAATTTAGTGGATATAAATATGTTTGTACACATATGCACATATCACAAATAAGCCCATGCTAAACGGTTAACAATCGCGATTAGCCTTATCCCCGAATAAACACGAATCACACAGCATAGCAACCGCACTGAAAGGTTTTTCAAATAACTTACTTTATGCTCCAGTAAAAAACAAACGAAAAAAAACGTTATGCTCCAGGATCCCGTGATATCACCCTGATATTTTTCTTTGGCTCAATTCCTTTTAAAATCCCAAAACATGATTTCTCGCTTATTGTAGCTTCGTACTTGATAATGCTACTAGCTAGCTATTACTAATCTAGCTAATGGCATTGTGAAGTGAGTTCGTTTCTACGGTCCACCAGTGTCCGCGTTCGTAAACTCACTTGCGTCTGTTACAAGGTTATTTCAGTTAACTAAAACTAATGAAAAAAACAAATTTCCAAAAACAATTTCGTTAACTAAATAAAATAAAAACGAAAATGCTTTTTAAACAACGAAAACTAACTGAAACTACATTTTATGTTTACAAAACTAACTAAAACTAACTATAATTATAGAAAAAATGTCCTACGTTTTAGCCTTTGGTAATTAATTTAGTGCATGAGCCTTTGGGGATGATTTTAAATGTGATTTTAAGTCGATTTATTTTGATATTAACCGGAATAAAGACGTGCAAAAGTGTGTCACACAAAAGTGACGTCATCTAGCAGCAGCCAACAGAAAAGCACCTTCAGATGACGTTGCTCCTATGGTGTTTTTTAAAATATTGTGCACAAGTAATACACTTTTCTTTTTTTTTACAAGTAATACACTTTTTTTTAAACTAAAACTAATACTGAAACTAAAACTAAGCATTTATGAAATAACTAAAACTAATAAAAACTAACAGAACCACCTTGAAAACTAATTAAACTAACTAAATTTAAAAAACACAACTCAAAACGAAATCAAAACAAACTAAAATGACAAATTACAAAACTATAACAACCCTGGTTTGTTGTTAAGTGCATTGAGGTCAACTGGGCCCATTTGGCTCGGTTTTTGCACACTTTGATAGTGTAAAACCGTGGTACTATTAACAATGAAAAATCCTTTAAAATAACTAACTATCTGGTTCAATAAAACAATATAAAACAATGAAACTGATTAGTACATTAAATACAAAACTCATATTATGTGTGGGGGCCGTCCAAATTTAGTTCCTCGCCACACAAAGGGTCACTATTATATGCTAGCAAAGATGCTAGTTGGCTGGGGTTGTTGCCTCTAGGCCAAGCCAAGTTGACAGTTTTCCAACATGGTAGTGTCTTTCTCCGGCGGTATGCTAATTGGGTGCTGGCAGTAGTTTTATATTTGCCATACACATTTGGAATGATACCAATAGTCTCAGCCAACCCTCTATAAAAAGCCATACATATCTAATTTAGGACACTACCCCACCCGCCCTCGGGTTTCTTAATGCAGTCTCTTAACATGAGTGAGTCGTAGTGCCCAAACTGCTCCAAAAGTATGAAATGGATTATCTGATGCAAGCGTGCTTGCATATATTTTAACCAGTAATAAACATTTCAATAAAGTGTTTGGATTTGTTCCTTGCTAGGAGCAAACATCTCTGCAACCACCGCACGGGAATGGCACTAATCCATCTGAGGAATGTGCTAATAGGTCTGTGTGCAGGAGCTTAGACTGAGTGCAAAGCCACTGGCAAAGACCAAAAAGTCAAGTCAGCTCATGCGACCATGATCAAATTTAATCATCAGCAGACTCAGACAAAGACAATTGTTTCAGAAGCACTGCAAGCTGCTGGTGTGAGAAATACAAACATAGCCTTTGCAGGTACAGACACGTCACCCCGTGATGCAAATGGTCCATTTTCAATGAGCTAAACGGATTCTTCCCTTAATTTTTGTTGAGTAGGAAATGAGAGTGTATTTCAATATGTATGAATAGAGGACAGTAGTTGCAATAACAGTTTGTGTTTGGTGATATGACAAATACAAATACAGTGGATTAGTGGAATCTCTGTTTTTGTGGTTCATCAATTTTAGAAAGTGACTAAAATAATACAAAACCCCATACAATATTTTTTTTTCCATAGGACATAGCTAATGCAAATCTAGTATTGGATTAGGCATTGTGTACAAAGAGTGAAAGTGCAAATATCACTGGCATCTTATTCCCCATATTTTCTCCATAAACCGATCAAGTATCAAAATAAGAACATGCCGCGGTGAACGTCATTATCCTGGTCACGTGGTTGTGATGACGCATCCCGTGCGTAAACGAAAGCTGCATTCGTTCATTTCAATGGGAGTTTGCTGACGTAATGGGCAAGAAAAGGCCGTCTTCTATCCAAATGACTGCGCCACTTTTGATCAGAGTAAAATCCTAGGCACGTCAGGTTTGATGTCATTGCGTGTGGGGGTGGCCTCTCCTAATGTGGGCAAAAGCGTGTTTAGCACACAACATGTAATTTAGCAGAATAAAAGTCACCCGGATGTTTACAGTCCAGATTAGGGACCATCCACAAATTACATTTCCAGAGAGAACAATGTCAATGGTGACTTGACTGGTAATTTGAGCCTCTGCAACATGCAATTTGTAGACGGTCCCCAACTTCGATTTGCTATGAGCCGGCCGGCAGAATGAGTTGTTATCGGCCACTTTCATCCCTGCTTTCGGCTGTAGACACAAATCTTTGGCGAGTCCTACATGGCTGTACTGCTTTTGAAGAAGTGCTTCTTTGCTATAGGGCATAATTCCACCTTTGATGTCTGCTGTGGGACGCAATAATTCCTCCGAAGTGGCTTTGTTGTCATTAGCGGCCATGTCATATATGCGTGTTTTACGCACGCGTCACGTCACGATGATCACGTGACTGTCCAAAATGGCCGATACTATACTTAATCCAAAAATATTCATAAAAAGTGCTATAAAATCATAATCGCTCAACATAAATTTACAATTTTTTTCAGGGAAAAGTTGAAATTTAACACATCACAATAGCTAGCCTTGTATTTCTTTAATAGATTGATTTTAAATCAAAGTATTTTATGCTTGTTTACTGAGTGTGGCCCAAAGAAATGTATTAAAACTGTTATTATACCAAAAGCCATAGAAAACAATAAATGAATATGCCTTGCCGTCTGTTGAACCCACAACTTCCGAAATGTTTCGTATGAACGTGCATCGTTTCCAGGAAATGAATGGCCAAGTTATGCTTTTTTTCTGTATGAAAACGGTGACAAAACTTTGATTAGAAAATGACCAAACATGAGCGCGTATGAAAACCAAGATTCCATTTTACACAGACATGCACCCTAACTAAGTGCATAAAGTGTAATATATGAAGTACAGCCTCCACAAGTGAAAACTTTATGGATACCAACCCCCTAGCTCCACCCACAGTCGTCACAACACTGAAAGTTGTACTTGGAAATAGCACAGCTTTTGTTCCGCCAGGTTTAGCAAATGTGAGGTATGGAGCGGTAAACAGCGTCACAATGATGTGGGTGCCGCCTCTGTTCGACGTCAGATGGGTCAATAATGTGGCTCAGTCTGAACAGGGCCAAATTGGATTGGAATCAGATATTCCTGCAGTCTGTCATAGGTACAGATATGTCCATGGCACATGGGTTAAAACTAGAGCTGTCAAACAATAATTTTTCTAAATCAGATTAATCACATCTCAGAATTTTGATAAATCACAATTAATCACTGAATTAAAAAGCCTTTTTTAATCAGCATTTTTTGCCCGCCAAATTTGAAAAGCACCTGTTATGTTTCAATTCTTTCGACCCTCCACTTTTTCTTTCATTTCTTCAATTAATCAATTTATTGAATTAAAGCTTTACTTGCATGTCGTTATGTTTATTCTTCAAACACAACCTGTGCTAACGTAACCATCCGCTGTCAAGCTAAAGGATCATCTGCAGTCAAAATCAAGAGTGCGATTAATACAATTTTTTTTTTGTGATTAATCAATGAGTTAACGCTTTAACTTTGACAGCACTCGTTAAAGCCAAAACCCACGGAAGTGCAATCGTTCACCGAGCAACGAGACCCACTTTGTTGCCAAAGAAAGACTACTTGATTCACCAAGTAGTCCACATCAGTGTGTGCCAGACTTTGGAGGAGAGTACCTCAAATGATATATAAGAGGCAGTGGTGGGATTTGAACCCACACCCGATGAGAGACTGGAGCCTGAGTCCAGCATATTAGACGGCTCGGTCACACGACCCACGGAGGACTTTCTCTGATGAAATTTTGTTGGAAAATTTAAGATCCTTTTCACAAATCCGCAATAGAGGTACCCGTAAAAGTGGCAGTCCATTTCAGCATGTGAAAGGCAAAGATATTGACATTTAGGAAAGAACTTTAAGAGGAAAGACTAATTTGGGGGCAGCAAGTAAACAAAATACAAAGAGAAAAGCAAAGAGCTCCACTTTGTGGCCCAAAAAAATACACGTCAGCAGATTTTCAAGGATGTTACCGCGAATTACATGAAAGTGACAGGATTTGAACCCGCACCTCTTGAGAGACTGGTGCCCTAATCCAGCAACATAACCTGCTTGGCTACACAGGTCAAAATTGAAGACAACGACCTGAGATGCAATAGGTATCCCAGTCTCCTCAATCACAACCAACCTTTGAACATGAATTTTGGGTGCGAGCCCAAGCTACAGACTACTCATGGCGCTGGCGCAAATTCGTCTATGCTGCTTCCAGGGCACTCTTCATTTTCATCCTCTAGGCCATAGGTGTCCGGTCCTGGAGGGCCGGAGTCCTGCAAGTTTTGAATGTTTCCTTTCTCCAACACAGCTGATATATGATCACCTCATCAGCAAGCTCTGCATAAGCTTGATAACGATCTTTCTGATTGGAATCAGCTTGTGTTGGAAGAGGGAAACCTCCAAAACCTGCAGGACTGCGGCCCTCGAGGACCGGAGTTTGACACCTACGCTCTAGGCTCAGCTGATGTTTGTTTTCCACAGCAACAGAGGTGGCTACATTGTAGCCATGTTGGACCGTTTTCTGTCCTTGACATTTTTTTCTTTTGTACATTTGTGAGAGCATTTTTATGTTACAGCAACAAGCAAATCAATACTTCATCTCTCACATGTGTCTAAGTGGAAAGTTGCCACAGGCACAATGTTCAGATTTCTCCTTCTCGCGTTTTTGTAGTCATTTCACTGGGGACCTGAGCAGGGGAAAGGTCAGCAGCGGCAAGGAGGAAACCTCCTGGAACAAACAGAAGTATTATTTTTGATCTTCAAAAAAAGTATTCAAGGTCACGTTGGATGGAAAGCCTTTTGTGCAGAGGTAGCGTAGGTTCAATTTTCACTTAGTTACTGACTGGAAACCAGACTTTATGATGTACTACTATTTTCTATGCATCCTAATGATAATTCGATCAGCTTTGGTCAAATCTGAAACATTTAGAAATGAATAGACCTGAAAGGTTTAAAAAAGAAAAAAGAAATAATAATTCCTTAGAGGTCGTCCAACTCATAGATGTCATTTCTCAGGTGTTTTAATAACATGACCGTGAGATGTTTTTGTCACATGCACTACAATCGAGAATTAAAACAATGAATTAAAACAGAAATTAAAACTCTAGTTAACTAGAGAAGTCATGCGATTAATTACAATTAAAAAATTTAATCGCCTGACGTCCCTCATTTTTACTAATCTTTTCTCCTTTTTTTTTTCAAATTGCATCAGGTGATTAACATTTTTAATCGTAATGAATCGCATGACTTTAATAGTTCTAGGTTTTCATATTCTTGTTGACAAAAGTGGATTTTTTTTTAAACTAATATAAATGGTTAAAATGAGTTTCTGACGTCTTTAGCCGTCAACGGCATTGAATGAGTTAACATGCCAACTGCATGGGAATGTAATAAGAATATGTTCTTTTTTGCACAGGGTATCATGGATGTGAACTTTGCCTGGCACCTGCAGGCACCATGTTTGTTACTACAGCAGATGGTTGCTTATTAGATCTTGTATGTTGTGCGCATAGTGTGAGGCACCAGAGGAGCAGTGCGGCAATTTGTTTACATCGACCACATTCTGGCATAATGATGCTTCCGTGATGCTTCCATGATGCCTTAAACGTTGCCAACACTTGCATGTAGTCTATTGATTAAATAACTGCCTGGTGTCCCTTCGAAAAACCAAATGCATTCAAACCTGAGAGTTGTTATTTTATGTTATGTCGAGAATAGTCAGGGAAAGTCCAAATTCCAACAATTCCACATGATAATATTGTGGTCTGGGCTGGAATTGAGCATTTTCAGACAGCCAGATAGTCATATCAGCGGATATTATCCCAGATAAAAGTCATAGCTGCTCCAGTCTCAGTGAAATAAGAAATATTTGTAAAATGTTTATTTTAATTATTGAAATAATTTCAGATGACAGATTATTCCTGGAATGTACATCATTTTTCATACCTTGAATCAGACGATATCCTGACACGAAAATGACAAGCGGAAAGAAGGACGGATGAAGCCATGTTATAATGTTCATTTTCTGTTCACAAGTGCTGCACAATACATCGAAGAGAATGATAGCTAAGGGCATTACAATGCGTCCACACCCACGCACAAGCACACGCACCCCCCCCCCCCCCCCCCCCCCACACACACACGCACGTACACTTGCAGCTGTCAGCCAAGGTGTAGCATCTCAACACCGTGGATGGAACACATCAAGTGAAAAGAAAACAAACTTTCGGGAAATATCACAACAGCCTGTTCCCACAGTAGGATTTTCTCCAACAAGTCAAAAGTAAAGCCCCTCCTAAAATTGGAACTTTATCTTATAATAAAATATAATTTGTATGCAAGTGGTTCAGCACAATTTTATTTTGTCTGTTAAAAACAAATAAAGTCAATGTTAAATTTGTCTACTATTTTAAAATTGCTTGTGAATATCACGTGACTAAACCTAGAAAACAGGTGCGCCATGATTGGTCGTTACCCGAGTCCTTGGGCACTGTGACGTCATTTTCCTCTGACAGCCAGTGGCAGTACAGGACAAAATGGCTGCCCGTGAGATGGATAAAAACGGGTGGCTTATTCTGCTTAATTCATGGTCTCCCAACTCAATATTAATAAGAATACCATGTTTAGACTATGGAAAGAACATTTTTAACTTAACATAACCTTCATTTTAGAAAGTGTTAATATTTTAAAATTAATTTTAAAGAAATAGTTCTTAACCTTGTTGGAGGTACTCAACCCCATTAGTTTCATAAACACATTCACCAAATCCTTCTTTATTGGAAAAAATAAATAAATATATATATATATATTTATTTTTTATTTTTATTCAAGACATATGCATAGGGTTAACTGGACTGATCTGGACTAATCTGAACTTGCTTACTGTTTATAATTTTACATTACTAAAACTGAATGTCGTAGTGTTAATAATTTAGAATGAACTCATTGCTAAATTGTGTTACTAGTGTATTTTAATAATGTTAATATGTGTAATAATAAATACATGATTAAATAAATATAAAATATCATTTGTGTGCATCACATTGTGCGTGGTTGTGCATATGACACTTACATATTGGAATGCTGCCATTGAAGAACATCCGAGATATATTAAACTTTAACACATTGTAATTTATTACCAGAGCTTACAATATTAGCTCTCATGGGTTCAATGCACTTTGTGTGGGCTGTATATATAGACGTCGATAGACAGAGTTCACGTGGGGCTGATCTGAGGCCAGTCTGCCATGTTGCACATCCTCCTCCCGTTGATCCAGGCCATTTATTATGCAGCAATGCATTGTGGGTGTCTTGATGGAAATACGACCTGTTGTGGTTCGAGCTGCTCCAGCTGCATGAGCCGACGTTGTCCCGGAGCTCCCCCCGGGGAGTACGATATTGTCGCATGGTGTGGAGATGGAGGATGATGATTAACTCATTCACTGCCATTGACAGCTATAGACGTCAAATATTCATTTGAACTATTTATATTCAGGGTGTACCTCGCCGACTGCCCGAAGCCAGCTGGGATAGGCTCCAGCAACCCCCGCGACCCTTGTGAGGACTAAGCGGTTAAGAAAATGGATGGATGGATGGATATTAGTTAAAAAAAAAATATATATATATATATTAACAAGAGTATGAAAACCTAAAAATTTTTTTTTGTAAATTTAGAACAGATAAAAAATTTGTGATCAATTGTTAGTTAACTAGTGAAGTCATGTGATTAATTAAAAAACATTTTTTGTTGTAAATTTAGAACAGATATAAAATTTGTGATTAATTGTTAGTTAATTAGTGAAGTCATGTGATTAATTAAAAACATTTTTGTTGTAAATTTAGAACAGATATAGAATTTGTGATTAATTGTTAGTTAACTAGTGAAGTCATGTGATTTTTTTTGTTTTTAAATAATCGCTTGACGGTATATAGGTTTTCATAAAAAATTAATTGAAATGGAAAATTGTTAAACTAATAGAAAGAGTTCATATGAATTTTTGACGTCTATAGTCGTCAATGGCAGTGAATGAGTTAAACACCGGCAGAGGAAGTCCGCAAGCCGGACAAGAGGAATGGGAAAGAAATATTGCTTTGATTTTTTTCTCCATGCCTTCAACAAATGTTTGTCTCCAAGCTGATGAAAGTGAGACAGGTGCGCAACCACACTGATGAAAGCGCTGACTTGCTTGATTGCGAGTCTTTGTAATTACACACATCAATTAGACAGGCAGCTCCATGAGCGTGTGATGTCACTCCGGGGAATGACAGGAAGGTGTCGTCTGATGAGAGCAGCATTGTTTCCCGGAGATTGATGAATGTTTTCATCATGGGAAAATGCATTTCCTTCTTATGTTCGACAATATTGATGGCATTCGGGAATCGATGCGAGATAATGGCTGGGGTCAGAAGTCAACTTTAAGCTGTTGTTCAGGGGTTTAATTACTTGTGCGTGTGTAATGTGAGCTAAAAAAAAATTGAAGCTCAATGTCTGGTTGCTGCTCAGTGCACATACAATCAATTCATGTGATTTAATGACCCACTTTGCTTTGCATAAAAAAAAAATCGCATTGAAGGTGTTATTTCAAGGGCAAAATCAGGTGAGTATTTAGTATAAGTCTTCCGTTATCCCACTCCAGTGTCATTTTCATTTTTTTTTCCTATCCAGGTTGTAAATTGAGCTGTCACTCACTCAAGCGAAAAAGGTGAACTTTAATTTGTACTTATTGAGGCGGTTAATGAACTATTCAGGGGAATCATTTTACAGCCCAACATTTAAATTTGAATGGCCATCAAGTACGACATTTCACTGTTTAACTGCAGACCTCATTTAGTCGACAATTTAAAAATTACTGTTTGTTTTTGTAGTGAATGAAATAAGACCACTTTTACGACCACCTACTTCCAAAAGGTTTCTTTTATTCTAATCAACGTATTGGCTTGGCCCCAAAAACAAAACAAGTCAAACATGATAGATGACTAAAGAGATGATTGTATTTGGTGTGGTACGGTAGTTGTCTCCCAATCCAAAGGTTGTGGCATCAGTCTCGTGTCCTTGAGCAAGACACTGATTACTTCATCATTAACAGTAAACTGACAATGTTGATGATTTGACACCGAAGTGTTTATTTCTTTTAGAAAAAAAATGGTTTTGAAACAAATCAACCTCAGGAGATTCGCTTTCACATCATCACCACAAAGACTAATTGTCATCACACACAAAAATAATTAGGTGAAACAAATAGCCTGGATAAAAAGTCATCAAGAAGCTTCTCAAGAGAAATAAACAGAACGGAGCAGATAGAAGAGCCAAAAGCCAGATGTTAAAATGAGACGTCGGCCATTGTTGAGCCACAAGCTTGAGGTTATCAGTGCTGACACATGGCTGCTCCCATCTGCCAAGTCTGATGCTCGTCTGGCCTCAACTACTGATACAGTTGTTCTTGCCCGTGCATTTATTCCAGCTTACCAAGTCCAAAATCATACACTGCACTACTCTGTCATTGAAGAGACAAATAGGGAACTTTAACTACGTCATCATCATTGCTCTACTGGCACATTACTGCACACTCCTCAGGACATCATTGGGCATATACAGTTATTGTATGTTGCAAATGCATTGGCTTAAATAGACAGAGTGAAGGTGTACACAGGCAGATTTGAATGAAAAATATTTAATCATTTGAATTTTGATGAAAAACCAAAGCTGAAAATAACAGCTTTATGAATTAATGATGTTAAAGCCTGAATCAAGGAATCACAATAAGACTATGATAATATACTGTAAAAAATGAACAATTGGTGTTCTTTGTTATATACAATGTGCCCTCGCTATAACGCGGTTCACTTTTCACCATCTCGCGGATTTTTTAAGTGCAATTTTGCATGCATTTTTTTTTTTACAGTAATGTACCTATTTTATAAAAAATTTGCAAGGTTTGAACATTAAGAATATTTAAACAAGAGAGAAATGTGAGCAAATGTAAATGCCTCGATGAGAAAAGTGTAGAAACTGCGCGGTGATGGGTTTTAGAACATTAAAACATTTATAATAAATGTAAAACATAAAGCTAACTACTTCGCGGATTTCATTTATTGTGGGCATTTTTTGAAACCTTACCCCAGCGGGAAACGAGTAATCAAGTTTTTATTTCTTAAATTCATATTGAGTATAAGAGCAAACTGTATTTCGTTGTCTAGAAGCAAAGCTAAATTGATTTACAAAAAAAAAAAAAAATGTCTACTGTAATATAAATTGAATTCATAGAACTCAAACTTGGTCAAAATCACAACTCATGACTCTATTGTGAAAACAAACAATATGACTGACATAATGTAAATATGTTATAGGCCACTACTTTTATGCCATTCATTCATTTATTTTCCAAACTGCGTTTTCAGTTTAAAGGCCACACCTCCTGGCTAATGTATGGCTTAGCGTAGCGTAATTCACTTGCGTTTCTGGTAGACTTTCTCTCCAGAGCCCAAATACTTATTAATTTGCCTGCTATTTTCTTGTTCATAGTTGAATGTCTTTCACTTGAACACGGTTCAAGGCAAAAGTTTGTGAAAAGTGTAATCGATCACCCAAGCACTTAATTTCATCGTTAAACACGCTAGTCTAGTCATGCCAATCTTAAATTAGCTTACAAATTAGCATGGCTTCTCCGTCTTTCCTCGTTCGCCTTCTCTAATCGTGAGAACGATATTTATCAGATGTGGATCTTTTTCATCGCCATGTGAGTGATGACTACCGTCACACAAGCAGACAGGGAAGTTTGTTGCTAGCTAGCTGCTTGTGGTATTAAGTAAGTAGCCCCGAGCTCCTCCTACGTCCTGTGCGTCGTGGTCAACCTTAACATGGGAGCATTAGAATTAGAGAGAAAGTCTCCGCAGTTTGAAAAAACTTCATTCGCTATGATTCTGTTTTGCTATTCAATATGTTTTAGTGGGGCGCAAAATCCAAATTTGGATGCGGAACTGCTTTTTGCTTTCCTTAGCAATTACCTCCATTTTGGGTTTCAAGGGAAATATAGGCAAGCAACCAGTCACACATTCTCACCAATAGACAAATGAGAATCTTTAATGAACATAACATGTATGATCTTGGATTAGGGGAGGAAGCTGTAAATAACCCCCCCCCCCCCCCCCCACCCCCCTCCCCTGCAACAACATACAAACTCCTCAAACGATGGCAAGAGCTGAGATTCCAATCTCAAGCCTCAGAAGTGTGAGGCAGACGTTCTAAGCACGACTCCCTGGTGCTAAATCAATAGTCCAAATGGGACTACGGCACTTCACTAATGGCATGCAGTGGTGGGTTCTGTGGGGGTCCGTAGGATTTTGTGCAGTAGTCTGGTAAGGGTGAAAAATCAATGAGGTAATAAACAATCTGTTCAGGGTGGACAACGCTTCCTTCCCATTATACAGTTTGATGGGAAAGTACACGTAAAAATGTCAAATGGTGTTTTTCTTACCAATAAGTAACACTTGATCACAATTTGCGTCTGACCTTCCGCTCCCACACGTTGGATTGATCGCAGCTCCAGTTTAAGCTTTTATAGCTGATGATGGGTCAGTGGGGCTTGTTTGTTATTCAGCGCGATACGCCCCCACCATCGTACCTTGCGTTCACCCCGTGGACATCGATATTCCCATGACCCTTCAAATCACCACGCAGGCTGGGGCCCAGACTGGCGCAACTTTGCATAATCAATATGTAAAAAAAAAAAAAAAAGAGAGTGGAGTTTGAGGTTCCCTCCTCGCAAGAGGAGGAGGCCAATTGAGAATCGATTTCATTGCTCGTCGCTCGAAGGCTGAAAAGGACAAGAGACAAGGACATCCATGCACACCAAGATAATTCCGCCCCGTTGTATCTATTTGTTCCTGTCTCTCAAACTCATTTACACTTTTACCACAAGAGACAAGCGTGACCTTTGAAAAGGTTTTCCATCCTCTCTCGTTCCTTCTGATGTGTTTGAGGCCAGGTGGGCCAGCAGGGTGGCCGTCACTTATAAGGGCGCTGCCCTTCGCTGGCTTCATAAGGAGGGTGCTCACCTGTGACTTGATTGACATGCATGGAGACGATCTGTTGTGATCTGAGAGGCGGATGGAGAGACGCCTTGTTGACGCTTTGGATGAGCTTCTTCCGCTTCCTCTCCATTCTGTCTGTCTGTCTGTCTGTCTGTGAGGGGAGGGATGAAGCCTGGCTGCTCCCCAGAGAGCTGGAGGGCGTTTTAAGTGAAGAGATGGTCCTGCTGAGAAAGACTTAATCCTGCTGTTGAGCCTCCCAGGCACACAACACTTGAGAGTTCTGTCCTGGTTGCTTCAGTCTGCGTTCGTAGCGGTAAGACCAGAAGATTACTCAGCCAAAGGAAAGGTTTTTTTTTTCTTTTTCGGACTATATAAATTGTTTGTTTAAATACACCAGCAACTTATTTTCCTCTCCTGTCAGACACATACATACATACCAACAGGGTCCTCGGTGCCCGTGTGCTCAGCGTCCAAAAAGTGGCGCATCTTCATTTTCGTGCCAAGGCAAGTCTGGTTTAGCGCGTTGTGTCTGCTGGGCGTTCCAGCAGACACATCTCGCAAGTTGATGATAAGAAGTAGGGGTGGGAATCTTTGAATGTCTCACGATTCGATTCCGATTTTTGGGCCTGCGGTTCGATTCAGAATCGATTTTCGATTAAGGGCGATTTTTGATTCAAAATGATTTGATTGACAATGATTTTTGCTTCAATCTAGAGATGTGCAATTATAATGATCTACTCCTGTCTGACTCGCTAATGCTAATTAGCGCGCTACTCGCGGCACTTTTATCACTCAAAAGAACGTCTCAGCGCTGAAAAACAAACAAACTTTTATCGTAATAACAAAATCGTGACTTTTTCTTTCTACTCTCTAATGTCGCTATATCTTAACAGTGTATTAGCCCGCGTGGAACCACACTGCCCCTTAGTGGCCTAACCGGGTACAACATGAACAGCGCTTCAAATAAAGGCACACACAGACAAAGGTATGACAGTACAAAATAATGTAAATAAAATCGATTTTGTGACATTTAAAATCGATTCTGAATCGTACTAAATGAGAATCGCGATTCTTATGAGAATCTATTTTTGGCACACCCCTAATAAAAAGTACATTTTAGATTTGTAAAAAGTAGGTCTAAATGGTGGTGTAACACAATTTTGTTGGATGCAGACAAATTCAGGGCCCCATGGACATGTGAGATGGGGGATTCTCAGAAACAACAACCTCACACAGAAACCGCCCGCGTACTTTCCTCACCGATGCCCTATTGAGAGCATCCTAACGTACGGCATCTGCGTGTGGTTATGCAGCTGCGCAGCGGCAGACAAGAAAGTGCTCCAACGGGTCTTTACAGCCAAGAGGATTACTGGAGGCTGCTTTCCTTGGCGGATACAGTTCTCACTGCTGCCTCCACTATGCTTCACTGTAAGTATGTTCTTTTATTTTGGAGATGAGCAGTGTTGTTGACACTACTAACTTTTGGAATTATGGCCAAACAGTTGGACAATACGTTTTCCCACACACAATTAAGAAGTTGCACTAATAGCTACGAATGCAAGTGTTTTTTATTTGACTGCTGAATTTATTATCTTTTATTACTTTTTTTTTTAGATAACCTGTGCATCATGTTCATGATTATGCCGGTTGAGGCTGTCCCCACGGCAGTGAAACGATATGCTTTGACGTGCCGGCAAGGACATCTTGCTTGTGAATGTCACATGATCAAACGCAGAAAACAGGTAAGGCCTGATGGTCGTTACCTGAGCACAAAATGTCTTTTTTTAATCGACAGCAAGTGGAAGTACAGAACAAAATGCACACTAAGCGGGCGAATTTTGCTACTTTTTACTATTTTCCATAAGCAATATTAATCAGAATACTGTAGACTAGTGGGTGTGCATAAATAAATGTTTTTGACTTGACCCTTTATTTTAGAACCACATACAAACATAACGATTAGAATACAAATAAACAAAACTCATGTGTGTTTTCCTTCTTCCCTTCCTTGCGGTTTTTGACAAAATTTAGAAAGAGTTGAACTTTTGGATTGGATGGATGGGAAAGCACATTTGACTGTATGTACATTGACATGGCTTCCTCTTCTCGAGTTTCATTTTGTGCATCTACCTTGTGTTCTTTTTAAATAACCTGATAAGAACATATCAATAAAAATGTCCTCCCTCGCCGTTTTGCTTAGCCTGAAGCTTAACTCTGATACAGATATTTAATACAATGCCGACAATTAGCATCGGCTAACCTTCACCCGGTCAGAAGCCACACAACCCCGCCCCCTCCTCCTTTTTTGCACCGTGCCAGCTGTGCTTTGAGCACTTTTGAGTCCTATTCTGGGTAACATGATCCCAAGTATGGTGACACTCACAGCAGGCGAGCATCTGCTGAAGGACAAGCGTGTCGCTCTCAAATGCTGTTTATTCAGGGGGAGCTTTTCAGCGTGCGCGCGCGTGTGTCTGTGTGGAAACTTGAGAAATGCTGAGAGGTTTTATTCCATAAACTGCTGACACTATCAAATATTAGAATCGATATTTCCTTGACTGTAAGGTCTCACTATCTAGTTAGAGAAGATTTTTAGCCAATTGGGTTGAACTTTTCTGCTCGTCAGCAAGAGTCCCGCCGTGTCACTGCCTGGTCCCCCGAGTATGAATTTGAATCCAGTTTTCTCCGAATCTCAGAAAACCGTTTGGCACCTGTCTTTGGCTGCCGCTTGAACTCCCGATCATAGCGCCCGCCTGCAAATCTCTCCCATCTGAAACAACACTGGCAACACTTGCACCTTGGGCCAGACCGCCCCCCCCCCCCCCCACCCATCTGCTGTCCTGGCAGCGCGCACACGCATGGAGATTATCTACTTAATCTCAGCGCTCCAAACCAGAGCGCCTGCACATACACGCACACGGCCATGCTGCCATTTTGGCGGGACTGAGGTCAGATAGCGATCACGGGGTTCCCGGGGGAGCGAGCGCGGGCGGTCTGGTAACGTGACCTCTGCAGGTTGGTGCCCCGGGACCTCATTTTTGACGCTTCTTTCTCATGCCATGAGCTCACTTGCTTTGCGATGAATCTGTTATGAGCGTGTCCAAAGACAAACAACACCCTTAAAAGACAGGACAAGACAACTCACTCTTACTTTCCCCATAACGCTTCAGCTGCCAGAGGACATGACACACGAGGCCACACACTCCGGCAGGCCCCGGCTGGAAATTCCTGGAAGGCAAATTGGATTGTTTTTCTGTGAACACTCAGAGGGGCTCGTGATTAATTATTCAGCAAGTTCTTCCCGTCCCTGCAGCGAACGCAACACCTGCCAATTATTTAAAGCTGCGCACATCACATAAACACATTACTGTTTCATGTTCATCTATTTTGTACATCCTAAAATGAACACAGATTACTCATTTAAAGTAGTTTACCTTCATTTGTTTAGTTCTACACATTTGTTTGCTGGGTTTACTTATTTTTTATTTATTTTTAATCAAACAGTTAAGATCCCAACATCGGGTATTATTAACAATTTTTTGGCCACAATACAACAGTACAACTTTGCAGCAAATCCATTTTCATAAGCTTTTAAAAGCCATAAAACAAGTCATAACCCCTCAAGAGGTTAGTGTGGACGTTTCCATAACAGCAGTTTTATCAGAACAGCCCTGGAGACATTTTCATTGTTTTCCACAAGGACATGAAGAGACGATGGCTACTTGATAAACCTCTCAACTACCTCCATACAAAAAAATACACATACTTTTTCCCCCTACTTATTTGTATAGTTGACCAAACAAAACAATTTTGTCTTACATTTTTGCGCCTGCACTTTTCTCAACAATCTCGGTGACCTTGTGAGATTCACGTCACTACAACTCAAGGCGGCCGTTTTGTAACAATGCCGCCGCATATACCACACATCAACTTTCTTAAGCTCATGTTCTGGATCTTATTCCAGCTATTTCTGCTCTGGGGTGAAAGGTTGAGTACACCTTTGATTGGTCGCCAGCCAAATGATTCAATTAAAAGTCATCATTTATTCGGGACATTAGGGTTCTTATTGCTTTCTTGTCCAGGGCACATGAAGAACAGACAGTTGGTCATTATAAATCTGGGGGACGGACTGTGGGCTTCCAGAAGAAAATTGGTTGAAAACATGGAGACATTTGCATATCATTTTAAAGAAGTGATGGCTAATTGATTCTTATTGATTGATTTGAGAGTTACTTGAGGCTGACTGAAATTAATGTCGGCCTGTTCCCAAAATAATCGTTTGGACTTTCTTCTGGAAGTGATGCTGCCTGATGCTTAACTCCTCCCCCTCATTCTTCTGTGCATCCTGATTAGGCCGGTCGAGGATGTCTCCATGGCAATGAGACGATATGTCAGTTATATGCATATGCATACACTACCCTACGATCAGTGCATTACCGTCCCCCCGTCCCCCCCTCCCGTTTACATACTTGGCCAATAAATCAGATTGTAAGCCACACCAAAATGTAATATGTTTCCTTCTTTTTCTTAATACATTAATAAAACAAATGGCAAAAAACGAAATATTTCCATCTACATTTATTAAAAAAACAAAAACAGAACAAAACATCCAGTGTCTCTCCCTCCCCGGGAAAGAGACAGAGCAACATGTTCAAAAGCATACAAACCAGCAAACTGTATTCTAGCAGCATCCAAATGTTGGAATCTCCAAAGTCATCATTTATATATTTAAATATATAGGTTTTTTGTTGTTGTTTTTTTTTGCCCTGCCCAGCTACATACGCACTTTACAACATACACTGAGCTTTATCTCTCCTTAGTGCAGAAAAAGAAAATCAATTACCCTTAATAATAAAATAAACAACTTTAGGTTAAATAAGCTTAAATAACAGTGTTAAATACAAGACACTTCTGTGGCCGATATGTACAGAAATAAACACATTTGGCATTGTAATTGTGGTTCACTGGTGCTTGCTCTAATGCTCTTGAAAACCACTGCATAAGAACGCGATCAACTACACATAGTCACACATACAGGCACGCTCGCTCTCTCTCTCTCTCTCTCTCTCGCTCACACACACGTTTCTATCAGTGAGCCACAGACAAGGCATGTGTTTAGAAAAACCAAAAGAGAAACAAATCCGATTTACACCCAAGAGTTTTAGGCACAATCTCCTGCTTTCAAACCCAACTGCTTCATGTTTGTGCTAACCTCTTCATAGTTCGATTCCTAACACAGTTTCATAACTACAACTTGTTATTGCTAGGACAGTGCGACAGTGAATGGAGACTACCGGCGATGGCGTGTAGGGGAAAAGCACCTTTGAACGTCAAAACTGCTGCCGAAATGTGACACGTCATCACAACACCGAGGGAGCAAAAAGTCGAGTCGAGTTGAAATAGAAAGAAAACGGCGCAAATAAAACCCCTTTTTAGTCACTTGGGGAACTCAAAAAGTCTCAAGTTGAGGTACATTCATTATTTCTTCAGCTGTACTTTTCACCCAGGGGTTGAGTCCCCCTTGAGCGTGTACCACTTGATGAAATCCTCTTCCCCCAAGCAGCTGCGACAGCGTGCCGAGCGGAGTACAGCTGCAGGTACAGTAGACTGACGCGACACACAGTACGTAGGTAGGTTACAAGTTGACTACAGTAAATGAGCTTTACATTCCACTACTGGAAGAGGATCTGGTGGAAGAATTCCTCCCCTTGCAGCCGGAGATGAGGGAATTTCCCAGGAGCAGTCTCAGCTGGCGTGACGGAGAAACTGCTAATGCCACATACAGAATGCGAGGAGGCCTGTTCACATAATGCGAGTCTCTCATTCTATAGCCTTCCCAAGACTATTCACAGGTGTTGCGGACGGACCCGGGAGCCTCCGATACGTCCGTCGCCATCTCAGGGCTTCTTGTCGATGCTGTGAAAGAACCACTCGGTGAACTTCCTGAGCTGAGCCGACGCCGTCTGGCTCTCCTCCTGTAGTCGCATGTTGTCCTGCCTCAGGTGCTGAACCTCCTCCTGTAGCATGGCCTTGTCCTCCTTCTCCTAAACACACGCGACGTGAACAAGGTTAACAAGAGCACTTCGAAAATGTTGGGCGATTAAACATTTTGTTAGTTTGGAGATTTGTGTGGTACATCTGCAGGGGGGGGGGAGATTTTCAACAAATAGTTATGGGGAAACATTTTTGGAAGAATACTTTCGTAACAGTATTATACACTCTAAAAACAGTTGGGTAAAAAAAGTAACCCAAACATGGTCACAAATGGACCGATCCTCTACTTTGAGTCAAGAAAATGGGGTCATTTTGTATAAAACAACCAAGAAAGTTGGGTCAAATTGACCCATTAAGTGGATCGGTCCATTTTTCATCCATAATTGGGTTACTTTTGACCCAATTGTTTTTGTTTTTAGAGTGTATACTATGCACTCTAAAAACAGAGGGTAAATCTGAACTAACATGTGGTTTGTTTTGTACAAAGCAACATTTTTGGGTTGTTTAGAACACTTTTGGGGGGGTCAAACAACAAACATTTTGTCAAAATGTGGTGGTAGTGGATTGGCCCATTTTGGGTTATTTTTTGTCCGAATTTTCAGATGTTTGTGTAAATGTATTTCATTTAAAATGATTTCCTGATGTAAAGTTGATTTACATAAGGTACATATGAGAGACAATTTGATCTGTATGTTCCATCCTCATTTAAAAATTAAAACACAGACTCATTAGATTGTTGTATTTGCACTTATTTTATGTGAAGAAATGACAAATTGTTCATATGATTTGCAACAAGATCAATAAAAGTGAATATTTTCCAAATGATCACAAAAAAGTGGGGAAAAATCCTTATTTATGGCTTTTTAGGTGACAAATAGAGTGGTGGAGATAAAATTGCAGTGAATGTAGCCTTTGAACTCAAATGTGTTTGACGCTCCTGGTTTAAAATTATAGATAGGAAGTTGCACATGAGCAAACTAATCCTGATGACAAAAAGTCTCTTTGGCGAAGGTAACAAAGATGGAGGAGGTGCATCCATCCATCCATTTTCAAAAGCAGCATTTTTGAGTCGCGGGTGAGATGGCGCCAATCATGGAGACATACAACCACTCACATGTCCATTCACAACTATAGACCATCTTCAATGAACCAAACATGCAAGCGCCACACAGGAAGGCCAGAGGCAAGATTTAAACGGAGAACCTCAGTCCTGTGAGTCACATTCGCTAACCACTAAAAGGAGGAAGTACATAATTAAAAATTCTTAAAAAGAGGTGGATGAAAGTGTCGCCATTACAAACGCTTTTCATCATTAAAGGCAGATATTAACATAGCAAAGCAGCCTTTTTAGCTTGATAAAAGTGCACTTCCTGCCATTTCTAAAAGTGAATGATTAGAGGAGGGGATACATGAAGGCCTTATATAAAGAGGCAAGGAAAGCAGGCAATTGAATGAGGCCTGTTGCTATTGTGCAGACACACGGGGCACTTATGAGTCTATTCTGAGCTGGACTGGCATGGAGATAAATGGAGAGCAAACGGAACGGAACGCTTAGAAGCTGAAGAAAGACATTAGATGTGGGCGAAGTTACCTTTCGGAGGTCATGCTGCAGCTGCCTGAGGATCACCTCCAGCTGGTTCACTTTGCCAGTCAGTGTAGATGGGGCGCTACAGAGCGGGAGATTTGAAAAAAAGAAGAAAAAAGAAAGAAAAGTCTATTAGTCCCGCAATGGTCACATGATTTTTTTTTAAGCAAAAAATAATACTAAATTAAATTAAAAAAAGATCATAAAATATCTTTGTAAACTGAGAACAATAAGAGTTACAGTATATGAGGCAACTTTACATGAATAATAAATACTATATAGGCAGATAGGAATGGCATTGTACATGAATATATAAACGCAATATATATACAGTAATCACTTACATTATTGTATTACAGACTGCTTCTCAATTTCTTATTGGAATGAAACTATTTTTATTTGCGTATTATGTTGCAACATCCAATTTGCGTATTATAGTACTTGAATAGTATTCTTCTGATTAGTAGTTGTAAACTCTCATTTGGAGCTTCAACTACACCCCCCCCCTTCCCAAAAGAAGATTTTCTAGGGTTAAGCCCATATCCTACTAAGGGATGAGCGTTTCCTAAACAGTCTTAATGGTCTTTCTTGTTGCAAGGAAATTTTGAAGATGTTCAAAGAAAGACAATTAACACTGTTATACAAGCATTAGGACTGTTTAGGGAACCATTCATTTTTAGAGAGCGTTTAGGAAATGCTGCAACCTTAAATGAGCCCTGACGTGACGTGACGTGAAATCAACATTCGCTAGCATCGCAAATGTTCGCCCCATCAGTGCGATACGGGCTTTAGGAAAAATAAATGAATAAACCAATAAAAGTGAAAATTATACAGGATATTAAAAAATATAATTAAAAAATTAAATACAATAAATGGAAATAAAACAACTAATATATATATATACATAAATAAATAAAAGTGATACTAAATAGAAGAAAAAAAATGATTAATTTTTTTTAAATTAATGTGGAAATAAGTACAAATATATTTGAATATAATTAAACATCAATCAATAAATAAAAACGCTCTGCACTCACATTTATGTATTTCATGCTGCAGACGCTCACTCGACCATTAAAAGGCAGTTTGCAACGGCGGAGTCCAACCCAAGACACAATTTGACCTGACACATCACCAGCAGCATGAAATAAATAAATATGAGAGCTGAGCGTTTTTATTTATTAATTGATATTTAATTCTATTAATATATTTATTTTTGTATTTATTTATTTATTTGTATTCGTTTATCTATTTATTTATGGATAATAATATTTTTGTTTGTTTTTATTTCCATTTATATTTATTTGGGGGATTTAATTTTTGAATTATATTTTTATATCTTATATATATATTTGTATTTTCACCTTATTTATTTATTTTTTAATTTAGGCCGTTTTGGTCCTCCATTAAAAGAGGGGGACTACTGTAAACACAATGGATGTAAACAGCAGCCACGACAGTCAGCAGCTCTGCATGTTGAAATAAAGACTGTAAATAGCTAAATAAACATTTAAAAATAAAATAAAGCATCAACACTATCAGCAGGGCAGTGACAGCAACAAAATAAAAATATTTTATAATCTCACTTTGTATCTTTGCAGACATAAATGTGAACAAAAGAAGAAATAATAGGCGGGGCACTGTTTGTGACAACTATACTGGAATAAATTTGATATGGACTACACAGTTATGAGCATAGTATTGGTTGCAAGTGAGATTATGTCATTTACAGTTTGTGCTTGGACGCATACAGTATGCTCATGTGCCCTAGGTGATTTGGTGCCCGAGGCAAAAGTGTAGATTCTAGCCCCCCCCCCCCCCGAGCCCTGCTCATGTCATTACGTACGCTGCTGCATCTAACGCCGCTCCTTCCGCCTCCACAACCCGTCTGGTCAGCTCTCGAGATAGCTCCAGTGCTTCGGCTCGCTGCATGTCCGTCATGGTGCAGAAAGACGCCACACGCTGGTCTACAGACACAATAGGTGACATATGAGGTCAGAATGTTCATCTATAAATAGTACATTGACATCATTCAAGCCAAATATGAAGAGGATATGAAAAAAAGGACTCTCTTGCTCTCCCACAGAGCGATGAAGGAGGCAGACAATATGGAACAAGGTGGTAAACAGAGCGTTGAGTTCAACCCCAAACTCCTCCCCCCCAGCGAGTTTTCCTCTGGCAGCTGTTTGGCTCTTAATGGGCTGAGAGGAATCAGACATGCTTCTTTTCCCGTATCAGGCCCTTAAGCTTTCTCAAATCCCGGTGGAAAAGCCAAATTTAGCATGTTATGCTTGGGACTGCTCAGTTCTGGAGGCATAATGCTCTTTTCTTGAGTAAGCATCCTCTCTGTCCTGCGCTCATGGTGTGAGACACAAGATAGGGGAATCTGCATATTCACAGGAGAGATTAAGAAAAACCCTTCCTTTAATGTAGCACTAATCCAGTCAGAGACAAAAAGCTAATTGAGTCTGGAGGTGGATGCTCAGACGAGCCAGGAAAGGGACACCAAGCTTTCATTTACATATGAATGAATATTTTCTTCATATTCGGCATATGTGTTTGAAAGATTAAAGACACAGAAAAGCAGTTTGTGTGTTTTGAAAAATGTAGCGTAGAACTGGAGTATGCGAACAGATGAAACAAACAGTAGCTATTAGATTTCGCTGCAAAAGAAATATTACAGTGTGCAATAATCATTTGTGAAGTCTTATTGAATTGAAGCAAATGACATTTTTGTTGTTAAAATGTAGTAAGGCCCCAGAGCATCTGCCCTGCGCCCGTGTCTCCGGGTCTAAGTGAGCAGTGGTGGTTAAATCGACATACACGTATAATCATAGCACAACAAGAGCCTCTAGCCACGTTCGGCTCCAGCAACAAGCCTCTATTTGTACGCGCCGTCGTTTTCGTCCGGTCGGGCTGCCTGTCACACTCGGCATCATTCGCCCTGTTTCTATTCCACTTAAATGCTCTGCTGCAGGGCAATGCAGCAGAAAATGTATCAGTGAGGAATCCGAATCAGGAGTTCTTATTAATTATGACAAACGAGTAGTCACATGCTACATTGCCTGCTCCGTGCACTCGGGGTCAGAGGGAGTTCAGGCATGCTGGCGTTTCTGTGACAAATGGGAAATACTCTGCAAGCAGGATCATAAAAGAAAAAAAAAATGATGTTGCTGACCATGAGAAAAAAATTATGACGCGTATCATCACTTCTTCAATGCAATTAAAGTGCTCTCTCAATTGATGGGGACCAGTCGCTCTGGTTAATTTGAGAAGACAACAGTTTGTTATTAATTCGGGAAAAAAAGGAACAGATGCTACTTTTAGTATGAATTTCACATAACTTTGATGAGGAGTGAGACCAAGGTTATAGTTTATTGCATATCTGGCACAGAGGAGAATCCAGGAACTGATATACTGTATATATAATGGCTCGGCTGACCAGATGTCCCGATTTGACCGGGGCAGTCTCAGTTTTGAGCCTTGGGTCCCGGCGGATCTCCCTTTTTTTTTTAGACGCACGTTTCGAAACATGCGCTTTTGTCTCGTGTGTGTTTGTTTACGGGGGTTGCTTAGAGAAGACTGCATTGACTATTTGTGTGTGAGAATGAGTGCGCCGGCTGTGATTGGCTAAGGGGGCGGAACCAGGCGAACTTAATGAAGACAATGTCACTTTACTTTGCCGTGACAACACAAATCTACAATATTTGTTTGAGAGAAATATTTTATTTATGTGTATTTGTTTGCATATAAAACTTAAAAGTTGTGGTTTTCTGTTAAATGTTGGTGAAATGATTTAAATCAATAATATTTTGTAACCAATGACTTCGGATTTGGGACACACAATTCTTGTTTGGACAGAGAGAGAGAGAGAGAGAGAGAGAGAGAGAGAGAGAGAGAGAGAGAGAGAGAGAGAGAGAGAGAGAGAGAGAGAGAGAGAGAGAGAGAGAGAGAGAGAGAGAGAGAGAGAGAGAGAGAGACATTTTACAGGAGTACATAATCTGCTTGGGCTGTGAATGAATGTGATGTACTAGGAAGAAGAAGAAAAATAAAAAGAAGAAGAAGAAGGAGGAGATTTTGATTGATTTGATTTTGAAGAAGGAGAAGAAGAAGGGGAAGAAGAAGGAAAAGGATCTGTCGGTCCGAAAACAGCGGTGACAAACTGTAACTTTCAACGGTGATGAACTGTAATTTGTGACACCCAAGTACGGTTAAAACAATGACGGACTGATGATGACAGTTTGTTTCAGCTTGAAATAATGATGGACTGACAATGATGAATGATGGACTGGCAAAATGTACTGTCACGCCCACCTCTGGATACATCATTTCCGTTTGAGAGAGATGCATAATCTTTTTATTTCTTTAAGTTTTAATACACCTAGAGAATAGGAGTGGAACAGTATCAATATTAGTAATTTGGACATTTTCTCATTTTATTTTTTATTTAATATTTAACTTTAGCAAATGGTGCTCTGCTTAATGGATTATAAAAGCCATTTGTCTGGGAGGAAAGAGTGTACCACATATATAGTAACTGTAGCACTATTTTTGGTCTTGGCAGAGAAAAAAAAAACCTGCGCAACCAATTTTCATGAAACTACCAGTCTGTGAAAAAAAAAAGAAGTCCAAAATCCACCTGAAGGCTGATTACTTAGTGAGCAGTGCGGTGTTGGGCTTGCAGTGTCAAAAATAGGCTCCATTTCCAAGCTAACTCGCTTGACAGGAATCAGAATAAGGCTCAGAGCAGAGGGTAAAAAGCTAACAATTCCCAAAGGTTGCCTCTATGAACATTTTGGAGAGACAGGAAGAAGTAAACTATTCTAAACCTACACATGCAAGACAGAAAGTTCTTGCGGACTGCAGACAAACAAACATATAAGGCTAAGCAGCAAAAGAGGAAAGGCGGGTGTTGTCTAGGGGGCACTAGCAGCTTGAGGAAGGCAGGTTACCTTCAAAGGCTTTTGCTGCGCCAACCAGGTGAGACCAGTCCAGGCCTGTGGCAGTGTCTGGGAGGGGCATGAGGCCTGGGTCGCTGAACTTGGACCTGTCTGCCAAGAAGCCGTCAGAGAACCAAAACTCATCTGCAGAGACAGGCGGGTGCCCAGATCAGTGTCGGGGCCTGGTGCTGAGTTGAGGGCTCATTTTGGAGTTGCCCATTCATTTGCAGCAGGGCATATGTGAAGGGTTAGGGAGGGAGTGGGCATAAGGGGGGGAGGGGTGGTAATTGGAATCTCACTTCATTAGGATGTATACCCACAACAGCTAACTTTAATATATGCTTAGTTAAACATCTCGTTTAAAATCTGGCATTCAAGTCAATATTGACTTTGACTGTCTCAAACTGCAAAGTAACTTTAAAGACAAAGACCGTTGGGTGGATTGACACAAAACCAATTTCTCTGCATATCAATTCCAAAACACCGCGAGAGGCGATAAATAACCTGTCAAAGTGAATGTCCCATGTTTCAATCAATATCGCCCTTCCCTGCGACTGTCTACCACCGAGCCCCTAAAAAAATATCCACTGCAATCAACAGGCCACAATTCCAAAGAGACATTTTGAGAAGCGTGAGATGGGAAGCACATATAGAGACAGAGAGCTTGAGCCGATCCTTCCGTTCTATTAGCCAGCAGTTTCAGGGATTCATTTGACTAAATTGGGCTGTTTCACAACAGAAAAAAGCGAGAGCCGCTGTTCTCAACCATCCTTCAAAACAATCAGGAATCCATCAGGGTGACAGCTAGACAAGGCTAAGGAGCCAAGCATCCCCCTCAAAAGCTGTTTTCTGTCTAGCAGCGGCAGCCAGAGACGGCTGAGGAATAATGTGGAAATGAGACATGAGGGACAGAGAGGGGAAGGCAGACAGTGACTGATGAGTGAATGGAGCACTGCGACTGACACACGCTAGCATGGAAACACGGACACGTTCACGTCACGTCGGAGCTGAGCTTTAAAGGCCTGCACTGGTGCAAGCAGGACACATCACACTTTTTTTTTTTTTTTTACTAATACATATTCATAGGACGCCGTGGCAAAACTAGCCAGCAGTGACAGGTGTCGACTCGGCTTCAGACGGCGCGGCGAGCCTCTTGTGGGCAACACGCCGCCTAACACGCACTTCCAATTAGCTGGCGATGCCAAGGAGTTTTGTTGGAGTGTTTTGCTGGTGGGGCCAGTGAAATTGTTTTGATACAAGTAGCTCTTCAAACAAGCATCCGTACGCTGACTCTCATCTGGAGCCAAGGCTCGCTATTGAGAACAAGCATTTGAATAAGTTGACTTGCCTGCACAAAGTCATACAATTATGGTAAATAGTTTGTCATTTTATGTGTAATTAATCAGTGTCTTCTCCTCCGAGCTTGCACTTACTCCTCAGGTTGGATTGCGGCTGGTTGTGGATCATGCGAGGAGGCAGCGTGCAGTGGTAAGGTGGCGTGGTGCTGAACAGGATGTCGTTAGGCATGGCTTGGTCCAGCATTGAGCTGTGGGAGCTGGCGTACGACGAGCCCTTGCGGTTGCTACATACACTCTCGTCCGATAACGTCCGGTACAGGGAATGACGCGGCGACAGACTTCCTGTCACGGACAGCTGGGTGGAACAAAGAAAAAGAACAACTTATCAAAAGGAAGTCAACAAGAATCTAAAAACACTTTGTGCTTTAATCAACAGCGGGTGGTTAAGGAGATAACAGATGCAACGACATCAGGAATCAACAAGAATTCTTCTTAGAAAGTAGAAAAGCGCTGCACATATCGGAGCTCCTTCATAGAATATAACTAAAGGGAGTAGATCGGCTTAAGGTCGCGAGTTCCTTCCTCAACCCTTGAGTCAAGTCAAGTCAAGTCAAGTGACTTTTTTCTCTCTATTTGGTCCCACTCTAAATAGAGTCAAATTTACTTTGCAGAATTTACTGTGTAGTTTTTTTTTTTTTTGGATTTACAATTAACAGCTATTAACTAGTTAGGAATGTTAAAATTCTACCTAAAACATTGCCTTTACACCATGGGTCTAAAACTCAACTTTTGGAGGCCACTTGAGATTGGGAGTGTCTGGGTCGCATCAAGTATAAAAAAAAAAAATACAACTAATCCAATTTTCTTAATCCTTATTGATAAAAGATCAGAACATTGATAGAGGGAGTCCTCGAGTTATGGCGAATTTGGTCAGATTTCACCGTTAAAGTCGTTATTTACATCAAAATACTTTGTACAGTAATTTAAAAAAACATATTTGCGCGACCCGGAAGAGCCGGAACCAATATTTGGTGTTTCAGCACGGTTATTCATCGCTGACGGACGGCAGAGCGGAGCTAATTCAAACTTAAACACAGAAATATGACGCGCCTGCTCAATGGATGTCCGTTGCTGGAGGCGACAACAACACAACTTCAAATAACTTTGAAATGGCATGATTACTGTGGGAAATTAATAAAAAAGAAGGTGCTACTGACGAGGCACGAGCGCCGTAAAATCGAAACGATGTAGGTCGCGTACGATGTAACTTGAGGACTTCCTGTATGTGTGTGTGTGTGTGTGTGTGTGTGTGTATATATATATATATATATATATATATATATATATATATATATATATATATATATATATATATATATATATATATATATATATAGACCCCCTTAATATATATATATATATATTAAGGGGGTCAAAATGATCGCGTTAATATCACGTTAACTTAAAGTACCTTTAACGGCACAAATTATAAATACAGTTGCAACCATATTTCTATTAGATTAACATTTCTTCCTACTTTTATGTTAACAAGAGTATGAAAAAAAGATTGTACATTTAATTGTAAATTGAGATATAAATTGAGATATAAAATGTGCGCTTTATTTTGCGATTAATCGTGAGTTAATAATTGAAGTCATGCAATTAATTACGATTAAAATTTTGAATCGACTGACACCTCTAATGTTCCCCGGGGAAATTCTGACAGTGTGAATGAATTTGCTCTATAAACAAATCAGAACTTCCACTCTGCTTAAATCTAAAACATACGACAACAAAATACAAAGGTGTCATTACTTCCAATATACATTGCAATAAAGGTTTGGCAGCATTCTTGAGATGCTTCTAACAAAGGTATTTTTTTTTTATCAAGATACTGTCGATAGTGCAGTCTACTAAATCACCATTTTACTAAGCCGAGTGCATACTTCCTCTAGAAGGCATATACTGTGCAAACTGCTTTGTGTGTGTGCTTGCCACAATAGACTGAGAACGGACTCTCAGAGGCCAAAGCTGCGGTCGCCATACAAGGTCAGAAACAACTACGGTAGGAGAGTTGGAAAAGCATTTTCCTTCTGAGGGGATTTCTGCTCATAGAGCTGTATTCCACAATGGATACATACAGAGTTTCAAGGCCGTGGCCAGAATTTTGACAGGGATCTCCTCTTGAAACACGCAAAACCACACAGCGCAACCCAATCCGTCATTGCTCTGTTCAGCTTACATAAACATTGCTGGAGAGGCATCTGAAGTAGCCACTAATGATATGCAGGGCTGTCAGCCAGATGGGTAAATGTCGGCCTAAAGCGTCCTGACTGTAACCATCACTGACTGGCGTCCACGCAAGCCAACACCCAGCCATCTCTATTTCAAAGATGGTGCTGCCGCGAACCCCCATAGTAAGATGCTAACAAACAGCTAATTCAAGTGTGTACACATGCTGCGTCCTTAGAAGCTCTGAGACTTTAAATTAAATTGGAAGTACAATTAAATACTCAGCCCCACTAGCCTAAACACGGTATTATGAATAATATTGCATTTGTGGAATATGAATAAAGCAGCAAAATCCACCAGTGATAGTATATACATCTCAGTGGGCGGCCATTTTGTCACTGAGGTAATGACCAATCACAACTCAGCTTGCAAACGTCACATGACCAAACTCAGAAAACAGACGAGCCGTGATTGGTGGTTTCCTGAGCAACTGTGATGTCATTTTCAGTCAACAGGAAGTGGCAAAATGGACGCCCCCCCTGAGATAGATTTTGCTGTTGAATTCATATTCCACAAACACGATATTAATCAGAATACTGTTTAAACTAGTATGGAGGCTGCATAGAACATATTTTCGTTTCGACTTTACGGTGTCCGCGCCTTCTTTTTTTATTATTTTCCCACAGTAATCACGCCATTTTAAAGTTAATTAAAGTTGTGTTGTTGTTACCGTCAAGTTACCATTAGCTCCGTCAGCAATGAATGTCCGTGCAGAAACACAAAATATTGGTTCCGGCATCTTCCAGGTTGCGCAAATATGTTTTTTTAAATTTACTGTATAAAGTATTTTGATGTAAATATCAACTCTTAAGATGAAATCCAACTTAAGTCGAATTCGGGTAACATCGCCAGTGTAGGAACGCAACTCGTCCGTACCTCGAGGACTCCCTGTAAAGAAAATACTTTGGGTTGACTTCCCCCTTAACGAGGTTCTGTGTTGTTACAAATTCTCCCGTCCAAATCTACAGAATAAAACACTGTTCAGTTCTCACTGATCAAGATGTTAACCAGTTCAGGACTTTCCATAAAAACGGGCGATAGATAGATAGAAAATATCTTGAACGTGACATTTTTAGCTTTTTCCATGCGCCAATGGTTATCATCACTGCTAAACATTCCATGGCCAGTTTAGGCCATGATGATTTTTTTTTTTTTTTAGCACATGCTCTTATCAGCCTCACATCACCATCCACCTATTTCCCCCCCTGATTTATCGGACTTTTTCCTCAATGGATAAAGCCAGCGAACGGCATGTGGAACTCTTTGACATGCCACTTGGGAGGATGTGACGGACAACCACCTATTCAGTCGCCAGTTTCTTTCCCACAAGAGGAGCCGTGCGGTCGAAAAAGCTGCAAACGGCCTTTCCTTTACGTCAGCTGTACAATAGCCAGCCTGTTTGTGGAAGGGACGTCCCGGCGGACATTGTGACTGCCAAAGAAAATCTTTCAGCACCTGCTCACCCACACAAAGAATGGCACCGGGTGGCCGCCGGAAGTGACACGTGCGTTAACCTTTACTGTATTACTCTCCTTGATTACATAGAGGCCCCATCGCGTCACATTGTATTAAATTAGAAAGGATCCAATGGTTTTTTCCAACATTGTCATTACTGTAAAGCGACTCTTTCACATGCGAGCTGATGATTGAAAACATTCACCTCCGACAAAAGAGCCGTATGTATTCATTAGGATTACAGGGTTTGTATACAGCCGTTTGGGCATCTGGCTCAGTGCCCTCTTTGCATGCATCTCCCTCCCAGATTGCTTTCCCACATGTTATCAAGCACAGGATGCGAGCAAACAAGGGCTTACAATCTAAACTCCCGCCGCAGCGCTTCTTTGGGTTTGTTATCGAGCCCTTCTTAGACATTGAGCGGAAAACGAAGGGAAATGACAAAGAGCAACCGAGACGCATCTGTGTTCATTTTACGACAGAAAAGATCCGTTTTACAGTGAAAGGCTCGTGTGTAAAGATGCGACAAAGTAATCAGTGCGCAAGGACACGGCTGTGTCTTCCCCCTCTCACGAGAGGAAGTGGATTTTGTAGAAGAATTGAGCGCCGTCCAAAAATAACCCATTTGTGCATCTCTAGGGTCCCTTCCAGGAAGATAATAGATGGAGGACAGCAGGAGGGAGTGGTGGGGATGATGCAATTAATAGAGTCTGCAGGACCCAGCAACAGCAAACATTATTCCATTCTGCGCCTTTAATCCATGACATCCCAATAGAGCAGACTCAGGCTCTGTTATAAATTGAATTTACCTGTCAATAACAACCGCAGATAAAGGCTCTGATGTCGAGAGAATGTTTGCTCTGCTTTGTGGTTAGAGGTTATCTGCTCTGGTTCAAGCTTTGAATCCAGGGAAATAGCCTAAGGGGTGTTTGCTGATATCGGTGCTTGATCCTTACAATGCTGTGTTTTCTCATGTTAAAGTTTAACAGTTTCCATTTGCACACATATATAGTAAAGCGAGCTGGTGGCCTCACCTTTTGACCCTCGCCTTCTCCTGGTGGACTGTCGGGCAACATCCTTTTCAGGTATTCCTCCTTTGAAAGTCTCTGCAATGATTTTCCATCCCGCTCGGCGGCCTTGAGGCGGCAGGCAGCCTCCTGTGCATACAGCTGCCTAAAGACGAGACAGAGGGCACACAACGGCAGATATCAGCGGGGTCACGCAAGCCACGTCCTGCAGGGGGAGGCTGGGTTCAGCCATGGAAGAAAGTATGTCAGTATCACACAAGGCAACTCGGGCGGATCTGATTTGGCATGCCAACATCAGGCTTCAACAGTGTGTGAAGGAGCAGAGCTGGAAAGTGTGAAGAACACAGCCAAGCACCGTGAAAGGGAGGAAGGGGAGGAAAAAGAAGGATTTGTAAATGAACCACATCTATAGAGAAGTGCAAAAATATTGGACTCTGGACTGGAGGAGTGTTCGGACACCACTGGAGGAAGACGTAAAAGCTGCAGGACTCGGAAGGGGTGGCACGTTTTGGTTTGTGGGCGGTTGAGGACATTCAAATGCTTTTTAGAGCGAGCGCTCGGATGTTTGTGACCTATTCGGGGGAAGTCAGTTTAAGTGAGCAGCCAGTGAGGATGGCACCGTGTCAGCACTGCTCTTGGCACCGCTCTTGGCAGTGTTAGATGCCGCTACAGTGGGAAATTACAACTCACGTGCTTGGTTGCAATGCTTACACATAGACACGCTTGTTAAGAGTTGCACAGCGGGAGAACGTTCACGCCACACCGATCACTAAAAGATGATGCAATTCTTTGGGCTATACTTTGCACTAAAACCATCTTTTACGGTTAGTCCTTGTTCTGTACTTTTAACATTGATCTGAAGTTTCCATCCACCCATTTTTATTCAAATTTTCAAGAAAAGCCAAAATAAAACTGAACGGAAACGCTAGAAATTCGAAAAAGAGCCCAAAATTTGAAAAAAAAAAAAAAAAAAAAAGCCTTTACGCTTGGAGAGGGTGGATTTTGACGAAAACAAATCTTTTTGGAATTAATTAAAGAAGTGACGATTAATTGAATTTTTTTATGGAAAATGTTTCGGCTACGATTGATCAAGAATTACAAAAGCAAACTCATACGTCATCGCTCGGCGCAGTCGCTTTTTGTTGTTCTTCTTCTTTTAAATCACTGGTGGCTCACATCTCTATGGTGTATACCGCCACCTACAGCGGCGGAGTCCCCTCTCAATATTCGCAAAAGAAGAACAGATGGAAACGGTCATAAGTCACATGTCCGTTTTGCGCATTTATCATTATTTTAAACAGTGGCTTTTGCTAGCGTTTAGTGGCGACTCCAACCAATTACACATTTTTCTAGAGGAAAATAACATGCAGTTGAAATTTAATTAAAAAAAAAGAAGATGATTATCTAAAATTATTATTATTATTTTTTAAATACTTTAAACGACTATTTAAGCAGTTGGTAAGTTAAAATAACAGTTTTAAACTTCATTGGTATGTTTTGTATCTGTATTCATTCATATTTTTTTATTCTGCTGACAATGGTCAACACAAATTTGGTTGAGGATATTTTGATATTGCATCCGAAAATGACAGTTGACTTTATGAATTGGCTCCAGTTTTTGATATATTCAAAGTTTTTAACAAAAAAGCTTACAAATATGCAAATTTTGACATAGGTTTTCTATTTACGCTACAACATGGAGACAGTATCTGTCTTTTCATCACACATTCGGAGCCTTCTATATGCAAATCATGTTTCATGTGAAAATTTGTCAACATTTAAGAAAATTAGGCGATTTCAGCAGTAAACAACACGCTTGTTTATTCAAGAACAAATTACAAGAAAAATAATCGATTAACTGTCAAAATTATTATTATTACTACATGCGTGCGTATTATACATGGGATTTTACGGTCATTGTTTCGGGTACACCTTTGCTTTATTAAGGATAACTACAAATGCATTCATTTTAGCTTCGAGTAAAACATCTGCTACCGCTGATTACGCTGTAAAATAAAAACAAAAGACTGTAGTGCTCACTTCACAGTAAGCTAACCCACCAAACACACCGCAAAGCTTGTCCAACATTATTGTTATCCAGCTGGAACCGCACAGTGTATTGGCTGACACAAGGACTTTTGGCTGAGCAGTGGTGCACTGTAACATTGCTATGCAGAGATCCAGTAGAAATGTCACAGCCACTGATGCACAAGTCATTAACCCCCACTTATAGCAAGCGAGCATCTTGAGGGAGTGATGTGGCAGTCAGGGAAACGGGAGGGGAGTGCGTGTATGGGGGGAGGGTCACAATGGTTCAGAGCTCGGGCCGGAGGGTTGATTTCCACTGATTGTGTACCTTGCACGCTCAGACAGCATTTTGAGAAGGAGTGCTAACAAGCTCTCAGCTCCTCTGGAAGAAGAAAGAGTGAGTGGAAGAGGAGGGGGGGGAAAAGGCGGAGTTAGAAGCACCATTACAAATAGCGACTAGTGTTAGAGCAGGTCAAGAGAAACTTCGTTATGTTAGAACAATATCTGAAAAAATATTACGCCATTCATCATGAGACAGGCTTATGTAAGGTAAAATAAATAATAAACAACCCAATGGGGAGGATAACCGAATTAGGGGGCTTTTTCATAAGTCTGCGGAAGATGACTTCAGCGCTTGTGATCAATCACGGAGCTGTTAAAGACCACATTTTGCACAGTAAATGAAATTATTTAAAGGCTGGAGCAAAGTTTTGCCCTGGAAAGTCCTACTTTTTTTGAAAGAAGCCCCAAACCCACTTCAGAATTGATCTCCCTTTTTCTGCATTTCCCATGACTATTCTGTATATGCCATCCCACAGCAGCATGTAGATCTCGCCTTGGCATCCACACGAGATCCGCTACAGGCTCAGGCTGCCAGTCCACAGGGATCCCGCCTTCTCGGAAACGATCAATAACCACAAGTGACATGTGCCAAGCGTATTAAGTCGGCGGCTTCATTGAGCGTATTTATTCTGTAGCTGTCTACCTCAATCAGGCTGACTTTATGCACACTGGGAGGCCGCTACACAGAGGGGGGTGTGCTTGTATTGCAATTGGTCTGGCAGATACGGCACATAATCGTCATTAGTCGTAAAAGTCAACTGTAACCAATTATTCTCATGCAAGATCACAGTTCTTTCGCCATCTTGTGCACAAACACACACTCACCCACACTCTGACATGTTGCGAGGTTCCTCATTGCAGTGACTGTGAGCATCATCATCATTATCAGTTGTCTGGACTGGGAGATTGCCATCTGGCTGTGCGCGTGTCTGTCCACAAGCCTCTGAGCTGGGATCCAGGCCACAATCGGGCCCGGGTTCGGGTTCGGGCTCTGCACCCGAGCTGCTGGTCTGAGGGATGGTGTACACCTTGGTGGAGTCGGCGGATATACAATATCTGGCACCACGTGCCAACGGACTGCCAGAGTGATGTGAGCCACTGACCAAGAAGCAAAACAAACGAAAGCAAATAATGCAACTCAAAAGTTGACCATGCATGAATTGATTAACCCTATAAAGCCAAACGTATCATATTAAATACAAGGCATTTTGAGCCCTCTATTTCATTTCCCCCCGTATTAAAACCCTGACGTATATTGTCTGACACATGCATACATGGGTAATCCATTAGAGGGCAGTCTCACTCATCTAATGGCTTTTCCAGCGACCTTGCAAGATCGCCCAGATTGAGAAAGGAGAGACACTTATACTTATTCACTCGCAAAAAATATTTCTATCCATTTCCGTTGTGCAGCAATTAGCATTAGAATATAGCTAAGTTTCATCATTATTCACAAATCTGTTTAAAACAGTGGGTAAAAGAGCTTTTTGCAACATGGCCCTGGTTGATCTCTTATACGCTGCTGCCACCTGCTGGCCGTTTTTGTAATAACTACCATTGCTTCAAAGCACTCTCTTCTAAATACGTCTTTGGGAGCATGGCCCAATTTAAAATAGAACGTATTTATACGTTTTGGGGGTTTGAATGAGTTAATAGTGGGAAATGTTCTTTCTGATTTTTGTATGCTTGATATGTCTGTTTATTATTATATTTTTGACAGTTATAAATCTACACATTTAAAGCACTGTGACCGGATGCATCAAATGTGACAAATCAAGTCATATGTAGAAGTTGAATTTTCAAATGTTTTGTTTGTTTGCTCAAAAGGACCAATAAATACTAAGAATCTGAATTTTCTCTCATATATTTCACGGTTCAGGCTCTATAGGGTTAAAAGCAGGCAAAAAATATGCAGGCGTAAATAAATATGGCATGACAGAATGACACTTTCACTTGAGAGGAAACAAACTATAAGGCAATATATGACCAATGATTTAAAAGAAATTAAAATAAATGTCTACTGTCATATCACCATCTGTGACATCTTTTCTTCTAAAGAGACGATACAAATAATATGACGAGTGGACTATGACTAACGTCAACTTCAATCTTCAAGTTGGCATTAGCTGGTGGTAGTCTCTACTTGCATATTCATGACCATCTGGGCCACACCCCTGCTGCTGCACTGTTGGTTCGAATGGTCAAAATCAATTACATGAAAAAGATGGCAAGCGTTAGGATGGTCGTGATGCGGCGATGGTACGGACAAGTTCCTTATGCTAAATGCTATTCTGGATAGAAGATTTGTGATACTTCCCACAAACGATTCATTTGAGCAAATGATGCAAACATGATCATGACATGTGCCATAAAAACACGAGACTTCAATTGTATTTCATAGCGACTGTGACCAGTGGGTGCTAGACAAGTCTACTTCACACCCCTCTTCTTCCTCAGATGGGCAGCAGTCTGGTGAGGGGCACTTGGAACAGGAATGTGATGAAGCCCTCCCCCATGTTTCTCCAGCCCTAACAACAATCCTCAACACAGCTGGTTGAGTCAGACTGAGAGTTATGGGCGGCGATGTACTACACTTGTGAACGGAACACAGGATTGTGCGGCCAACCATATAATGAGGAATCCGTTGTTGTGTTTTATCCCAGTGGTCAAATCAATAACATGAAAGACGAGAAATAAACCACAAAACAGAATCAAGTCATGGCGCAGAGAAAAAGAAAAAGAATCAACCTTGGAGTTGTTTATCCACTTTTGTTCCTGGGCTTCCTAAAATTAATTTGAGGCTAATGGATAAGTGTTAAATAAACCCGTCTATGTTGTAGGACTGGCCAAGCAGTGCACATAACACGAGCAACATGATGTTCCATCATCCAAATCCACAGATCGTGGTTTTGTCTGGAACAGGGTCATATTTTGCATGCTCATTGCAGCACCGGCGTTCTCAACATTGGCAAAAATTGAAAGTCACCTTCTATTTTGACAAAAAATATACTGTAACTGTTTCTATTAAATGGGCGAACAGGAATCAAAAGGCTGGTTGTGCTTTTCTTCACTGGTGTATGAAATCAGAGACGATTTCCAGTGGGAAACATTGTGGTTGTCTGCAACCATGCATTTTCGAGTTATTTATGTACAAGTAAGGTGTTATTTAATGTTCAGTATAACGACAACATGGTGCCACTTTATAGTCGGCCCTGCATCAGAAAGTTCATGTTACACTTTTCTGGCATATCATTAGGGGTGTGGGTAACAACTCAAAATCAATATGTAATGTGTTCGATAGAAAAATATCAGGAAGCAAACCCAGACCCCAGAATTCTGTTGGATTAAAAAAAAAAAAAAGATAATTACCGATATCGACTAGTGGGGGGCATTAAAACAAAAAACGGTCCGATGTCATTTACCGATACTAGTATAATTTGAACGCAGTGCACACTCACTGATGTGTGATCAGTGATCACAGGTGACGCATTTCCTGTTCCACAAAGGTTTTTAAGCAGTGCCTGACCAAGATAGCAATGATGTTACACCCAAGTAAGTATGAAATTCTTTAGAATAAAAAAAACTAATAAAAAAACAGTTTTTTTTTCCCCAAATTGCGTGGTATAAGGTACGGTATTGACATCGGCTGATACGGCACATATCGGAATCGGTATTGGAAGCCAAAAAGTGTTATCGGAACATTAACTCATTCACTGCCAATGACAGCTATAGACGTCAAAAATTCATTTTAACTATTTAGTTGAACATTTTTTTTCCCATTTTTGTTAACAAGTGTATGAAAACCTATATATTTTTTGTACATTTAGAACAGATATACAGTTTGTGATTAATCGTGAGTTAACTAGTGAAGTCATGCGATTAATTATGATTAAAAATGTTAATCGCCTGATGCCCCTAATTTTTAATAACCTTTTTAATTAAAAATAATAATAGTTTTAAGAAAAAAATATAAACAATTAGGGGCGTCGGGCGATTACAATTTTTAAACGTAATGAATCGCATGACACTAGTTAACTCACGATTAACAAACAAAAATTTTATAACTGTTCTAATACAAAAAAATCAAGGTTTTTATACTTTTGTTAACAAAAGTGGAAAACGTTAAACTAGAAATAGTTCAAATTAATTTTTGACGTCTATAGCCGTAAATGGCAGTGAATGAGTTAATATCGACTGATAGGAAATACTTATAACATGATACACTATTTAGCTATATTGCCAATTACTCACAGTTCCTGTAACATCGAACAACACCATTGAAATCACTCACATTTGGATCTTTAATGATATTTTGCTTCCATATATGAAGCTGTTCTGCTGCTTTAAAAAAAAATGTTTTGATCTGGTTACTGCGAATGGTGTCTTGCATGTGGTTCCCATTCTTGCTAATCCAACAATTCAACGACATTCTCCTTACCTGCATTGATATTTTTTTGGTCAAGGATTTACAATGCATATTTACAGAACTCTGATTTTGCTGGCGTCCTTCTGATGATACTCAAACTCAAACCAGTTGAATGCATCCATTTAAATGGCAACACTTTCAGCTCATTTTAAAGTGTGGCAAAAGTACACTCGACGGTTGTATTCAATTATTACAAGCGAGTGAAAAGCCAACAATTGAGAAGTCGGTATACATGAGAAAAATGCTTTTGCAAAGTGTACATTTATGTTTTTTCTTTCAACGTCCATAGTACAGACATGCATATCATTACTTGCATTTAAAAATAATAATCATAAGTGTATGTGTGATACCTGGAATGTGACGAGATCTCGCTCAGGTCTCCGACGCTTCCCTCTGTCACGTTACTAGCCATTAAGGCAGAAGCGTAACCGTGCGTCATGTACGGTTTGCCATGATCCTCTTCGGACGCCACGTCTTCATGGTGCTCCGACACCCACGGGTTTCCCTGCTCCCCCGCCCTGCTCTGCATCAACACCCGAGCCCCCGCAAGCACGCAGGGATTGGTGTCGATGCCGCTGTCCGTGGAGGCCCCTTTGATGTAAGTGAGACCCAACATCTCCGGGTCCATCAAGTCTCCCGAGCCAAAGTGCTTATCGTCGCTGTTGCTGGAGGCGTTGCTTGACAGTGTGTTGCTACTTGAGTGGCTCGAGTTCTTATCGCCCATCTAGGACAGCAAGAGAATCACGAATGTATACAGTGCATCGGGCAAGGTCAAAGCGTTTTTACAGGTGTTTTCACATGTACTGCAAGCACCAAATATTTGACTTTTATTTTTATTTGACTTTAGCAAATATTTTTGTTTTCACCGTAAGCAGTCCTAGTTGGGGTGTATCATGTTGGAACTTAATAAAGTACTGTGACTTAAACTGAAACACGACTCAGCTTAAATCACTCATATCATTTATTTCGTTGACTAGTACAAGAGGCTAAATGTAATTCTTGATTCTTTTTAAACTAAAATAAAACGAGAACATGGCCCATTATGTTTTCTTCAATTTGCTTCTTAACTCATTCACTGCCATTGACGGTTATAGACGTCAAATATTCATTTGAACTATTTTTATTGGTTTAACTTTTTTTCCACTTATGTTAACAAGAGTATAAAAACCTTTAAAAAAATGTATTGTTCATTTAGAACAGATATAAAATTTGTGATTAATCGTGGGTTAACTCGTGAAGTCATGCAATTAATTACGAAAGCTAAAATGTAATTGCCTGACGCTCCTAATTTTTATTAACCTTTTCTTCTTCTTTTTTTAAATCACATCAGGCGATTACATTTTTTAATTGTAATTAATCACATGACTTCATAAATTTTACATCTATTTTAAATTTACAATAAAAAAAAATCAAGGTTTTCATACTCTTGTTAACAAAAGTGGAAAATTTTTTAAACTAATAGAAATAATTCAAATGAATTTTTGACTTCAATAGCTGTCAATGGCAGTGAATGAGTTAAAGACTGCAAAGTCATGGGGGCAAATCAAAATATTAATTATGTAATCACACCATATTACATCAAAAAGAGCTACGGTCCTTTTTTTTTTTAAAACACGATGGCGAACACATTGGGGGAAGTTATAACGGGGTTATTAGGGCCACATATAAATGAGGGGTGTGAATTGCCTCGTACCTGGCGATTCGATTCGTATCATGATTTATAGGTCACGATTCGATTCGATTAATCCCGATACGAATCTATAAATTGATGATTGCAATTCTTTTTTAACTCAAATTTAGAAAATACTCATTAGTAAACTTGTACATGTACAGTGTAAGATTTGTATGAAAATTTATTTATTTATCTGAAAATTCAGGCTTATAACTGAGCTGCATTTAACAAACAGGTTGCAGTCTGTTTCATGTTTCAACAGCACTGAAATAAAATATTAAAGTTTAATGTTCCATTAATATAACATTCTTCCATGCTTAATGTGTGAATCCTAACCCTAAGTAAGACGTTTTGTTGAATATTCCCATACAACATTGATGTTTAAAAGTTGATTCGGCCGCATATCGAATCGATTCGAGAATTGCGTGCTGTAATATCGCAATATATTGCCGAATCTATTTTTATAACACCCCTAATATAAAAATGTAGTTTTTTTAGAGGGTGGGGGCAATATTCTGAGAAATTAACACACACAAAAAAAAGTCAGAAATTTACGAGAAATACACATAGCGTACTACTCGGATGTTTGTGCCAATACATTTCAGTCAGGTTTTCAAATAAGGAGATAGTAATTAATTGCTTTAGCAGAGATTAACCATATGATGTTAAGCATTTGCTCTTTGAAGCGTTGTGTACGGCCACTGGCCAGCGACAAAGACGCCCCATTTTGCAAAGGCCCACACCCTGAGGATCAAGCATTTAAGTTAATATATGAAAATGTATATTTACTTGTACATTTATGTTTCCAGAATTATTATTTACACATTCATACATTTTAGTATTTTTTTGTATAAGTAGCTAATTTGATGTGTCAAATCTGCTGCTCTCCGTCATTCACTTGCATTTAACTAAAGTATGCTGGCTTCTGATTGGTTAGCGTTAGTCAGCTGATTGGGGATCAGGAAGTGTTGTCACACTAGCTGCCGTGTATGACGAGTAAAGTTAAAATTAAGAATTAATCCATCTCCATCCTACCGTATCATTTTATAAACAGTGTCCCATTAACCACCAACGAATCATCACATTAGACTATAGCTACGCTACGTGTATTTGTCATATGTTTTTGAGTTTTTTTCTCTCGCAAATTTGCCACTTTATAAGTCACAAATTTGCCACTTTATAAAGTCGCACAGCTAAAAAAAAAAATCAGAATATTACCCCCCTCTGGAATTATTATTTTTTGCCGTCGTAGGAAATACTATTTTTATAAAAAGTAAAAAATAAAAAAAATTGTTTATGGGAAATTCTGGAAAAATCTGGCAATCGAGTCAACACTACACTGACACCACAAATTAGCTGAAAATCAAATATACAATACATTCTCACTAGGAACTATTTAGAACAAATGTTATCGCTAGTCAATCTGGCGAAGGACAGTTGTTTTATTCTTTTTTTTAGCTAATGCTAAATGCTATCTTGGTTAACGGTTCAACAGCAGTAAACAATTCAAGCGCTCACCATTATTCATTTTTATTTGCTTGCTCTGGTGTTGTGGCAATGTAGTTACCCCTTGTTTTAAATGATATCCCCTGCAACTTGAGTTGATATGCGGTTGTTCTGATTTTGGTGTATCAAATCAAATTATTAAATGTTTCCAATCCATGTACTCACTGCAATGTGCTCACATACTAGTCATTGCTATTTGGTACACTGAATGAGTATTTCGACATGTCCTACTGTGTGAGTGGTTATTGAACACACCTCGAGTCAACTGCCAAGCACGAGTGAGTCTCTCTCTCTCTCTCTCTCTCTCTCTCTCTCTCTCGCTCTCTATCTCTCTCTCTATCTTAGCTCTCTCTCTCTCTCTGTTTCTCTCTGTTTATAAAACTGAAAATCGAAAAACAGGTCATCCTAGATTTGAACTTTTACCCTGGATAGCTTGTTCGGGGAGTCTTTGCTTCCTTCTCGCTGCTTCAGAGGGTTCAGGATCTTAGTGGAGGGTATGTGCCACTTGGCCTCTGCAGATAAGAGAACAAATAAAAAGTAGGCATAATTATCAAATGTCTAGACAACTTGCTTTAATGGTCGGCTCGAGCACTTACCTGCCGACCTGGTCCTCTCCAGAGTGGGCTCTCTTTCTCTGTGGATGTCCCCATCGCCCCCTTGGATGTCTCCTGCATGCTCATGAAGGATAGGAGAGGGACATCTGCAGGGAGAAACACGAGGGAGGAGGTGGTGAGCATTGTGTTCCACAAGGAGAAAGGATTCAAAAGATTTTCCGCAGACGTAACGCAATTAGCGTGCAATCAGTGAGAGCCGAAACACTTCAGCTCAGAACGAAGAAGCAAACAAAGGACCTTTTAGATGACTCAGCATTACAGGAACTATCTCGCTCTTGAGAAAAAAGAGGAGCCAAATTTTCCAACAGGGTTTATAATTAAAGCTATTAGAGCTAATAGGGGTTCCGTCTTCTGCGCTGCGGTCATGCTGCCTTGTGATTTCTCCCGGCGACCCTAGCTGGAGATCAATGGACTAGTCAATGTGTCTTGTTCTGTTCTGCACGGTGTCAGCTCTGACGGACCACGGCTATCCGCATCCCTGCAAATTTCGTGCTCGTTTGAGGCTGCTGACAGGGAAGGCAGCAGCATGGAGCCAAAGCTTCGTGTCATGGTCTGTAAGCTCTTAGAGAAGCATATTGGTCTCTGGTGCGTTCTGCTCATGTGCCAGTATCAGCTTGAAAACTGGTAGGTCTGCATATTGAGCATGACATGACATTTTCCGTCACAACAAGATCTCAACCTATTGGTCTCTCCGGGTTTGACTGGAAGAATAATTCATGTCTTTTATTTAATTCACTTCCAAAGTAGTTTTGAGTGCCCTCTTTTAAGTAATACATGACAGGTTACAGTTAGCAATTCTTTATAATGGTTTTATCATTTAATTTCAGTGTTCTGAGAACAGAAGTGGGAACCAGTCAGAAATGACACAAAAAAAAAAGGGGGTTCTAAGTGAGCTGACTTTCAGAGAATGGATATTGATCTTTCAGGTAGCCATTCTCTGCGAATGAAAAGTTTTCAGGCTGATGTAATGCTCCTCTAACGTTTCCAATGGTATCTCATTTGTTCAGGGTAATTTTAACTACAAGTCCACTCTGTTTAATTGACACGAGCCAACAAAGGAATAACCGTCGTTTCGGGTAAAACACCTGATGAAACTGCGCTTCTAATCGGACTGCTCCCTCTTAAAGACACACACAATTTTGTAAAAAATATATAAATAAATAAATTAATTAATAATAATAATACTACTACTACTAATAATAATAATAATAATAATAATTATTATTATTATTAATAATGCAGGAATAAAATTAATCTGCTTTGATTATCTCTAAATTCCAAATAAGTGTAGGACTGAAGTATGGGCTATGAAAAGTAGTACAAATTGCGTGGTTGCATACCCATCATATCCAGGCTGTTGGGACCAGGAGCTGCTGCTGCCACAGGGTCCTGGATCGCTGGAAGAGGACTGGTTACTGGGGGAGCTACGGTAATGCTGCTCTCCCTTGTTACAGGATGTAACCTGGGGTTTTTCCAAATCATGCACCGTTCTGCGGAACAAAAAAGGGCTCAAATCTGAGTGTGCACAGGAATGAATTACACAATCGAATACAAAAGTTGCATGAAAAAAAAATCCGCATATAGAGGAATAATAATTATCCATTTAGATTGGCCCGTGTGGTATTATCCATATATTTTCTGTAATACTTATGCTAATTTTGGGCGAGAGGCTGGTCGCCAGCCACTTGCTGGGCACACGCAGGTAAACAACCATTTACACTCCGATTCATACCATGGGCAATTTGAAATTTTCAATTAACATGAGAAGCATGTTTTTGTAAGGTGGGAAGATGTCAGAGTTCCCATGCAAAAAAAACCCAGACAAATATAAGCACAGGAAAATCATGTAAACTCTATACAGGAAGGTCGGTGTCAAGATTCAAACCCTGAACCTCAGAACTGTGAGGCAGACATGTTAACCACTAAGCACTGCGCTGACGAAAAGAGGTATTCATTTAATACTACAAAACAAAAACAACAACATTTGGATATAAAAACAAAAACTGACTTGGGTGAAAAATGGACTGAGCCACAACTTGGTTCAATTTGACTCATCTTTATGGGTTATTTTATACAAAACAACTCAACTTTCGGGGTTATTTTATCCAAAACGACCCATTTTTTTGGAAGCATCTCATGCAACACAACGCATCACAGATACTTGGGTCAAATTGGATCGGTCCATTTTGGGGCCAAATTAGGTTATTTTTGACAACAGTTTTTAGAGTATATAATTATTAATGAAGCCTGATAAAAATAAAAAAAATCCCCAAACATTTTGTCTGCTGCATTGCAATGCACCATGTAATATCTATTTAAAAATGACATTTTGTTTTATATTTCTTGCAATCATGCAATATTGTCTCCTGTCCCTCATTTCTCTCCTGCACTCCAGGACTGCGTCATTTGATGGTCTAGAGTGGAACGCTCTCTTTGTTTCTGCAGTAATTGGCCGAGATGAGTTGTGCCGTGCCAGTGTCCCCATCAACTTCTCTTCAATGGGGCGCAGAGAGCATGGAGTGGGAGTCATACACGGAGCAAAAGAAAGAATGGAAAATGGAGTGCTCCCACTGACAGACACTGTGATTAGGCAGAGGAGGCCGCCGTTATCCCAGTACAGTCAGAACAGGCAAAACCACAAGGGGTCATTTTGACACTGTGGAAAGGTTATCATGACTACGGGGCTTTCATTAGGACGAACAAATCACTGCTTTACATGGCTGGATGGAGATGTCCTAAAGAGGAAAAACTAGACTGGGGGCTGCAATCAAAAAGAGATGAAGAAGATGCAGTGAATTCACGGGGACTAAAATGTTCCATTCATATCTATGTGATAGCCCAACATAAAAGATGAGTTACATTTTTCCATCCATTTCTACACGATTACAAAGTACTGTAATATAATATATAGTATAATGGAGGGGCAATAAGAGTACCTGGATCCATCCGGTACATTCCTATCAAAGGACGTGCTTCGTGGGATAGCGGCTTGATGCTGCTGCAGGATCTGCTGACACTGGAGGCGATCCGGACCCTGAGTGGGTGACCCTCTGGACAGAGGAGCACCGGCCGCCGTGGGCACCCGATGCCAGGTGGTGTTCCTTCTGAATGGCGTCTTGTACTCGCAGGGTGTGCCCTCACTGTCGACTTTGTACTCCACCATGGGGATGCGATACAGCTCAGAGCAGCCCCTGAGAAGGCGTTAAGGAAAGACAGTTTAAGGGAAGCCATCAGTCTGTGGAATACGGAAGCAACAGAATGGAATTATTAATGCCAGCAGTGGAGTAAAAGCTGTTAGCAATTCATATTTTAACAATTCCATCATCCGTCTCATCAAAGGCTGTCGGAAAATCAATATACGAGGAATGTATTTGCTTCTGATAACCAATTAGCTAAGTGTATACAAACTTTGAGGCTTACTGCCTTATTTTTCTAAGGTTAACGACACTACTCAAAAAACAGGATCGGAGGGCAGTGAAATGGAACATAAACATTATGCTAAACGATGTTAAAAGGCTCTGTGGAGTTGAGGCTTAAACTCAAGACTTGATTACTAATAATATGGAACATCAAAGCCTTATTAACATGTAAATGAGTGCATATTTAATGTGAGGATAATTTACAATAAAGTCGGAGATAATATGCAAAATAATAATTCATTTCACATCTATAAATGATTTAACAATAAAATTATTTTCTGCAATACTGTTACTACTGTTATACAATTACAAAGCTACACTAATTGCAATGTTTAACTCATTCACTGCCATAGACGTCAAAAATTAATTTGAACTATTTCTATTAATAAACATTTGTTTCCACTTTTGTTAACAAGAGTGTGAAAACCTCAATTTTTTTATTGTATATTCAGAACAGATATGCAATTTGTGATTAATCGTGAGTTAACTAGTGAAGTCACTGCCATTGATGGCTATAGGTCAAAAATTAATTTGAACTATTTTTATTAGTTTTACACTTTTTCCACGAGTATGAAAACCTAAAAAAAACATTTTTTTTATTGTACATTTAGAACAGATATCATATTTGTGATTAATCGTGAGTTAATTATTGAAGTCATGTGATTAATTACAATTAAAACATTTAATCGCCTGACGCCCCTAATTTTTAAGAATCTTTTTTTTTTATCGCGTCAGGCGATATATCATTTTTAAAATTGTAATTAATCACATGACTTCAATAATTAACTCACGATTAATCACAAATATGATATCTGTTCTAAATGTACAATCAATAAAAACATTTTTTTTTAGGTTTTCATACTCGTGGAAAAAGTGTCAAACTAATAAAAATAATTCAAATGAATTTTTGACCTCTATAGCCATCAATGGCAGTGAATGAGTTTGAAGTGGGTCACTTTTACTACGAAACCCCTCAAATCTCCATCACACGTGTGCTCGTATTATACGTCCATCCACACTCAGCCTCTTACAATAAAGCTGACAATCTAAGGGGGCTTTTCTATGGTCATGTTATTGGTAATAACAGTCAAGATCACTGAAGTAGACAGACCTAGGATGCCTTTTCATGCACCGTTAATGATGGAGCGTGGGCTATGTGTATATTTGTGGGAAGGGGATTACAGCGTGATGGGTCAGGGTTAAACATTCTGGATGTTGTGCAAGCTCTCCACAAGCATCTCAAGCATGACACTTATGATTGCACTTGCCTACCCCTCCAAAGTCCATTTTCCAGAATCCACCGAGGGGAGAATTCTATGTATACATTGATGTGGTCACAAGTCCAAACAAAGAGGCTTGAGGAGGGTGCATTGACTGATTGTGAAGAGGACAAGTAATCCATGCAAGTGAGACGCTTTCATTAACCTGGGCCGTGACAGACATCCGAGTAAGGTTGTTACACGATCCGTGCCTAAAATCATCCTCCACTTCACACCCATATGGCCAATGTCAACATCACATCATGGTGATGTATGTACTGCCAATGGTACGCGTAACATCCTCCAGATCTTAAGATTTTAATAATTGATTGACTTCATGTGCGGTATGTAGCATGAAAAATTGCGTATGGAACTGTAAATAATAAGTGGCGCATGCAGTATTTCACACTTCATGGAGAGGGGGACTGGTAGTCTTGTGGTTCACGTCTCTAGACCTGGCTTAAAGGGGAAGTCATTCAACCCCCACAAACTTATTGACAATAGGTTCTATGCATCCAAACTAAATACAGTATTTTGGTTAATATTGCGTTGGTGGGATATGAGTTAAGCGGCAAAATTGCACAATTTCTATCAATATCAGAAGGCGGCCATTTTGCCACTTACTGTCGAGTGAAAATGACATTTACAATTGCTCAGGTCTCAGGTAACAACCAATCACAGCTTAACTTCAGAAAACAGGTGAGCTGTGATTGGTCATTGCCTGAGCCCTGAGCAACTGTGATGTCATTTTCAGTCGACAGCAAGTGGCAAAATCGCTGCCCCCTGAGATGGATAAAAACAACTAGTAATTTAAAAAAACAAATGTAATATTAATCAGTCATGTTTAGACCATTGAGGGTCACATATAACATATTATTGGCAAGAAATGTTTCAAGGGGAAGTCAAACCCCCATCCCTTTTTTTTTTCCAATAATATGTTCTATGCAGCCCCACTAGTCTAAATATGGCATTCTGGTTAATATTGAGAATTGGAGTGGAGTGGAATATGAGTTAAGCAGCAAAATCCAGCAGGTTTTATCAATATCAGAAGGCGGCCATTTTGTCACTTGTTGTCGACTGAAGATGACATCACAGTTGCTCACAGCTCGCCTGTTTTCTGAAGCTGAGCTGTGATTGCTTGTTACCTGAGACCTGAGCAACATTGATGTCATCTTTAGTCGACAGCAAGTGGTAAAATGGCCGCCTCCTGAGCTGGATTAAAAATGGCTGGATTTTGCAGCGTGATTTATATTCCAAAATGTAATATTAATCAGAATGTCATGTTTAGACTAGTGATATATATATATATATATATATATACATATAATATATTATTGTCAAGAAATTTTGGGATAATTGATATCAAACACGATGAATGGAAATGGATGAAACATTTGTTTCTCGGCTGTATTATTCCAGATTTATTGAAATCTGTTATTATGCTGCTGTTTTAATGGCGGTGGCTGGTGGGTTTGTTTCAGCGGCAGGAACATGAATGGAGGAAGTGGCGGGAATGAAAATGTTAAATCCTCAACAATGTTACACTTCTTTCTCCAGGACTTCGAACCCACTCATTACCTGTGATGAACTGTGTGTACATGGTAATGCCAGGTTGCCACAGACAATCACTTTCTCAAAGGCTAAACGTGGTTAACAGCTCGTCAACAGGAAAGGTCGCAGTTTTTGTTTCTGGCTGTGCTTTTTACACAAGAATGATTAAGAAGTGACAAGGTATGATCTAATGTTACAGCTGAGCTGAGTGCCTGCCAGGCAGACTGTTGAAAATAACCATCAGCCTGGACCAGGGTTTCTTGCTTTGAAATGAATAGGGGGGCGGGGGGGCTCTGTCTTTCTGTGTATAAATCATGGCAAAACAGCAGGAAACCAGCACTAAACCTGAGCTTTAGCATGGTGTTGGAAAAACAGACTGGTAGACACATCATCCGATTGAAAGGAGGAGAACTGGTGTGGAATGAAACGTCTTGATCTCCACGAGCTAATGCAGCTTTAATTAAAGGCCTGTATGCTCACATTTGACCACAATGGCCTACATAAGATGAAATACGCCAAATCACATTGTCATGTTTTTCTTTGGAGGAAGTTATTTGACACAGTTTCAACCATTTTAAGCGACGTTTGGCCAAAACAACATTCGTGCTCGCTTGGCCAGTTGGGAGGCAATCAGCTTTTGGCGCTTAACCAAATAGAATAGATGAGTGTGACAACAGGACCTTGGACCTCAGTCAGAGAGACGTCACTTCAATGACATGGCCAGGGATTGAAAGACATGCTAATCCATTCCCACAGTCCTTGTCACAGCAAAGAGCCAGAGAGGTTACGACCTCCACCAGCCCTTTGTAGAGCATCATTGTCCTGAGGTTCATTAAGAAGGTGTGCTCCAAAGTGAATGAGTTTGCAAAAAAAAAAAAAAAAAAAAAAGTCTCTCAAGGATTTCTTTGCCAAGTGATTTGAAGGAAAGAAGGCCTCCTGTATAGAAAGTGAAGGGATTAAGTGGAGCAATTTGTGATGCGGGTTGTGAATGTTTTTGTTTAGCAGCGTTTTCTTTCACAGAGCGTCATCATGGGAAGTGAGAAATCCGGCTTAACTTGAGTCCAGATCAAAATCCACCATGACGCGTCTGATGGCACTTCAAAGTAAAGGTCACAAGTGGCCATCTAAATGTCGTATGTAATACTTGTTATCAGCAGTGGTCTGGAGCAGGTTGAGCGCCCTTTAATTTGAGATAAACATTTAATCCGGGGGTCACAGGAATTTAGAAAATAATAGAACAAAACAGATTCTATCTTCAGACATATGTTTGTGTAATTTCCATTTGTATGTTGTTGTCATTATGCATTTAAGTCCACATTAAACACATTCATATACATAAAAACCATATATCAAAACATTCTCTAAAGAGACATATCCATAGAGCTAATCTTTTTCATCTTCGAAACTCTTTAGCGCAATGATGGACACGACTCTGGCACTGCTGCACTGCCTAAAACCACATCCTGCCCCCAGTGGAAAAATACAGTCGGAACCATATCCGCAGTTATACCGGTTTTAAAACATACACATCTTAAAATAATAATAAAAAATCAAGAAGCTTTATAAATGGTGGAAGTAGTGTCGTAAGGGGTGTATATTGTCTCGAGGGCATGAGACTCCAGTCCATTGTTAAGCTTGCCCCCATCCTTTGGGTCACGGGGGACTGACGGGGCCCTTCAAGCCCCAGCTGAATTCCTTTCTTTTGAGATCATTGTGGAGAAAGCAGAGCACTCATTGTTGACTGCAACACTTGAGCAACTTAAAAATGCAGCCAGCCCCCCCCTCAAAAAAAGTTGACAGACCTCACAATTCTTCACCTGACCTCTCGCGTCCTCATTTGATCGAGCCTTGGGAGAATATTCACAAGATCTTGAGATGGATGCTTTTGGTTCTCATGAGACAGCGACAATTTGTGTGTTTGGCAAGCGGGGGACATATCCCACAGTAAAGCTCCGAAGCACAGGCCAGCATGTTCTTCTATGGTAATATCCACTAATCTGCCAAATGCATCTGTTTGCAAACACATACAGTTTAGTATGTATGGTAACGTGTCACCATGTAGGCATGGACAGAATAATTTCCTTCTGACTTTTAGGACCCAATGCCCTACTTGAGCCATCTATCATAGGCAAAAAAATCATGCTTGAAATGCTGTTGATCGCTAGTCCTCCAATCAAGCTGGGTATCTGAAACGGCACAATGACCGAGCCAAGAGTTTTAGTCACCAATGTAACCACAGTTTTCAGAGGCTGGACCAGTTTTTGTAAAAAGTCAACTTTAAGGCATCGCGATACTATCCGTCCCGATCCGCAGTATCGATCCATTAAGTGAGTATGTGATAACTTATATTGCAGTGCAGCTCTTGCACCACAGGCTGCTTACAATAAGCCTGTCATATCTTAATCTACAGATAGGTGGCAGCACTGCGCCACCGCAGCTTAGAGGCAACAAAAATAAAACAACAACCACAAACTAAATGTACCGTAGCCTACAAGCTAATAGGTCTTAGGCCGCAGTAACCAAACGCGAACGCCACCGTTGCAGCAATCGCCGGACAAACATCTGTCTTTCTGCCAGAAATGTTTAAGGCCACAAGTGTATAGAAGTGCAGGCTTGCAGCTCAACTGTCGGCAGCACCCGAACGAAGCGCGCGCCGTCAGACTTTTGAAATAATTCAGTACGCCAGTCAGAATAGTTTGTGCAGAGAATGGCTGGACATTGGAACACCGGAACAGGGGAGCTCCAGCGAGGGGGCTCTCCAGTTTGGTGTGGACCATTGTGAGGAGAAGCGGTTCGGAAAATGGATAAATGACTACTAGACGTGTTTAAAAAGTAAGTCCTAATTAAATGTAATATATAAAAACCTACGAACAATTCAGTTTAAGAAAAGCCTCTTGGAAAGCATTGATTGCGTTCATTCATATCTTGGGGATTTATTATAGAAAGAAACATGTGGGCTGCTCTTTTTCTTATTTTTTTCTTTTAAATCAGATGTGGAGAAGCTAATCATTTGATGTTTGGTCAAAGTGGGCATAAGGTGGAGATGGCCACGGTAATGTTGGTCCGGATTGAGAGACTTTTTTGGGGAAATTCTTAGCAATGTATGTACAATATGTGTAATGATTTTGAATGGAAAACTTTTGTCTGATCCCCCCTTTTACTGATATTATTTACGGATTTACCAAAACAAATGGCTGACATTGATAATGCATGATAATATCGTTTTCCTGATCAAATAAAATTTAAAAATGAAAAAAAACATGAGTGAGTGAAATATGGGCCCACCCCGCCCGGATGATCCCTTTTTTTAAATACACATGTTGAGGTTGATACTAGCCCAAAAAAAAAAGAGGCAAAAAATAAAACAAAACAAAAAAATTATCGCAGTACGTATCGGATTGCCACCAAAGTATCGGGATCGTCCCAGCCCAAGTAAACTGCTTTTTATATAGCACTTTATCTACACCATATGGTGCCCAATTAAAGCCTCACATTCACCCATTCACACACACATTCATACACCAGTGGTCGGCTACTGCCATGCAAGGCGCCGCTGGATCCACTGGGAGCAAATCGGGGTTCAATGTCTTGCTCAAGGACACTTCGACAAGGTCACCAGGGGTGAGGATCGAACCCACAACGTCGCAGATGGGAGAAGACCACTCTACCACGGAGCCATGCCACCCCTAGTTTTTGTAGGATGATTTGCACACTTTCAGTTTTCCTGAATTGCGATTATGACTTTGTCATCGTTTATGATCACTGATCTTGGTAAGAGGATTAGACAGCAGTTCAGCCAGAGAGGCTGCCGAGTTGGATTCACAGAGGAGGAATATTAGGCTGCCATCTGAAGAAACAAATATGCTGCTGCTCTGTTGCCAGATGAGAAAACTAAAGTCGAAATCAAGCTAACATAAATAATGTTGCTTTTCCTCCAACGTCCTCATTAGTGCTGTCACTATCAAATATTTTTAGAATCGATTAATCTATTGATTATTCAATCGATTAATCGACTAATCTCATTCATTTTAATTTAGCATTAACTGTTTGTAGGAAGGATGTGGGGGTGATGTTTTAGGCTACCACCGGTTCGGTCAAAGTAAAAATATATATTTTTTTATGTGCAAATGTCTTATTTTGATTAAACAGAAGATATTCAGTTAATGAAGGACTACAGAAATCAATAAACAATTACTGTTGATATGCTGAAATCAGAAGATTCGGACAATGGCTCCAAACGATTATTTGATTATTAAAATAGTTGCCGATTAATTTGTTGTAATTAAATTAATCAATTATTTTTGACAGCTGTGTTCCTCATATTTTATATCACTAATTCTTGACAGCATTTTATCTTCATACTCATATTCTTTATTCCTAAGAATTAGCGGTAAATGGCAACAAACCACGAGTAAGTGTAAGATTACAGAAAAGTATGAATATGTGGTAACCTGCAACATCTACAAAACACAAACGATAATCTGAGTGTCAAAATAGGGAGATGAAGCAATTTACAAATTTAGGGTCACTGCATAAAATATTTCTTAAATACTGTTATATATTTGAGTTATAAGGAGGAACTTTATTTGGTCTCGATTTAAATGAGATATAAAATCTGGCATAGTGGTGATCTCATGGCACTGACGGTCTCTCACAGAGAAAAGGCGATTTCACACAGTCCATTTATTCTCATCACAGCATTGGAAATATGTTCCTCTTTTTTGACTTCAGGGGAAATGGTGTCTCGCCATGGGTGAATGTTCCCAAAAAGCCAGCCCCTCCCACTCTAATTGCTGAAGAGAAGAATGGGGGAGGACAGAAATAAAAGCAATCTACAAAAGTGAACCATAGCGGAAAGACTTGAGCCATTAATCTAAATGTTCTTCCAGCTATTATCCGCCTGAAATGCTGATTGTGTGTAGCGCAGGTACATCAACAAACGGAGAGAATCAATGGGGAAGCAGCTGTCAACATCAAGCACAAAAAAAACTATTTTTCCTTTCATTATCTCAGATATGAGGAGAAATGTCAAGCTAATACACAAACATGAGAATGTCCTCAGTGTAGCTGCACAGCAGCAAAAAAACACAAAAAAACAAAAAAACAAAAGCAACAATAAGTGACAAATACAAATCCCTGCCACCGTTTGGCTTTAGCCCCTAGAGCTAGCTAGCTAGCTCGCTCCCTAGCAGGTAAACGAGCACCATGGGAGCTAGCTAGGTAGCTAGCTAACTAGCACCTGAGGCTAAAGCCAAACTGTGGCAGGATTTTTACTTTCTGGACCTGGATTTGGCACCTTTGAAGATTTCTTACCTTCGAGGGGTCCCATCTTCATATGGTTGGATGATAACCACCTTGACAGCCACGGAGGTGCGCAGTAGGTCGATCATCTGCTCGTGGGTGAGAGTAGCGACGGCTACCTTGCAGATCTCCACCAGTCGGCTGCCCTGTCTGAGGCCTGCCTTCCAAGCAAAGCCAAAGGGCTCCACGTCAGCCACGATTCCCTCAAAGTTGACGTGGAAACCCAGCTGGCCCAGGCCGTTGCGCCGTAAAGTCATCTCGGTTGTCTCACAGCCCCTGGTCGTGATCTTAAACAAGAATAAATGTCAGTCTGACAATTGTGTGCAATTAGAGCGCAAATAAATAAAGCTTTCTGCATCTGAATATGAGAGCAATTATCTGATTGCAATGATTCCATTTAGAGAAATTGCTATATAACATTACATTGATTTGGATTAATTTCATAATTGTATGCTATCATTTACGCAAACTAATTCTAGTTGTTAACACTAGTGCTTGATTGCCTTAAAACAATGCTCAGTAAACCCATTCCAGTTCAACATCATTATAGACGTAAAAGCTAGAGAGGAAAAAAAGAGGTCACGCATAAAAGCATGCAATCTATTTTTAGCTTGACAACATAATTTGACCAAGCTATTCGGAGGTCTCACTCCAGCGTGAGTGTTACTGGATGCTTTCCCAAAAGTGTTTTCTGTAGAAGCACTGGAGAAGAAATCACATTGCACTCAATGAGCTTTAATCACTTGCCAGATTAGTCCCGGTTCAGTTGTGGTTGACTGCCTCCATATACCTCAGAGTGGCAGCTGGCTTCAGGGACATATTAACTCAGACTTTGGCCTGTCAACACTTCACCAGATTCTCACACTAGCAGAAATCCGACCCTGCTGTGCGAGTGGAGCCCAGGCAACCGTAGTGGACCACTACAGATAAACTGTGTCCTCTTAAGTGAGACACAGAATTAGTTTGGTATGATGTGGATTCACTAGTTTGCTTTATTTCCCTAGTGGCTAATAGACAAACACAGTCTAGTGCTTAAATGGATATGAACGAGGGCTTTTATGCAACATAAAACAAAGAGAAAAAATCTTTGCAAACTAAAATGTCCACACAAAAAACATTGATGGCCTGGAGAAAAATGTGCGAGAATATGAGCAAAGTTTTACATTAGGCCTGTCAAATAGTGTTTAAAATGGCTTCATTAGGACCTCTTTTTTAGTCAGTCCATAAAATAAATGTGGCCATGCGCTTCTTTCAATGACAAAAAATACCTGCTCGTGAAGAAGTATAAAAAAAAAGTGTCACGTTTGCAGGGCACATCATGTTGCAAGGTAAAATTGCAATATTACTTATACAGAGGCATGTATTGAACTAATGGTGAATGTCTGATAAAGTTTAGTAATTATGGAATCTTGAAGTTTAACACCCACAATATTGTATAATTCAGAAAAAAATATCCCAAAACCCCGAGAACAACTGACCTGAATGTTTTGAGAGACCTCAGCGAATTTAATTAGCTAATTGAGCTAATATGTTTTGCTTGTTCTTTGGCTTTCTTTGTCATTATTGTGATATCACCAAAATGGGTAACAGTGTTGGCCAAATCAAATATGAGGTTTTATTGTTTTTACCTAAGTTTAGGGAAGTCTAGTCAAAGATTGTCTTTGCAATAATATGTTCTATGTGGTACCATTGGTCTAAACACACATTGGTGTTTGTGGAAAATTAGTTAAGCAGCGAAATCCACCCTTTTTTTTTTCTCCATCCATTTTGCTACTTGCTCTTAACTGAAAATGACATAACAGGTGTTCAGGGCTCAGGTAATGGCCAAGCTCAGCCTTTGAGCGTCACATGACCTAACTCAGAAAACAGGTGCGCCGTGAATACTGTATTCAGACTAGTTGTGACGCATAGAACATATTATTATAAAGATGGTTTTTGATTTAGCATCCCCTTTAACTCATTCCCTGCCATAAATTCATTTGAACTATTTATATTAGTTTAACGTTTTTTCTACTTTTGTTAACAAGAGTAAGGAAACCTAGAATTTTTTTTATTGTACATTTAGAACAGATATAAAATTTGTGATTAATCGTGAGTTAATTAGTGAAGTCATGTGATTAATTACAATTAACTATTTTAATCACCTGACGCCCCTAATTTTTAATAATCTTTCATTCGTTTTTTAAAATAAAAACATTAAAAAAAGAAAAAGATATAAAAAATTTGGAGCTTCAGGCAATTAATATTAGTAGTCGTAATTAATCGCCTGACTTCACTAGTTAACTCACGATTAATCACAAATTTTATATCTGTTCGAAATATACAATAATTATTTTTTCAAGGTTTTCATACTCTTGTTAACAAACATTTTAAAAACTAATAGAAATAGCTAAAATGATTTTTTGACGTCTATACCCGTCAATGGCAGTGAATGAGTTAAGAATGTTAAAATGTTGCTCAAAACTACAAACAGAATGTTTTGATGCCTTAAAAGGTTGAAAACTAAACATACTTCGTTACGTGAAGTTTACTGTTTAGTGCTATCGCTAGTACTGTTCGAAGATAAACTTGAATTTAGCATAGCACCAACAGACAGGCTTGAATACAAAGACTTGTCGCAAATGTCAGCCAATTAGCATCATTCTGATGTGACGTGACCAAAAATGATCACAAGGGCTGTACATGATAATTGAAGCATTGTGATCAAAAAGAAAAACATAGATTACAACTCAGCAGAGAAGATTAAAATGTTACAACCCTGATAATCCAAATCCGAGAAGATTTAGCAAACCAATATGTACAGAATATATATATTTTTTAAATCATTGCTTTCATCATTCTAATCATTTTTTAAAAATCTGTGCACACACAGGAAAGTCAAGAGAAAAGTACCACACAGGTCTTAGTGAAGTCGTGTTCAATAAAACCCAGCCATCCAACAACATGAGGCCCCCAAACTCACTGACACCCCGGAGAGCAGGATGTTATCACAAAGCTTTTCGTGGCGTTCTCACACAGGCTGCACGGCGTTACAGCGGCCAATCTACTCGCTTCACAATACATCACTGGAAACTCTTGCAATGAAAACCGATTTGACCAAATTCCAGGAGAAAAAGACGGACATTTGGATTCAATTGGGCAGGGTCACCTTACTGATGCACATTTTCCCAGGCAAGCACAGATAACCACTCGCATGCTAGTACTCATCATCATCTTTTGTGAATTATCCGTCACAAATCCCATGGGCAAGAGCACTGCAAATGTGAAAGAGATTAACATGGCCAATGAGGAGGAGATGTCCTTTGGCTAATCACAAATGCTAATATGGCCTTCTCGGTTCTTTCATGTGATGAATGTACTAACTAAGGTGAGTACTTTGTAGAATTTTGGAATCTTCTGGGGTCTTTATATTATGCTAAATCTTTGTCCTTGGGCTGCATATATTTCTTCATTCTCAGTTCGAAGCTCTAGAGAACTGTGCAAGCTCAGTGCAAAGTGCGATCACGTAAAATGAACTCTTTTTTGTTTGTTTGTTATTTTTTCAAATATTCACAGAGGAGCAACTGAAGAACAACTTTTATATTATATATAACTGCTCCTTTTATATTCAATCATGACATTCACCAATTCACATGTTCCAAACAGGTGTTTGTTGACCCGATTTTTGGAACACGTTGCAGGCATCACATTCAAAGCTAGGGAATATTTGAACACTAATGAAATAATAAGATCAGTTTGATCTGAACAAAAGCATACCTGTACCTCCCTAAACCCCGAATGACACAGTGTAACGAAATGAAACTATACAGAGTGGAGATGAGAAGATTTTAAATGTTTAGACGGAAGCAAAGCCGGCTTTGTTCTTCAAACAAATCTCGTACACACAGAAGCATTTCAAGACTTGCGTGTGTCCAAAAAAAGACGCTGAGGACGTTTAACGGCTGTAATGTATATGCCAAGTCTGGAGTGGCGCTGTAGCGCAGCCACAGGGAGTTAACGGAAAGCGAAGAAGACAACCCCTTTTTTTTTTCTAACTTTATTGCAATCTCCAGAACAAACATGGCTTTGCATGTATCAAAACAACATGAAAAAGACGAACACAGGAGAAGTGACAATGGCGGGTGATTCAAGTACAACACCGCTTGTTGAACGTGGGAATAAAGAAGCAACATATTTTGCTGCAAAAGCATAAGCAAGCTAAGGAGGCTGCGCACAACGACTACCACACGGCTATACGCCATTGTTGTTGACGGAATGACGGTTCGCGCGCAGTCACGCGAGAATTGCCGCATTCGTCATCAATCTGCGACAATGCGCCGTCATCGAGCTGCGACCATTACGTCATCGCTGGAGGAGTATCCTGCATAAGGTGGCCAGACGGACGGGTACGGGGCGCGTTTCCATTCTGGAGCCCGCTTTCAAAAGTGATCGGTTTCAAGCTCCGAAACCGCGCTGTCGTGTGGACGAACGGCTTTAACGGTAAGAAACTTGTGAGGATACATTGAAACTGGCTTTTGCGTGGACGGGGCCTAACTCTGAAAAGTCGTTAGAGGCCACAGCTGTCTATTGTTAGTCTTTCAGACCCAATAACTGTGACCTTATTTCCTCCCCCAAAACTGGGTTGTGTCCTGTTTAAAATGCATCCCTCGTAACATTATCAATTAAAAAAATGGCCCCAAATCTCATGAACAACGATCATCAATTCCATTAAATTAGTTTTTTTACCCTGATGTTTTTACTGAAGCGAGAGCAACACATCTGCCGGTAAATATTTGACCCAAATAATTGGCACCTACGCTGAATGTGAGAGATGACTGAGCCAAAAATAACTATAAGGGTTCAAATCCTCTTTGGACTGTTCATTCTAGGGCACAACACACTCCCAAAAAAACCACACAGAGGTAATATTAGTGTTAGTTAAAAAAAATATTAAAAGGATGTTCAACTCGGAGTAGAAACATTTGAGACACATGAATAGGGCAGTGGAAAAGTGTTTTGAGGTTGGGGGTTCAAATCTCAGCTCTGCCCTTCCTATATGGAGTTAACATGTTCATTTTATGCTTGTTTCAGATACTTCGGCTTCCTCCCACATTAATGAATTCCAACAACAGGCATTTTAGGTCATTAAAGACTGAATAATTCACAGGTGTGAATAATTGCTTGTCTGTATATGCCTTGTTATTGCTTGGCAACTGGTTCAGGGTGCACTGAGCCTCTCGTCCAAAGTCAGATGTGACAGGCTCTACCTCAATTGTGAGTTGTGAGCCAAATGAGGGCAAGCATTTCAGAAAATGAATGGACGGAGTCGCAGTAGCATCATAGTTCGTTTATGCCAACAGGGGCCTTAATTAGTGTGAAGTAGCCAATGCAACTAACCCGAAAGAGTATTAGCAATTTGGAAACCAACACCGAACAGACATTGTGTGATAATCTGTGACCAATCTTTTAAATCAAGACTAAAAACTAAATGGAATGTATTTACAATCATTTTATGTACACTCTAGAAAGAGAATTGTTGAGCCAATTTAAGATTACAAATTGAATTGTTGACCAACAAAAAAACAAAACAAATCACTTAAATTGGTAATACACAATTAAATTAAGTTCATCCAAAGTGAATATAATAAATTTAAGTAATTATGAGTTCACTTGAATTATTGTAATCCAAAATGTATCCAAAGTGAATTAATTTAATCCTAAATTAATCCAAAGTGATTATATTAAGTTTAACTCATAATTAATCAAACTTAAAATATTCACTTTGGATTAATTTAATTAAATTGTGTATTACCAATTAAAGCCTCTTTTTTTTCAATTTGGTCAACAAATCAATTTGAAATCATAAATTGGTTCAACAATTCTCTTTTTAGAGCGTAGTGAATAAGGCAATGCTGCAGTTAGCTTTTCTTACAGTGACATTAGTGCAGACGTTTTAGAGTCCTAAAACCTTTTTACGTAATATTTTAATTCAGAGAGCATCATTAGATGTTTTTTAAACTACTTAAGTGTAACAAAACGTTAATAGTAAGATGGGTTCAAATGAAGCAGTTAACTATCTTTTGAATGATATTGACAATAAATCACAACTTTATCAGAATTAAATAAAGTGTTACCATTAAATAACACGCACAAATGTGACCTGGGAATTGTGTTTTGCGTACAAAAAGGAAGAAAAAAAAAACCTCTACAGCAATGTGGTGGATGGACAGCTATCAATCTAATTATCACCTGGATCCCTTGGATACGTCAGGTTTGAAGCATAAACAACAAATCATTGCTTCTTTTATCCAAGGATGCAGTGTAGCAGGAATATTTTAAAACGAAAGAAGATTTTTGAAAGACTTACCTCTAATCTTTGCACCATCTCCCGAATGTCTTCTCCGCAGTTGTCATGGGCAGACAACATGACACACTCGCCGCGCTCGTAAAAGATCTTTATACTCATAATCCCTGAGGTCCATCCGATGACATCGCGACAAGAGCAGTTGAAAACGACATTTTTGGATTCCTCCTCAATGAGCACAATGAACTCATTGGATATGCCGAGTAAGCAATCCACATCCGCCGACTGGCCGAAGTCCCGGGCCCGAACGCTCCAAGTGATGGCTCCAACACTGAGCACATGCGCATCCTTCCTGGGTTTTACTTTCTCCTTCTTCTTGGCTCCGAGGTTAATGAAGCTGAATTTGACAGCAGAGTCAATCGTAGCAGTGCTAACAAAGTTTTCCGCCAGGTCCTTCAGGTACTCCTGCCGTGTACGGGTGGCCATGGCTCGGAACTTCTCTGACTTATGTGCTGCATTTTCTCCATTTATGACTTTGGCAAGCAGGAAGTCCCTAAAAACTGCAGACTTTGGGAAGGTCACAGACTTTGGAATGGGGGGGCCGAATGGAGGCACGTCTTTTGACCTGGACACGGCGACACTGGAAAACAAAATAAAGTCATGCTTTAACAGAATTGCTCATATAAAAAAACAGCCATTAGAAACAAAGCAGAGCTCGTTTTAATCTTGCTCAACAAACGGCAGGATCTTACGTCGACTCCAAAAACACTCTGGAAGGGATTTTTAAGTCATAATTTCCAGGTGTGATGATAATAACTGCATTATCATCGAGCAGATCAAAAGACCTTCAACTGTCAAGTAGCTACTATTAAGCCACAGCAGAAAATCAGTTGAATATTATCATTATTCTTCTAAATTAACTCATTCACTGCCATTGATGGGTATAGACTTCAAAAATTAATTTGAGCTATTTCTATTAGTTTAACATTTTTTCCACTTTTGTTAATAAGAGTATGAAAACCTAGAATTTTTTTATTGTACATTTAGAACAATTGTGAGTTAACTATTGAAGTCATGCGATTAATTACAATTCAAATTTTAATCGCCTGATGCTCCAAATTTTTTATCTTTTCTTCTTTTTAATTCATTCACTGCCATGGACGGCTATAACCGTCAAAAATTCATTTGAACTATTTCTATTAAAACCTAGACATTTTTTGATTGTACATTTAGAACAGATATAAAATTTGTGTATAATTGTGAGTTAACTAGTGAAGTCATGGGATTAATTACGATTATAATTATGAATTATAATCGCCTGACGCCTTCTAATCCTTTTTTTTTAAAGAAGAAAAAAAGAAGGTTTCAGGTGATTAATTTTTTTTATTGTAACTAATCGCGTGATTTAACTCATTAACTCACGACTTTAAAAAAAGAAAAGATTAGTGAAATTTGTAATCTTAATTAATCGCATGACTTCACTACTCACTTTTACATCCGTTCTAAATGTAAAAAAAAAATTATTTATAAGTTTTCACACTCTTGTTAACTACTCTTGTTTCTTTTCCAAATAAAAGATTATTAAAAATTAGGGGCGTCGGGTGAGTACTATTTTTAATCGTAATTAATCGCATGACTTCACTAGTTAACTCACGATTAATCACACATTTTATATCTGTTCCAATACAATATAAAAAAACCCCACTAGGTTTTCATACTCTTGTTAACAAAAGTGGGAATATTTTTTGACCTAATATAAATAGTTTAAATGATTTTTTTATGTCTATAGCCTTCAATGGCTGTGAATGAGTTAATAGCCGTTAAAAAAAGGTGACATAAAGACATTCGTGCAAAAGCCAACCAGAATATAAACACACCTTCTCTTTCAAAGAGGCTCAGGGCGCGCTTGTTTTGTTTACCTGTAGCAGACATTATCAGTGCAGGGATTGTGGACTTTGACGATGACAAACACATGCTGGAAATGAGAACGAATGCTCTTTGGAGTAAAAGGAAGGGCCCCGGGCTCCTGGAACACGATGGTGACGATGTCATTGCCAATGTGCCTTTTCCGCAATAACTAAAGACAAGATAGGGACATCAGTTTAAGAAAAAAATGACAATCTTCAATGATTCTCATATGACTTTTTTTTCTTTTAAGCGTAGAATGTGAAGCCTATTCACAAAAGTAAAGGTCATCAGGGTAGAGAACATCGATCCCCAAACCTAATTTAGTTAGCCTCTTTTGTCGAACTGTGTACCGACTGCATTTTCAGGATGAAGTGAATTTAGATCATGCTGAAATAGAAGTCGGCGAGGTGAATGTGAGAGGATGATGGTAAAATCTATACGGCCCTGCTGAAAGATTACCAAGGAGGCTTAAATGAAGTGACTCGACTTTGTAACATACAATAAGGGGCAACAATTACAAGTGTCTGAAGGAGAAGGAGAGGAGTTCTGTTTATTAATGTCAAACTGTCAACACATAAAGGTGTGGAAAAAAATCAACTAGTGGATCTTTATGATTGCAGATTTATGGCGCCAGTGGTTGTCAAGCAACGGCTACAATCATTTAATTTCACTTGTTAGTGCAGATAGGCAGGTCCTGCCCCTGGGGATGCATTGATTAAAATCCTACTATGAGGTACCGTTGCCATGGCAATGCTCAGAGTTTCAACTGATGGGTCGTTAATGTGGCAAAATGATGGAGGGGAGGGGAGGCGAGGCACCGGTACGAGTCAAGAATGAAGCTGTCCAAATATGAAGCTGAGGTCTAGCGTCAAACGGGTTGACAATACGCACTAAACAGATGATTGCCGTGTCCACTGACCTGTTGTCTGTTGTTGGGTGTGTAAGGGAGCATGGTGGATACGTGAAACATCAGCTCGTAGTCCTTGTAGGTGGTGTAGAGAGAATGTATGCCTGTGGAATCAGCTGCAACGAAAAACTCAGTCTTAGGATAAGAAAATCTGAACTGCATTCTGATATGAACTCCTTTTTTCAATTCAGCTGCCATATTGAACAGGATAAAGCCCCTATAGGAGAATGTCAACTGTTCTCCGTTATAGTTCATAAGCCAGCATCTGCGCTGGTTCTAATTGGTCGACATTCCAATAGCGATATATCCAGTTATTGTATTGGGGCGGCATGGCTCAGTGGTAGAGTAGTCGTCTCACGCCCCTGAGAGCGCGAGTTCGATCCCAGGCCAGTGTGACTATGTCAAAGTATCATTGCGCAAGATAGTGAACCCCAGTTGCTCCTGATTTCCTGTCATCAGTAGTCAAAATGGAATGCGCTTTAACGGCCTTGTAAGGAGGAAAATGTTAGTTAAGTGTAGTTTGGGCTACATTTTTAACAGTGACACTAGTGCAAAACACACAGAAGTGTTTAAAGTGCTATGCGATTAAAATTCTTAATCTGAATTAATCGCTGACTTCAATAGTTAACTCACAATTAATCACAAATTTTATATCTGTTCTAATAATGTACAATAAAATAATTTTTGCTCCCAAGTTTTCATATACACTTGTAGGTGCTGTTGGGTAGTACTTCATACAGTGTAGTGTATACTATATTTATTATATCAAAATACTAGGGGTGTCAGGAGATTACAATTTTTAATCGTAATTAATCGCATGACTTCAATAGTTAACTCACAATTAATCACACATTTTTTATCTGTTCTAAATGTACAGTAAAATGTTTTTTTCCTACATTTTCACATATGTTAACATAAAAGTGGAAAAAAATGTTAAACTAACAGAAATATGGCTGCATCTTTTAGTCTTTGATTCAGTAATTTTATAATACTTCATAAAATTGAATTCAAGTTAAAAACAAGTGTTGAGGTCATTTTTCTGCCACTAGATGGCATAATTACATTTGTAAGATGTTGGTGACAGCTCAGTGCATTTTTCTTTTCATATTAAGAGTAATCTAATCTTTAACATGAAGTAACGTGAAATTCTGCACATTTTTTAAATTGTAAAATACAACTTGACCCCAGTCTCCACAAATATATGAATTATTATTAATTTTATTACTGTGGACGTGTCTGCTTTTTTACACGCTTTCCAATAAAGAGGTGGTCATTAATCCCGCATTAAAAAAAATTGTGGCATTAAAGGAACTTTAAATTAACTCAAAATGAACACACTAATTTTGACACCCCTAGTTTAAACACCAGTTAAGTGTAGTTTGGCAGAATTAACGCATTCACTGCCATTGACGTCAAAAATTCAATATTAATACTATTTTATTTCTATTAGTTTAGCATTTTACTACTTTTGTTAACAAGAGTAGGAAAACCTGTACATTTAGAACAGATATAAAATTTGCGATTAATCGTGAGTTAACTATTGAAATCATGCGATTAATTACAATAAAAAAATGTAATCGTCTGACGGCCCTAATTTTTAATTATCTTTTCTTTTCTTTTTTTTTGATTAGGGGAATCAGACGATTACAATTTTTAATTGTAATTAATCACATAACTTCACTAGTTAACTCACGATTAATCACAAATTATATATCTGTTCCAAACGTACAATACATTTTTTTTCTAGGTTTTCATACTCTTGTTAACAAAAGTGGAAAAAAATGTGAAACTAAGAAATAGTTCAAATTAATTTTTGACGTCTCGTCAATGGCAGTGAATGAGTTAAATGTTTAACACTGATACTAATGTAGAGTACTTTCAACACTTCTGGGTGTATACCAGTGTAGACTTTTAACACTATACAGTGTCGGAGTAACACTGAGTAAGAGTGGAAAAAAAGTAACACTTTGAAAAGTGTCAAATTTACACTCATTGGTGTATAAACACTTTTCTACTGTTAATCCAACACTGGCAATTTTGCTGTGCAACATATGTGGTTGATCTTACTTTTATTATCTAGCTGCGCTCTGTACTTTGTGAACCCTTTGAGGCGAACTCTCTGGCCCAGAAGATCCAAGAATTCCTCCAGTGCCGGTCCAGCGCTCTCATTGTTGTACATCTCTTCTTCGGTGCTTTGGCCCGCCTTACAATAAAGTACACCCACCTTGTGCTGGAAACTTAGCTGGAAAGAGAGATAGACACACAAGCACACACTCAGAGAGTAAGTATAATTTTGTGTTGCGGCTGTGCAGCATACAAAACACTTGTGCATACGCTGCATGATGCACTCAAAACGGCCGAGAGTGCCCACTTGTCAAGTCACAGCTAATGCCGCGGCTTTCATAACCTCTTTCAGGGAAGAGCGGAACTCGTCTTTTGTAAAGTAAAGCAATGACATCACACGGACCACAAGCCGAGCATAAATCTTAACCTAGTTAATAGGTACACTACATGGCTGCGGATGTTAATAACGAGCAGTGAATTTGTGAATTCAAATTATGAGATGCCATTCAAGTTAGGAATTCCAGCCTTGTGAAAATATTTATTTTGATCATTATTCTTATTTTTATGGTTTATATTTGATAAAGAAACATATGTAAATGGAAAAGTCTTGCTGAAAGAATCCAAATTTAATACTACAGTTTTTTTTGTTTTTGTTTTACTAGGGGTATTATTACAAGCCAGGTCAAAATGACATGCAAGCCTTCACCACCACCATCAATCTTTAATGGCTCACTGCTCTTTGAACCTGACCAAAACAAAGAGTTAAAGGCGCAATAATAAATGCCCCCCTGCCTCTGTTTTATTTGGCACCTGTTGCCCGTATCCTCAAGGGCATCTTCTTGAAAATGACCTAGTGTCAATAAGTCTATACAAGGGAAGAAGAAAAAAAAAGTTCCCGTGGATGTGAAAAGTAATGGCAACAAAGTGGAATTGCTTTTCTCCTCCCTTACAGGTCATCAGCTCCTGGTGTACTGCTGACACTGTTGTCATGGTGATTTTCTCTATCGGGGCAATCTGCTGTGCACTAAAGTGGCAGTACTGACAGAAGGCTATTACACCATGTCAAGCAGTGGCAGTGGCGAGATGAGCTTCCTTCCTTTAAAAAAAATAAATACATTTATTGGAATCGCGTCACCTTTGACCCTTGTTAAAACATTGGACGATGGCAAGGACAATTATGTTGACATGGTAGGAATTGCTCAGTGCTTGAAAAGTGCATTGGTAGCTCACAATAAAATGTATTTTCCAGAAGTGGTTTCAACTCATGAAACACTGTAAGACAAAAATAATCTCCAAGGTTTATCTTCCTCGACAGTACTGAACCACAAAAATAGTAAAACACGCTATTTATAGAGGCACTGCAACTGACTGACTCACTGTTAGAGGGAATTTGTGTAGAACAAATGAGGGGGACATTAATTCTGTTCCCTTCATGTTTAAATATGAAGGCAGGTGATCAATGTTCAGCATGGGGAGGCATTACAATAATAGCCTCAATAGACATATTGTGTTGTTTAACCTGTTAACAAATGTCATTATAATCTCAATTATATCTCAGGATGCAATAAGCAATAAGAATTATTTGGCTTTACCGCTCAAGTATCAGATAATCAATAGAAACTCTATAAAAACAAATTAGACTGTGCTTCTAATAAGAAAAGTTCTGGCTAAGATAAGAAATGAAGAGTATGGCAGTATATCATTTATTACAAGGATATACTGTAATACCAAAAGGCTAGCCCCAATCTTGTTTCCATCTGTCCTTGTTCAAATTAAACATTTGAGATTATGTAACAGGGATGGTAAAAGAAAGGGTTTGGTTATTTTCCAGATGGAGGCAACAGATTTTATATTTTGCACGAATAGATTACAAACGAATATAATTTATGATATATGACCTCAAATCATATTCCAAAATGACTAACAGGCTAATGCATTTTCCAGTCCATCTGCACACATGTAAAATACATTCACGTTTTCTTATCTCCATTTTCATCTTGGCAACCGAACGTGCTGCTTTGAGGGATTTTCTCTCAGCACAACTGATCATGTAAATACTGTGAAGGCCTTTTCTCACTCGCCATGCAAACACACACAATATAATCTGATAGATATACAAATGTATGAAAAATAATAATAAAAAAAATGTTTCACTATCCACTGTTGAGGCTGTCCTGTTTCTAGGGTGCTGAAAATCCAGTTTGCTTGCCTTGTTTAAACATTTACACGGCAAAATAACTTTAAAGTAGAACTCTCAACCTTAAATGTTTCTCGTCAATAATATGTTATATGTGACCTCACTAGTATAAACATGATATTCTGATTAATATTTCATTTGTGGATATATGAGTTATGGAACAAAATCCAGCCGTTTTTGTCCATCTCAGGGGGCGGCCATTTTGCCACTTGCTGTCGACTGAAGATGACATCACAGTTGCTCAGAGCTCAGGCAACGACCAATCACAGCTTACCTATTTTCTGAAGCTGCGCTGTGATTGGATGTTATAGACCTGAGCAACATTGATGACATCTTCAGTCGACAGCAAGTGGCAAAATGGCCGCCCCCTGAGATGGACAAAAATGGCTGTATTTTGTTCCATAACTCATATTCCACAAATGTAATGTTAAACAGAATGTCATATATAGACTAGTAGGGCTGCATAGAACATATTGTCCAAAAAAATTAGGGGGGGGGGGGGGTGACTTCCCGCCTTTAATTATTAAACTGGGAGTGTATAGCCTACAAATAAAGATTATAGTATAAAAGTGGTTGCTATAATTACTTTGAACAAAGTTAGATTGTGATTATAGACAAATATATATATCAAATTCACTTTAGATAGGTCACTTGACTCCTCATGTTTATGTGCGGAAACTGTGGGAATAAAATCTTGATATACCAGAGGGAAATGCCATTCTCATTCACATTTTAACAGGCTGTCCCCTGACATTTGGAAAGAAAGCTTAATGCTAACAAATGTAATTACACTGATAAGTAGCCATATCTCTAATTGGCAGACAGCCAAGTGCAATGCTGCTTAATCCCTGCGCGCTTCTTCCTGTTCAATAGTTCTAACACCTGTCAGTGTCCTTATCTCTAAAAGAACACTCACATCTTGATAATGTCAGGTGACATCCGCAAGTTATTAAATGTGTAACTTCAGAAATCAGGTATCCTTCTCTGTGGTGGGTCAAAAAGACATATTTTTGCTTTACAGTGCCTTTGACAGAATCTAATAGATAACATATTGACGGTTGATGAAATATATCGTCAGGTCAAAATGGTCAACTGCGTGTTTTTAAATTACTTCATCGGCAGATCTTCATCCTCCCGCAGCACATATTTCACATTATGCGCACAGCGTCCATCTTTCCTGTCCTTTTTAGTTCAACATCATTCCCGCACAGCCATTACCTCAGTTGCTCTTTTATGGGTTTAATCTTCTGTTATGACATGCCTATGTTTTTAATAATAAATGCAGAGGTGCTCCCAAAACATTCCCCGAAATGCCAAATTATCCAGAAGAATGCATTTACCATACAAGCATGTTCCCTTAAATGAAACTTAACATCCAACTCAAAAAAGTCTGCACTTACCCCTTGTTCATCCAACTTGAGCAGTTGTTCCGGTACTTTAGGGGAGTTGATTGCCAGTCTCAAACATTGGATATTGAGCTCTGGGATTACATATTCAAGTACTTCCTTAAGCGGCAACCCACGGGCCGTCCCGTGTCGTGCTGTGGACGGGATTGCATCTTCCAGGATGGCTCCTCGGAGGGTGGTCAGCTGTCAGGATACAGGTGGCACAAGCTCAATAATTTTTTTTCAGGTTTGGAAGAACACTTTAAAGGATCTTGGTGCAGCGTGTCGCTTTTTTTTTTACTCGCGACTGCCACCTCTGGCCCAAAGCGTAACTGCAGCATCTGTGTCAGGCTCGTTCATGTTGCGCGTGCGAGTACGTGAATGAGGTCACCCTCCACCACTCCACCCCTCCCCAAAGAAACTGTGGAGTGTGCTGGGTCCGCACGCTCTACTTTAAAGGGAAGATCAAAGCTGACAGGTGCAGTCAGGGTAAAACAGTCAGGGCTCTTCGTACTCATCTGGGCATTGGTGGAGCATGAGTGATGTAGAAAAAGCTTTAATGTTACCTTTTTAAAAGGCACAATGCGCAATTTCAGTTTCCTTTCAGAATCAAGATTTATTTTCATGGGATACTATCCTACAAAATACTGCCACAAATGTAGGCCGTTGATTGCGAACACGATTTGTTAATTAGTACACACAAAAAGTAGTTTTGTTAACAAATTTGTTAAAGAACATTTTGCACAAGTAAGTAGACCCGAGAAAAAGACTTGACAGCCTGTTAACAGCAGCAGACATGTTGCTATCCATAAAAGTCATGGAGGTCATAGAAAATACTAGATGTAGTCGTTTTTGTTGTGGTATGCATTTATTTTTTGCATTAGTTATTTTGATTCAACTGAAGTTGTTGTTTTTTTTGTTTGTTTTTAAATAAATCTGTGCTTTCTATTATCAACCTTACTTTCATGTTGTGAGTTAAGTACATATTCTACAGAAAACATTTTGTCAATTTAGGAAATTGTTTTTATGTTCATTGAGATATTGAATAAAATCTTAAAAAAATTCGAAGGGGGTAAACACATAATTGCTGAGCACTGTCTAAGAGGGGACATATATTAGAAAAAATTATATTTTGGATGCTGTCAAGTGATGTTCTACACCACTAAGTACAACGCCAATAATACAAATACTAATAATACCACTTATTATTTCAGGCCAATACAAGTACGAGTACTCAACTTTTGAGTTGTCACCGATACCAACACCAAGTACTTGATACCGCTAGTACTTATAATACACAAAATTCCCCCCAAAACTGACATCTTATTTTAAAGAGAGAAATATGTATCCAATATAGCATTTCCCTTAAAATTGCATGATATCAATACCAATTTTCTATTCTTCTCATTTATAGTTTCTGATCAGTGGTATCTTCCACTGTCGCAAGTACCGCCTGAAATTGATATCTGGTAAAAGGTACTCGTCCATTTATTTAATACCAATTCGACAGTTTCAATCAAAACTGAGCAGTACTATCGTTTTAGAGGTAACATTTATGCACGCTCTATCCTCAAGCAGGTGTACCTAATGTTGTGGCCCGAAATGTATTACAGTTACATCTCTGTGTACTCTCCTTCCATGTAGGTCAGCAAGTCTGCAAAACAATGATTTGATGATGGCTTGAAACATTTCGTACCGATATTAAAATGGGTAGGCTGATGTCTGCTGCTGTGAAATCCAGTTATGATACAAATTCGTGTTATGCCGTGCTATTCAGGGCAATGGCTCATGACTGCTCCAATGGGCAGCATTAATGTCTCCCATTGTAAATAATTTAAATAATCTAACTGAACACTAGATGTTAAGTGGTATTTTAGTGCTATGAGCATTAATGTGCCAGTAATGGTTGAAGCAAACAGCTTTAAGCCACGCCGCCGATAACGACGTGTTGTTGTTTGGAACATTACAGACACATTTACACCTATGAATCCCACTCCTATCTGCACGGCTTGCAGACTTGGATGTCAGCAGTGAATGGCTTTCCTGAGAGAGAGGCATGCTGAAAAGCAAATTACTTAACAGCAAGAAAGACTGGGGCACAGTGGCAAAGAGCGATGGGGCTTAATGATAGGAACCCATGCAAATAGACGCTCCACTGGTTCGGGAGTTAAAACTGCGTGCTGCATGCAGGGTTCGCATGACCCAGATACATTGTTTTATCCAGGGAATGTCGCCTAAACCTAAGAATGGCACTGGATATCGGTGACATTTCTTTGCCTGACACATCTGTTGCACCTGAATTATTCATTGGCTGAGACCACCAAGCATCTATCAGTGAGAGGGTTGGACCGCGGGATGCAGCATTCCAGTTTGTGGATTAATAATGTTGCACGTGCGTGGGCAAGGGAGCGCGTGCAATCAGACAACATCTGCAAGACTGACCAACTGGGCCATGACTGGCACAGAACCAAAAGATATGCGTTTGAGTGTTTAATGTAAACTTGGGGAGCGAGAGCTTCTCCTTCTTTTCATGGCTAGCGAAGCGTTTTTGCACACTTACAGGCTTGTCACAAAGGAAGTCGTGATGAAGGCAGCCAGTATGTTTGGCCATGGTAGCAACGAGGCTCGGTCCGGAGGGACCTGCTGCTTACTAGCATTAATCAAGAACGTACTCTCCCACCTCCAAAATGAAAACAATTCTATTTATGTTGAGGAAACAAAGGAGAAAATTTTGATATGGGTAGAAACCAGCTACATGGCCAGCTTTACAATGTCTTTACCCAATAACGCCCGTCGCCAAACATGTCATATTAAATACAAGACATTTTGAGCCCTCATCAATAATAATAATATTTTTTCCTTATTAAAACCCTGATATATATGATCTGACACATGCATTGCATGGATAATCCATTAGAGGGCAGTATCAACCATCTAATGGCTTTTCCGGCGACCTTGCAAGATCGCCCCAATTGAGTAAGGACACCTATACTTATTAATAGTGGGAAATGCTCTTTCTCATTTTTGGAAATAATAATATGTTTGATATGTCTGTTTATTTTTGTATTTGTGACAGTTATAAATGTACGAAGCATTGTGACCGGATGTATCAAATATGACACAAATCGAAAGTCATATGTGGAAGTTGATTTTCCCCCCAAAAATGTGTTTGTTTGTTCAATAGGACCAATACATATTCTATTTACAAATAATCTGAATTTTCTCTCATAGATTTACAGGGTTAAAATTAATCGAGAGATACCAAAACAGATTCACATGAAACTGACCATTGTCTTATAAAGTAAGATGTATCCTCACTTTATAATGAATGTGAGCAAACAATCGGTCATAAATTACATTAATAACTGTCACAAATGTATTGTATATAAAATGTCAGAACTGCAAAATTGTATTTATGTTTGAGTGGAAACAATAGAGATGATCATATCCACATCCATTGTTTATTGAATAAACAAAACATTGCTGCAAACCTAATCAAATGCATCATCCGTTTTAGCAGCATTCGATAATAACTTTCTTCAACTTAGGTTAGTGTTTCTCAATTATTTGTTGTTGTGTCCCCAGGAAGAAGAAAATATTTTGCCCTCTCAACCTGCCTTTTTCACCCACTCTCCATCCAGACTGTAAACAGTATCATTTATCTATAAAATTGTTCAAGTACACCTCTGCAGGGGAGCTAATTACTCCTTGTGCGCTCTTTGACAATGAGAGCGCCAATGCCACCTAGTGTAGTGGATGTGCAATTACACATTATTTTAAATAATTAATAAAAATAAAAAAGTTCCCTGGGGTCACATGCACACGCCCTGGCATTTATTATTATTGTATCCGCTATAAAGCGTTATCAGACATGGTTACACTCTCTCTGCATGTGTCACCTTTTCAGAGTTGAGGTTTCATTTCATCTGAGAACACCTTTGTAATGGAAAAAAATGACCTCAGTGACTCAAACATGTTCTGCTGAAGGCAGCGTGAGGAATTGCATTTAAAAGCATGTTCAGAAGACAGGTCAATACTCTGACAGGAAGTAGGTGTCTCTACCATGGATCTGTTAAAAGTTCCAGTCCGATTTATGACACGAAACCACGCGGAAAGAAAAAAACATCAGAGCATTATGTTTACCTGACTGGTTCTGAAGGTGACTCGATAGTTGTACTGCATTCCATCTTTCTCCTTTCCGTCATCCAGCCGCTCCCTGCGGATGCTGACAGCCACAGGTCCCAGATGGTCGTCTACACCAAAATAGTTTTGATGCTCTGGGAACACATTAAAAAAGAAAAGAAAAAAAAGACCAAATTAATTTCAGCGTTGACATGTACTCCAGACCTTTCTTGGGCATCCGTGAAGACTCTGTCTCTATGTCTCTGGAGATGCAGCACTGCATTATAATACTGTTAAAGGTTTGAGCTTTAAAAGTCAAGCTTTGGCCAAAGATTTAAATGAACTTCAAATTGATTCTCTCATAATCAGAACATAGGAGCTCTTGGATTTAATGTTAAAGAAATATATAACCTTGTAAAAAAGAAAAAAGAAAAAAAAGATGGATTTTCTATTCAGATTGTCGAAGTTTATTGAATGCGGATTATATAATTGTTTTTATATCTGTTGTGTCCATGCCACTTCGACCACTATAGCAAAGCACATTAAATCATGAATAATAAATAAACTGTATCGAGGTGAGGCAGAGTTCTCCATATGAGGAATGCATGACTTGTTAGGGATAGTGGATTGAGGCGGAATGCTCTGTGAGGCATGAGGTCAAACGTTGATAGACGCAAATGCATACTGATGGTGTCAATTGCAGTGGATTTTTTTTTTGTCAACACTTTTTCATAATATGTCACTGGCTGGCATCGCTTTCGTGTTGACAGTATGCCAACGGCTACAAAATAGATGGCTTGGATTTTCATGTCAAATAACACCCCAAGTTTGTCTTCCTGCCACGTCAAACCTCCCACCAGCAGCTATTACATCACTTTTACTTTGAAATAGGAGTGCACTGATCACAATTCCCTGTCCGATAACCGATCTTTAAAAACTATTTTTTTGACAATCCTGTTCCAATCTTGTGTTATTGTAAAGCATTGAACAATACCTGTGAAACAATACAAATGGGTTGTTTTAGCTGGACATAAAGTAGTTCTTAAATAGTAGATCCTCTAAAATTAAAGAAATCTGGGCCGATCGATTGGTGCATCCCTACTTTGAACTTTTATTTTAATTTTTTTATGTATTTGGTGTTTTATAAAGTATTAAGCCACTTTAGTTTAAAGGGACATTTGACTCATTCTGGCATTTCCAGCAGTTAGAACATCATATTTTTTCTATAATTAATTTGATAACTTTTTTCATGTACACTTTATAACTATAAAAATGTATACCTATTTTTTGTGCACTCACACACATATATGGTCTCCCAGGCGGGAAGCAAACTCACGCCAACCTGCACCGAAGGCAAGTGACGGTAACCACTTTGCCACCCGGAGCCATAAAACGCATTTTAAAACGAGCTGTCGACTGAAAATGACATCAGTGATATCATCTGTGCTCAGGGCTCAGGTAACAACCAATCGTGGCTCAGTTTGCTAACGTCACATGATCAAACCCAGAAAACAGGTGAGCCACGATTGGTCGTTACCTGAGCTCTGAGCACCTGTGATGTCATTTTCACTCGACAGCAAGTGGCAAAGTGCGTTTTTAAAAGGTATTAATTGTACATGAAAAATAATGAAGTTATCAAATTAATTCTAGGCAAAATATTAACTTTTTATTGCTGAAAATGGCTAAATGAGTTAATGACTTCTACTATTCATGCCATGACCATGACCAGGTCCTGAAAGAGATTCTGGCCTTTGACTGTGAATAAACACTGTTCATTAGGGCAGTCTTGGGGAACAACACCTGTGCTGATTCAAATATGGCTTTAAGCAATCAGTGGGATCAATGTTCAGCAAGCCAGGCTGATAAAAAGCATCCACGTCATGCTTGTGTGAACGTGCATCTTTGTTTGTGCATGTGTGTGTGTGTGTGTGTGTCCGAGGTGATGACAGACTTGTCTCTCCAGTAAAACACCTCGTAAAAAGGGCAAGGGCTACATTTACAAACTGTGAAAAAGCATCATCCTTACAAAGAGAGATGAAAAAAAGAAATCAACGTGACAGCTGCACATGCTACTTGAGCTAGACAATATATACGTGGTGGTCTGTGTTACCAGAGAGGTTAAACTCTAAACAGAACCATTTCTATGGAGAGTGAGGGATGGATGATAAACCCGGGGAAGTTCAATGATACGTCCAAACATACAGTAATAATCTCATTAACCTTGCCAGGAGGGCTTTGAGTGAAGTTACAAACTGACACTCTAACTCTAAGCTTAATTTAAAGCAGAGCATGTTTTTGTGGTCATCCGGGCATCTGCCAGTGTTAAAAGGTGAAGCAGCTGTTTTCTGTGTGGCTTAAGGTCGGGAAATTCAATCTGCTGAGAGCAGCCAATCCTAAGACAGTGAGAAAACAGATATGTATAATGATGTGATGGGTTGGGCTGGCATGCGTATTTACAGCCATGCTCACAGGTGTTTTAATGGGGTGATCGGGGACCTTGGCGTGGTTTCGCTGACCCCATAGTTTCATAAGACGGGTCCTCACACCCCGCTGCCCCCCCCCCCCGCCCCCCCTACCCCCTCATGGGGAACAGCTGCAACACAGCCTCTCACTCACCTCTTATTTCTCACATGACCAATCGCAGCTTCTCAGCAAGGTTGCGAGCGATATCCAGAGAGGACATGACTGCTCCTCTCTCTCAAGGAAGAGAAACATACACCCAACACAAGCCAGCTATTGTTCTCGCCTTAATATCATCTGGTCCTGTAGCTACAAATAACTGGGACGCCAGGATATCTGATATGATGAGCTAAGGCTGTTCCATTGGGGAACACTGATTTTTTTTCCTCAAAGAAATATGTTCCAATGAGACGTTTATTTTCAATGATATTATTGTTGTGGCACAGTCTTTGAATAATTATTACCTTTACTTGTATTTGCTGGAGCGCAAGCATGTCAAATAAAGCAATTTTACAAGGTTACAAAAACATTTATCACAATGAAATGCGCATGAGCATGTCAGAAATGGCATCATTCCATCTGTCCACCGCCCTTAACTGCCTGATTCAGTGCCAGCCCAGTAAAAATGGCTCTTTTAACGTCTATAGCCGTCAATGGAAGTGAATGGGTTAAAAGGCTAATATCAAGTTATTTTGTCTACATGTCAATAGAATTGCTGGTCTAGAATTTGCCCTTTTACCCAATTCTACCTTTGTGTGTTTTTTAACTCTTTGACCGCCATAAACGTTATAAAACGTTTAGCATAAACCTAGGGAAGGGCGCCGAGGACGTTAAAAGACGTCCCCTATGTTTTTTTTTTTTTTTTTTGGAAACGGGTGCAGGAAAGCCTTGGGCAGCTGTGCTGAAAGTATCAGGCAGATCTGATTAGTAAAAGACTCGTTTTGGCCCCTAGAGGGCAGCGATGACTCTCTTTGCACAAGGTTGGATGGGCCGCCCACCGTGGGCGTCAGTAGAAGACGTGAGGCGGAGCTAGAGTGTTGAGGAGACAATGGCTGATGAAGCCACAATGGCTGACCAAGCAACCGGTTGCAAGCAGCTCACGCTTGAGCATTTTTTTCAAAGACGGAAAGCATCAATCAATACTAAAAAGCGCATTGATGTCGACGATGATGATGACTCCGAGCTTGACGCCAAAGTTGGAAGCCTTGACGCGACTGTTATGATCACGTAGTAAGCCTCACCGGCTAAGCGCGGCTAGCGCGGCTAGCGCTGCTAAGGCCGGAAAACGCGCACAATAACCGACCGGGTACTTCTACACAATCGGACATTCGATCGGGCGATGGAGAGTTGGCATCGACCAATGCAGATTGATGATGATGATGATGACTCCGAGCTTGACGCCAAAGTTGGAAGCCTTGACGCGACTGTTATGATCACGTAGTAAGCCTCACCGGCTAAGCGCGGCTAGCGCGGCTACCGCTGCTAAGGCCGGAAAACGCGCACAATAACCGACCGGACATTTGATCGGACAATGAAGAGTACCCCGAGTCCAATGCATATTCATCGGAGGAGCGGGTACAGTCTGATCACGGAGAAGACGCTGTTTCTGGACTACGATGCCACCATGAATGGAGTGGATAAAATGGATCAGAACATCTCTTACAACCCGGTGTAGCAACTGAAGGACATGAGGAAGCCAGACGTAACATCACCGTAACGAAACCGTAGCATGATCCTGATATTAGACTTGATGGCAACACACACTGCAGTATATACTTGCTATTCCCCGGAAAAAACGGCCTGCAAGAAAGTAGAGCACGCGAAGAGGCAATCTGTTGTGCAAATGCTGTTGCGTCTCCTTGCACGCAGGAGAGTGTTACAAAAAGAAAAACTGTCGTTGAAACATCCACATATTTGTAAATAGCACCACAGTTGCACACATTTGTAAATAGTTTGCCAAATTGTTGTCAAATTGTTACACTGTTGAATGTAAATAAACGTATTTTGCTATCAAAAAACACTTTTTCATTCTTGGTGGTAGTGTTTTATAGAAGTAAAGCACTATTTAGGTGTTTGTGGCATCATTCATGGACAAAAAGAAGTGTAAAATTCACTAGAATGCATGAAATAATATCGTTTCACTAAAAGCTTGATTTCTCCGTATTTTGGTCCAAGACAGCCGAAATTGGGTGAAACTAACCATTTTCTATTGTTGATTACTAAAGAACGGAATAAGGTAGAAACAAACTTTTTTTTCTGATGAAAGATGAAAGTCCAATCTTTCATTTGGTAGTACGTGTGTTTCCATAGTCCAAACATAACATTTTCTGTGGACCTTGAAAGATCAGTCAAAATGCTTAAATCGGCTGGCACTGACGGCATCCCTTTTCTGAAAACGTCTGGCAGTCAAAGAGTTAAACACAATTCTACGATCAAAAAACACAGTTTTATAGGGTAAAAATTAGGAGATTACAATTTTTAATCGCAATTAATCGCGTGCCTTCAATAGTTAACTCACGATTAATCGCAAATTTTATATCTGCTTTATATCTGCAATATTTTTTTCCTACTCTTGTTAACATAAAAGTGGCAAAAAAATTAAACTAATAGAAATATTGCTGCATCTTTTAGTCATTGTTACAGTAATTTCACAATAATTCATAAAATTGAGTTCAAATTAAAAATATGTACTGTACTGTAAAAAACAAGTGTGATACTGATTTGTGTTGAGGTAATTTTTTCATTTGTAAGATGTTGGTGACTGTGCATTTTTCTTTTCATATTAAGAGCTATCTAATCTTTAACGTGAAGTAACTTGTAAAATTCTGCACATTTATAAAATTGTAAAACACAACTAGACCCCAGTCTCCACAAATAAATGCCTTATTATTAAATGTATTACTGCTAAATTTTGACATGGACGTGTCTGCTGCGTTGCGACTGGAAATCCCCCAGTACAGGATTTCCAAGTAAGGGGCGGTCTTTAATTGCGTGTTAAAAAATTAGTGGCGTTAAAGAAACTTTAAATTAACTCAAAATGAACGCACTAATTTTGACACCCTTAATAAAAATACTGTCGACTCCTAAATTAGCACAATAAAACTACGGTTGAGGGAAGTTCTTGTGGATTTACAGCAATACTGGCAGACAAACATCTAGGCACATTTCTTACCTTTTCCATAGAAGAACTTGTGGTAGTAGTAAGCACCAAGGTCAATGTGCTCAATGATGTAGCGTTTGACCTTTTCCCTATGGATGGGCTGGTTTTCTCGAGGCACCTCCAGTACAGAGACGCCTGCATTGGTGCAATGGGAGCTGAGCGAGGATTCAAAGGAGCAGCTCTCCGACATTCCGCTGTAGTTGGCACTGTTGGCTCTGGAAAGTGAAATCTTTCTCTCGCCTTCACCGCCGATCTCGTTGCGAAAGTGCGGGCAGCCCAACACGAGGCTATTGCTTTTTCCATCCCCATCATCAGAATCCAAGTTCTCCTTTGGGTTCAAGTCTTCCCTGCTTCCTAGCGGTGACTCAAAGAAGGCAGAATTTCCGCTACTACATCCTACTGCTCCAGGATCTGGTCCTGGTCCTGGTCCCGGTAGAACGCTGACTCCAATACCGGAAAAGCCCACAGCGGAAGCAGCTGAAGCTCCAGTAGTGGTGTTCTTTCTCTGGCTCAAGTTAGCTCGGCTTGCAACAGCTTCACTGATATTAAAAAGAACGCTCTGAACATCGTAATGGGCAAAACATTTCTGAAAGCTGAGTGGTCGTCGATCGTCCTCCAGAGAGAGTCTCAAAGCATCACTTTCGCTCTTAATTGTCCGCAATTTCCTGAACAAAGACGTCTCAGATGACTCTGACTTGAGGCGCCTCATAAAGGACTTCTCCCTTTCTCTGCTATAAAGGAGAGAGCTGTCTATGTAGTCATAGCCTGGAATTGTGACAAACTCCCCCCTGGCGATCTGGGCTGCCGTCTGTAAACTGGGAGAGAGGGAGGGATCACAGCGCAACAACTCAGGAAAACCCAGGGGTGGTACACTGCGGTGGTCCATGGTATCCACTCGGTAGCCCTTGAGCATGGTAAAAAATCCATCCCCACTTAAACCTTGGCGGTCAATAGAGGATGTGCTTCCATATTCCCGATGTAAAGAAGCGCCGGTGTTGGGATTGACAGCTGTCTGGTCTACTACATCTTCAGAATCAATGTCACTGATTGTGACATCACTGTTGCTGCGTTGGCGAATAGGGTGAAGGCCTTTCAGTGGTGAGTGACTAAGGAGGTCGCTCAATGTATACTTCGCATCAGTGTAGTCTACCTCCAAACAGACGGGTTCATCTTGCGCAAGTAATTCCACAGTATGGTCCTGCTGGCCGTTCTGAAATATTGGTATCACACTCTGATAGTTTGGTGATGGCCGCCCATCCCATCCATCTTTCCTCGGTGGCCATTCTGTTACCCTGGCCCTGACGCCCATTTTAGGCATGGCTGGAGTACCATTTGTTTTGCCGGGACCTTCAAGTTTGCCCTGCATGTTGGAGCCTGGTGGTCCCATGCTACCATTGAGGGCTTTGAGTTTCCTGCTAAATAATTCCTCAGACTGCATGCCTCTGTGGTATTCTTCTGGGCCTCCCACGACTCCCACAAGGTTTGATTTATTATCCGTCACCGGGCTCAATATACTCATATCTTGAAGAGCAGACTTCTAGGACCCTTCTTCATGATATCACGTGGTATGCTCACTGATGAAAGAAGGAGAAGGGGTCTCTTTTTTGAGATGCTGTTGTCATACCTCACAGGAGGCCACTGGCACAACAATTGACAAACAGCATTTGGATTTGAAGGACAAGCGTCTGAGGAGTTCTGAGGCACCGTCGAGTGGAATCTTTTCTCACAGCTTGCCGCCGGAAGAGATGGACCTAAAGAAAAAGGAACGGAAACACAGAGGGAAATATTAACACACGCACCGACTGTACGATCACACTTTTGGGACATTATTATGTAACATGGGGCGGCGTGGCTCAGTGGTAGAGTGGTCGTCTCCCAGTGAGTTTGATCCCATGGCATTGTGACCGCGTCGAAGTATCCTTGAGCAAGATACTGAACCGCCAGTTGCTCCCGATGCTGCGTCATTGGTAGGTAAATGTAAAGCGCTTTGAGGGCCTTGAAAGGCGGAGAAGCGCTATATAAATGAAAGTACCATTGACATGGGGAAAAGCCGATCCTATGCTTTCTGGGGAGGTTCATTTTTATAAGTTGTTTGTACTCTGTTATGTTGCACAATATATAGGGTTGCATTGGAGGGTCTTTACACAAAACATCGGGAAAAGTAGATACTTCTTCGTTAAGATGCAGCTCACTGTGTTGACCTAAAATGTTTGCACACTGTTACATTGAACGAAATCAAGGGTTGTAGTGGTTTTAGAATTCAAATGACCAAATGTAGCTGATTGGAGTATTTGAGAGGAGTTAGTACAATTACGGCCTGATGACTAAACAGATGTATATCAGCTTGTCCAATGCCTAACAGATGGTGGTGAAGCGAATTACAGTAACAGGAGGCAGATGTTCATCTTGACGTTTACATGAACAAATATCTGATACTGCCTGCAGGATCAAACCTGCAAATTATACAGCAGGGATGTTTTTGCAGATTGAAACACAGTTTTTATATGCTTTTGTTGGTTGAAAGAATATAACAAGACCCCATGAGTTAAATTGGGCATGACACATTTTATAAACAGAAATATACGAGACAAAATTCCCGATTACCCTCTGCTAGCATAAACTCAAGAAATGTTTATCTTAGCCTTCCCATCTCAGCCAAGAATAAACAAAAGGGACAATATTGTCTCGAAAAAAGTAAATGGACTGTAATTACATTGTGCCTCTCCCTCTTAATACTATTTGCTAGATCATTTATGTACGCTTATCCTGTTCAGGGTTGTGGAGGCTGGAGCCCATCCCAGCTGACTACATTACAGGCAATTGTGAATGAGGCATTGAGTAAGGAACTGACCCCATACCAGTTTCTATGTTGACCTGAATTATGTTGTTTGGTGTAATCTACCATTAAGCAAAGGAACAGAGTATTTTAGAATGAAAATGTGGGTCAGATCTAATGACCATAGCATATCTGTCCACGTTAGCCAAATGCATAGATTACTGAAACACAGTATAATCCCATTTTGACAAATCTTTACTAGAAAATCGTCAATCTTTCCTTGACATGCCTCTAAACGTGTTCTATTGGCTTGTCTTGCTTTGAACGGCTTTGTTTACAAGTACCAAATGGTTGGTACTATTTAACACAAGCAGTGTGTCATGTGGCAGCAATTTAGAGGAGGAAAATAACTGCTTTGGGAAATATGTCTGTTAAGTGTTGGTAACTGATGAATAATGAAATACTGCATATAGTAAACAAAGCCAAAGGCGCTTGGTTAAAATGGTGGGATTAAACTGCTTTTGTCCTTTCTTTAAATAAACCCCCCCAAATTAGATATTCTTCCAATCTACAAGAGATAAAGACTGCAAGCAAGTAGTCACAAAATGTCTTACTAACTTGTCAAAGCAATGGAACACCAATCGCATTTTCACATTCTGTCAAGAACTGCGCAAATCGCTTTATCAATGATAACACTACAACAGAGGTTTTCAACCTATCAACAAAGAACACGACGTGCTGATATCTCACGTACAAACACAATACACACACACAAAAAAAAAATAAACAAATATAATTTCTACCAACACTCAGCTGAATCACTATCGTGCAAAGATACAAAAAACAGATCTTTTCAATCTATAATTATTATGCCTGAAAGCAAAGCACCTTGAAAGTGTCTCCTGCCGCTAGTAAATGTGATGTAAAGAACACAGAAGAGTGCGGCAAATAGCCTCAATAATTTGCCTGCTTCCCCTTGTTTATGTTGCCATGGAGGGTCAGGACAGGGTGAGAGGGCTTTTATTTCATGTGGGAGACGAGGCGGCATAAACCAATGAACATGGTGGTCTGTTTTCCCCTTCCCTCATTCTATTAATTTATTTCCTCGTGACAGTGATTAATGAACACAGTTGTGCCATGTCTGCTTCCGCCTCGAGCACGCCACACCCTCAACTAATGGAGTGTGTGGCAGGATCCATGGTCAGCAGAATCTGTCCATTGTGTGATAGTGTGACTTGAAGGTGGCCGTTTTCTGTTCACTCCTTAGTGGCAGCATGTGCTAGGGAGGCAGCAGATGGTTGGTAGGCAGGCTATGTTCCTTGCAGGGCCTTATTACTGAAGTAATGCGCAGTTGTATTTAAGACACAGAGCCTGGCAAACCATGAGCCTGGATGGAGAAATAAGAATAGAAGGAAAAAGGGGGAAATGTATGACTAATGTTAGCTAGCTAATGCTAGCTAGCTAATGCTAGCTAGCTAATGACTACTGTATATGTATGCAAAACAGAGTATGTGGAAGATGGCCTTGGTTTAGAGTACTGACATACGAAATGTCTAGGTTACGAGTGCAAGAAGGAACACTCAGTTAATGCCATGTTGTTTATTTACTGTGTTTACCACAATCTGGAGCCTCGCATACAGTTTTGGCCTACGAAGTAACATATCTGCATAACAAGGACCCCTTCTAAGAATAACAATGTTGCTGTCAATTACATATCACGAAAACTTTGAAAGTAGAAAAGGAGAAGTCATGGCCGCAATTTTTTGTGGAATCCCCAAAAAATTCTGCGATTTTAAATCTGGTCATTGGCAAAATGAATTTATCAGTTGATCTGGGATTGATGATCACTCAGCCAAATCCGACGAAATTCAGGGTGCAAATGGATTGGTAGGACGATAAGGCAAACACAATTAGATTGAAGTTGTCAGGGGAGGTCCAGCATCTAGGAATGGATTACGTTTGAACTCTTGAGTTCACTGTAAAGTTGCTTGAAAAAGAAGCCAAACCAGGGAGTAGGCAGTAATTGTCTTCAGGTTAAAAGACGACGAGAAAGTGGAGCAGTAAAAAAAGATCAACAGCCATCAATATTGCTCCGATTCCATCATTTAGTTTTGAGGGAGGACGATGAAAGTTAACAGCCCAACATATTTTTGGCGGCCTTTCTACTTGAATAATGATAATGTCGAAAAAGGCAGTACGTTGTCAGATGCAATGTGAATCGAGTCATTGCACTTTTGCTTATCCCCGTTTCCAGCAAAGTAGCCATAAAATCCTCTCCAAATGAGTCCCTAATTTCATTTTTATCCTCCGTTGTCATGATGACATCTTGATCAATTTAGAGGTAGTGATATCCGTCTATCTGATCTGCAAGACCTTAAAAAAAATCCTCCGACATTGTGGCCTTCGAAGCCGGGCACATCATAAAACAGAGTGAGGAAAATTAACATATTCTTCCTACCATCCTGAGATTAATACTCATCTGTCAGTGATATGGCTTTTTTCTTTGCCAGAGCAGAACATAATGTCAGCCAGCTCTGACAAACTCCTTATTAATCACTTCTGCGGTATGACTAAGCAGGAGTCGGTCACCCACCCAAAAGGTGCTTTTAACTCTCATTTTCTGTTCTTCATGCAGTTAGTTACTGTTATGTTTTTTTCTTGTTCTCTCTAAAACGAGTGGATGAAACAAGAATTCTTCCTGATTATCTGCCGACACTGTAACGTTATACTGACTTTTATTTTATTTTATTCTATTTTAAAAATACTTTATAGATGACATTTCAAATACTAATAAGAATATTAAGAATAATAAGAACTGTTGTTTTTAGTATTATTTGTAATACAGCATGTCTGTTTTGTTTTGTGTTGTTTTGCTTGTGGAAACTTCATTTTCATGGGGAATGAATATATTTCTATCTATCTATATACACACTACATGTCTGAATGCCCAAATCTAATTTAGTGCATACTATATCCAATTTTTGAAATATCTATTTATAATGCATCGACTTTCAAGTGACACATACCTTACATTATTCTACTTACACTGATAAAAACAACACACATGCGCCAACACCCAAACATGTAAACAGATACACAATAGACATATGACTTCGACATTGTCGGTACTCCACTAGATACTTAAAGGGGAAGTCAACCCCCCACCCCCTACAATTTTTGACAATAATGTGCTTTTTGTAACTTCACTAGTCTAAACATGACATTCTGATTAGAATATGAGTTAAGCAGCAAAATCCAGCCGTTTCTATCCATCTCAGGCGGCGGCCATTTTGTCACTTGCTGTCCACTGAAGATGACATCAATGTTGCTCAGGTCTCAAGTAACAACCAATTGAGATGGATAAAAACAGATGGATTTTGCTTCATAACTCATATTCCACAAATGTGATATTAATCAGAATGTCATGTTTAGACTAGTGGGGTCACATATAACATTATTGTCAAGAAATATTTAAGGTTGACTTTCACTTTAATTCTTCCTGGTGGTTTTAATTTACAGCAGGCACACACAAGTTTACATTGCATCTGGCTTGCAAAGATATAATGACTGCCTGCTTACACTGTGGTCACAGTGGCAGATGTCAGATGTTATACCTGCATTTTATACGATTATGCTCAAGTCTTGATTTGGATCTATGGTTTTACATTTCCGGGCATTTCTTTCTGTTACGTTGACTGACATCCATGCTCTTCCTTTAGCTAAACCATATAGCGTACAGTCGTGGCCAAAAGTTTTGAGAATGACACAAATATAAATTTTCACAAAATCTACTGCCTCATTTTTGATGGTGGCAATTTGAATGTACCCCAGAATGTTATGCACAGTGATCACATGATTTGAAATTATTTATTAAATCCACATTTGCCATTTATCGGATCATCAAGAACTTCAAGGAGAGAGGTTTAATTGCTGTGAAGAAGGCTTCAGGGCGCCCAAGAAAGTCTAGCAAACGCCAGGACTGTTTCCTAAAGTGGATTCAGTTGCGGGATCGGGCCACCACCAGTGTGAAGCTTGCTCAGGAACGGCAGCAGGCAAGTGTGAGTGCATCTGCACGCACGGTGAGGCGAATACTTTTTGGTGGATGGCCTGGTGTCAAAAAGGGCAGCAAAGAAGCCACTTCTCTCCAAGAAAAACATCAGGGACATTTTGACAAACTCCAAGCATTGATTATGCAAGAATGGGCTCCCATCAGTCAGCATGTTGCCCAGAAGTTAATTGACAGCAGACCAGGACAAATTGCAGAGGTCTTGAAAAAAAGGGTCGACACTGCAAATATTGACATTTTGCATGAATTTCATTTAATTGTCAATAAAAGTCTTTGGCACTTGTGAAATTATTGTAATTATATTTCAATATATCATAGTAAGATCAAACAAAAACATCTAAAAACACTGAAGCAGCAAACTTTGTGAAAACCAATACTTTGTGTCATTCTCAAAACTTTTGGCCATGACTGTACTATAAATATATATAAAAAATGTACTAAATCCCACCAGTTTCCTGTGTGCATTGACTAAACCTTTCTTGCTGAAACAACTACAAGATACTAGGGGTGTGAATTGTCTAGTACCTGGCGATTTGATTCGTATCACGATTCATAGGTCACGATTCGATTTGATACCAATTAATTCCAATGCAGATCAATAAATTGATTATTGCGTTTTTGTTTTTTACTCAAATTTAGAAAATACTTATCAGTAAACTTGTACATATTAACTGTAAGATTTGTATGAAAATTTATTTTATGTGTTTGAAAATTCAGGCTAATAACTGAGCCACTGCAACAGGTTGCAGTCTGTTTCATGTTTGAACAGCACTGAAATAAAATATTAAGGCTTAATGTTCCATTAATATAACATTCTTCCATGCTTAATGTGTGAATCCTAACCCTAAGTAAGACGTTTTGTTGAATATTCCCATAAAAAAATTGATGTTTAAAAATAGATTTGGCCGCATATCGAATCGATTCGAGAATTGCGCGCTGTAATATCGCGATATATTGCCGAATCGATTTTTTCTAACAACCCTACAAGATCAGACATTTATGTAATACAGTAATACCGTTTTGGTTGGTTTGTGACACAACCTTTAGATTAAGAGGTAAGTCAAAATTAAGGGAGTGGAATAGTGCATACTATTTGAAGAGTTCAGCTTTGTAATTATACTCTATATTTTTAGCATCCTCCCCAGTCCCTTTTGCCCCAGGGTCAAGGTCAAACATGTTTGTTTAGCTCCAACTATGCTGTCGGGCTACTTTGAACCTTGAGGTCATCACAGACCTGTGATCATGACCAATTATCTTGAATAAAGCTCTGTTGTAATTGAGCAATATTAATGTGCCTCTGTTCCAAGCTGGCAGGAAGTAGAAGCCAGCCTCGTCCCCAACTTGTTTCGACCTCCAGAGGTAGAGGTCAAGCCTTGATGCAATCGTCCTCTCCTCCCACAGCCAAATTAGGGTGCCATGTAGGTTAGAGGCCGAGATGATTACACCAATTTTCCACCTCATGGACTTCATCATATAGTGAATCGGGCAGCACTGCAATGGGAAGCAAATTTCCAAGATGCTCCGTGCTTTTATTATTGGCCTTTGAGTGTTTGATGGTGACAGGCTATGGCTAGTCATACATTTGGATGTGTCACACAATGTTCATCAAGACCCGCCAGAAAGGGGAAAATCCAAGTGCAAAGCAAACAAACCCAAGGGCATGTTGCTTGTGCTTCACTGACCATTTGAGTCCTCCATAAAGCCACAATTAAAACAATGAGCCACATTCCATGTCACTCCACAGTCGAATGAGATCACATTTACCCCGCAAACAGTGTTTATGTTACTTGGAGGTGGTTTGAAACTCTGCGGGGCTCTGTTGTAAGTTGAAATGGAATTAAGACTGTTCAATTTCAAATGATGAGGCCAAATTAGGTAAATGTTTCCTTGAGAGCAAAAAAAAAGGCTGTTTTGATTACTAAAAGGATAACTCAAAGATTTTCATCCATTATGTTACTTAGTGGGCAGCACGACAAGTGGTTAACACATCTGCCACACAGTTCTGAGATTGTGGATTCAAATCTGGCCTCCCTTTTGTGTGGAGATTGCATTTTCTCCACGTGCTTGTGTGGGTTTTCCCGTGTACGCCGGTTCCCTCAAATATTCCAAAAACATGCCAGTGAAGTCATGAAATTTTCCTTAGCTGTGAATATGAGCACGTATGCCCTGCAATTGGCTGGCGACCGGTCCAGTCTTTACCCAGCATCTCGCCCAATGTCAGTTATGACCCTCGTTAAGATAAGCGGTATAGAAGATGGATGCATGGATCTTACTTGATTCGTCAGCTTCAAATTCAATTAATTTTGTTTCATACTACAACGAGATGACAGCCAAGCAATTGTCCCAAATTGCAGTTGCAAAGGGAGCTTTTGCCAACATGTGGTAAACATTTCAAAACACATGAGCTAACGTGAAAGCAAAAGCTCAGGCCCCAAAGTGCTTCAACGTACTTTGATTACGCTTTCCAGTTTCCAACAATGTTTGTACTTTTGTGATGAACTTGTGTCAGTTAATCCTTCTACAGCTGTGTGCTGTAAGAAGATCAAAGTTCACAAAAGAAGCCCCTCGACAGGCTACCATGACTTTGCCATTTTAAAAAGCAGAACGAGATATTTTAACTGTGATTGTGGAATTCCAAAAGAGATTGAAATGAAATAAGCCCTTGCATTAAGAAAGGCTTAATGTCTCATGGGAAGATGATTGTGGGGGTTGTGTCAAAACCTTTTTCAAGCAAATCTGTGCATTTTAATCATAAATCGGATTAATTAGTAATCTTGCCAGCAAAATGAATTCTCGCGGTATTTGTGAGTTCACAAACTACGGAGAATACATCGTGCACCGCTCCCGCTGATACGTTTGCAGCCGATCTTTTTCCGATCGGACCAATCATGCGTTGTTTAGGCAGGATGAAACCAATAAGCACTGATGGCGGGGGGGAAACAGACAAACCTAACAGACGAATGGATGCTGCAATTAATTATGTTCTCGCAGAATTACTCACCGTTTTCTTGTTGAATATGAACAGTGAGAGGAGTTTTGTGCATTTTTATCTCCTTAAAACGAGACGGAGGACGAGATTTTCATCTTGAAAACAAAATGTGCAAAGATCCCACATCGTCCAATCAGCTCGAAGTATTGTACAGCAAGCCCCGCCTTTCCCCAAACCGGCCTGCCTAGTGAAGTACCAGATTGATAATGTGAAGAACTCCCTCGAGTGAATCCCAATTATAAATCTGGCTGGCGAGGTTAATTAATTAGGCAATCGTAACCTAAAGACTTACATAACACGAGTCTGGGAAACCAGACATCATCCCGCTTTTCATGAGCCAGAAGATGCTTCCGTATTTTATACATCTACTGACCGAAGATGCAATGAAAATATAGGCCAAGAAATCTTCTCTTTTTAATGTTCTGGCTCCATGAACAAAATGCAACCTTCATAATTCGGAATTATATACCACCATTTGACACAGCTGAAAATAATGACCAAGTCCAAACTTTTTATTCCACTGAACGTGTGAATGGAAGAGCCCGATCATCTGACTCCACCAACCTAACAACCCCAATGTGCTAATGTGGCCGGCAGGGATTAATGCAGAGATGATAAAGCAGAGGTGGGCTATGTCGGTCCTCGAGGGCCGGAGTCCTGCAGGTTTTGAATGTTTCTCACTTCCAACACAAGCTGATTCCAATCAACAGGATCGTTATCAGGCTTATGCAGAGCTTGCTGCTGAGCTGATATATCAGCATATATCAGCTGTGTTGGAGAAGGGCAACATGCAAAACCTGCAGGACTTCGGTCCTCGATGCCCACCTGTGATAAAGGCTGGTGTAAATAGAGATGGGGGTCACACTCTTGAGGGAGGTATGGAAGCAAAAAAGTCTTCAAGGCAGTGGGGCCAGGTAGGGCTATGTACATACTGTATAATTAATGAAAAATGATTTTTATTGAAGAGATGGTTTGGCAGCACTAACGAGAATGCTTAGATGTGACCAATCCAGTCCCTCTCACCACTTCTCAAACAGGAAAAGACACACTAAACCTAATTTGAAACACATTCTGTCGCGCACAGCTTAGAAGCAATGTGGGCCACAGAATATGTCCTTCCTCACACAAGCAGGACAGACACATTCAAAGCAAAGACAATCAAAATCTTTGAAACGAGAAAGAGGATTATATCGATTCATCCCTGGCAATACCCAAAACAATCTTCCAGCTACTGGAATGATGCACGTAACCCATGTTTTATATAAATACTGTATGTCCTTATTTAAGAGGAGACTTACAAAAATATATATTTGTTTTTTATGTAAACAACAATTGTGTAAACTATATTTGAACATTGATTCAAATGCAACGCAGTAACGGCAGGTTTTCATGCTATTGCTTAATTGTGTGCCACATTTAAGATATATTTGTCCAGTTAAAATCGTGCACATAAACTTCATCAACTCCTACAAAAACTCACATTAACCGTTTTACGGCATGATACTGTCATGGTAAAGGATAGGACAGCATAAAGCGCTGTATAAGTGCACTCCATTTACCATGATGATCAAATAGGATTTTTCATTTCAGGGGGAATATGAGGTGTTTTCCAGCAAAATTACAATTACCCATTCAAGTAGGGTGGTTAAATAGTAAACTAATATGCAAACGCGGATTTGGATTACAAGTTCAGGCTATACTACTACTACTTTTTTTTTCTTTTCTTTTTTTTTTATAAAGCGCTTTTAGTTGGCAAAATCGCTAATGTGGTTCTGACATCACTTGGTCTAATAGCCCAAGATTTCACTAATGTTTTTAAAAAAGAAATAGAAAATAGTTTGCTGGTATATGTAAAAATGAAAACCAGTTGGCCGTTCATTATTAAGTGAAATGTGTCATTTTCTCTCGTGTATTCAATTGTTCTTTAATCAACCAAGTAAGAAAAGAGGAGCCAGCCTCAATACAATGCGTTTTAATGAAGAACCTGGGAAGAAACTAATAAACACTTGCAGGTGATGTAGAGAGATCCATTCTTGTCATTAGTAGAAATTCTTATCTGAACAAAGTGGTCGACCAATATCCCAGACCAGATCGTGTTCTAAAGTTTCCATCCATTCTCAGAACCACTTAACATCACAAGACTCACGGGCATTCTGGAGCCTATCCTAACTGTCATTGGGCGAGAGGCAGGGTACAACGTGAACTGGTCATTTTTCATTGTATGCTAATAAGCAGTTTTCTATTATTTCCTTAAAGTGTAACTCAACTCCAACCCGACTCTTGCTTCCAAAACGGTGCTCAAAGGGGGCGTTGCCTGGAGGACCGCCGGGCTTGTGAGGAGGAAGAGGGTTGGGCGTGGTCTGGCTGTGACTGACAGCCGCAGTGAAAACTATGATCTAAATAATTTCTTTACTACGACAAGCTATGCTAAATAAACTAACCAAATGCTATGCTAATAAATCACTAACCTGAAAATCATTACGCTACAATTCCAACTCGCTATGAAGGCATGTACAAGACTGAGCCGGTGGTGGCAGAGCAACTACGTCGGTTTCACGTAAGTGACGTCTGTGTTCCTCCAATGAGAGGACAAACAGCTAAATTGTATTCATCCCAGTGTTTAACCTGAAGATTGCGCCACACAGATGTTTGTTTTTTTTGCCCCAAATTCAAACTTTCAACAAACATGCACTAAAAGGTCAAAATAATGTCTAGGACATGTAGACAGCATTAGTAGACACCCATTTACACACCTTATCAGCAAAAAAAAAAAATTGATTTGGTGGTGAGTTACTCTTTAACTCATTTAGTCCCAAAAACTTATTTATAATTTTTTTATGTTTTTTTTATGCTAGAGCACGGTTCATCCATTCCGGTCCTCGAAGTCCTGCAGGTTTGAGATGTTTCCGCCTACCAACACACCTGATCCTAAAGATCAGGATTGTTATCAAACATGCTGAAGAGCTGATTATATGAATCAGGTGTTCTAGTGGGCAGAAACATTTCAAACCTGCAGGACTCGGGACCTCGAGGACCGGAATTGGTGGACCCTGTGCTAGAGCATACAGAAGGTTTTGATGCAGCCTCTGACCTGAAGAGGTTGCTTAAAGCATTGGTAGTTATTACAAAAAAGGCCAGCAGGTGGCAGCAGAGTATAAGAGATCAACCAGGTCCATGTTGCAAACAAGCTGATTTTCCCACAGCTCAAAACAGATTTGTGAATAATGATGAAACTTGGCTATATTCTAATGCTAATTGCTGCAAAATGGAAACAGATGAAAGAAGAGACTCTAATCTTTCTTTTGGTAGGTTCCATGTTTTTATAGCAATAGAACACAGTATTCTGTGGGCCTTGCAAAATCTGTCAAAATCCAGTAAAACAGCCAGGAGTTGAAGGGGTTGCTTCAGTGAAAATGGCTGGGAGTGAATGAGTTAAAGGCAACAATACTAAAAAAAATAGATCAATAACCGGTCCATGGCAGCATACATGTGCACACTGTGAGCAGTGACCACCATTGCTCCCGCACCCTAGGCAAAAATCTCCTGTCAACCAACCATTCTGACATGACATAATTTATTTTGTCATTTGGATGTGGCTCGCCCACAAATGTGTAATGGGATCATGCCATCATTAGAAATGAGAAGATAAAGGAGTATACTACTGGAATGTGTGTGTTCATAATTGGTTAGGAGAGAGAGCGGCTGAACAGAGGAAGCCAGCAGGAGCCAGAGACTTTTTGTTTACATCGCAGCGCACACTGACCTTGGCCGCCCCCACGACAGACAAAGAACAATAAGCAGAAGAGGTTTAAAAAAGAAAAAAGGAAAAAAAAAAAAAGAGGTCAAAGCACACAACATTGACTGTCTCATAATTCCCTCTGTGCTTGCTTTGACTATGCACAGTGGGAAATACCCACATTGGCTAATGCCCATTCCCAGGTGCGCAGACTTACGGGAGAACACATCAAACAAACTCGTAGCGTCTGCAAGAGTCTTTCCTCTTGCATGAGCTTCAAAAAAGAATTTGCACGCTCTGTCTGCATGAAATTCATGGTTTGCATCTGAATCTAGAGGATTAGACAGGAATCTGCACAAAAAGGAAACTGACGGATACCGGAATTCAGCATAAATACTGCCAAAACCCTCGGAAAACTTACTGAGACGTCTACAGAGTGAAGCAGTGTAACAGTTGGAAATAAAGAAGCCCGTTCGGGACTGACTCCTTTTGGTTGTAGCGCAATGTCAAGGTCGCTGTAACCCCCTTATGCCCCCCCCCCCATCCCCCAGCAGGGATCTCGCCACACCTCATCGGTCAACAGTTGTGCTCTCAAGCATAAATCTTAACAATAGATAGCCGTTTGTTTTTTCTTCAACTTTGCGGTCTGGACTGGTGGTTATTTCAAACGGGCCCTATAATGGAGTTAGATGATACGAACAAGTGTGTGTTTCCTGCGGGTGCTTTTTAGACAGCAGCAGCAGCTCAATCTGGAATGTGCTGGCTTCAGATGAGTCTAAAGCACATGGGTCACCCGTGATTGGACTCCATTTCATTTGGTTCAGGGAACAGTAAGTATTTACCGAGCAGAAACTACGTTCCCACTGCTCTTTTAAATCTGAGTATCTACATGTGCTCAAGTGATTACAGACATACAGTAGAAAAAGATCTGCCAGGGTACACAAGTGTATTATGTCAGTGAACCGGAGGGAAAGAATCATAATAAATCTCCTTAAGTGCATACTATTCAAGTCAACAGACACAAACATGCCTTTTTGTATTTCACCACAACAAGCATTTATTCTGATCCCAAATGGGCAAGGGATGGATAGGTTGGCGAAAGATGGATATTTGCTTGGACAGAGGGAATATCCTCTAAGCCAATGTCTCTAATTCAGATTTCCATCCATTACGCCAATGGTCACAGTCTCTTTCTAATGAAAACATGACACTCCATTTATCAGCTTCAAAATGTAATTTATTCAATTCTAGCAATATTGAGATGGCAGCCAATGACAACCTTTATAAGCCAAGATGAACATAATTATGACCAGTAATCCATCAAGTGCCATCTTAACGACAATTCTGTCACTTGATATAATCATATTAGCAGGGTGTGAAGATCACCGCCTGGAAAACATTTGCTGGGTGAATTTGAGAATTTAAAGATTGAGAAGGGTGTCACAAGACGGTATTGAAGTATGATTTCATGCGTATGGGGGACAATACTTTAGAATGGCTGGGTTTTAAAAATAGTAATAATCGAATAACCGATATTGAATCGATTTTCCTTTTCGAGCCTGATATTCATAAAACCATTAATCGATTAAGTTCATAAGAAAATAGAATTTCAAAGTCCAAATTATTTTTTGTATCTTACCGTGTTCTTGAAATTTACTGTTCACATGAATTTAAAAGTATGTTCTTACATTTATGAAATATCTCACTGATTGCACTTTAAGACAATTCAGATATTTTTTTAAATTTATATTTAAAATTATTGAATTAGAATTATGAACATATTTTCATCTCATCCTTGCTGATGTCAATGCTTATGTAACATTTAAGTTATTATAACATGTTACTTTCATCAATAAACTAAATCATTTAACTAGTTACTGCCTCCACAAATTTGGTTTGGAATTTAAAGTTTGTGGGTTTCATTATGTCCTTAAAATTAAGAAGAAATGAGGTTCCATAATTAATCAATATCAAATTGAAGCGAAGTGAATCGAACTGAACTCTTGTGAAGCGAAATCGAAACGATCGACGAAATTAGAATCGATAACCAGCCCTCAGGCAACTTCTTTCTGAACGCTCCACATGTGACGTCACACATAAACTGGAACTACATCACTACTCACTTGTTTTCTACATTTGGTTATGTGACGTTAACAAGCTGAGCCCTTACGCACTGTGATAAACAAGTGGCAAAATGGGATGGATAAAATCGGGTGGACTTTCTGCCCGAGCAAGAGCATTTCACAGAGGCTGCAGTTAGGCTTTAGGCCAGAGGTGGCAGTAAAAAAAAATCCACAATGCACCTTTAAGTAAGACTCGTTAGCATGTAAACAAAACGCATATTTCGATTGCAAAGGCTTGTGTGGTGTAGGATTAAGGCGAGTGCATTTGAAAGACAAGTGCCTGTGGTTTGTCTTCCAAATTAGCACAAGAGTGGATGTGATAGGTGCTGTGAGCAATGGGGAGCATCAAGCTCCCTCCTGGCCTGATTGAAAAAGGGAGTCTCCTGCCCATTTGGTCAGCCGGCTGGCTATCTGCCCAGCGCCTGCCAGGCAGCACATTGCCATTGTTCTGTAGTTGTTTCAGGGGGGAGCTGGGAATTCAAAGGGACAGGACAACAGATTTTCCTTGTTTATTCACATGAGAACAAAGCATACTGCTGCCACATCAAGGTCCATTAATGCAGTACAGTGGGTAATGAAGTGGAAGGTTTATATTGTTTTAATAAATAAATACACAAACCAGAACTACTGTAACTATGGAGAAGTTACAATAACTGTGACAGCCATACCATGTATAAATCATCAAGCTAGCCGTTGTTAAATCACACGCGTGTACATTTTGTTGCACTCCCTGTCTATTCATTTCTTGCAGGATGCACTTCCTTTATGTTCACAACAGAAGGAGACCATGTTCATTTTTGGCTGCTCCAGCAGAGCCCCCGTAAACAGAAAGCACAGCTCTTTGGCCCCGCTCCAAAATGGGCCATCTGTCCCCTGAAGTGGGGGCTAGCCACAACAGCCTTCACTCCAATGAGGAGACTGAGAGGAACTTGCAAGTTTTGATGTGGACTGCTGGGTCTCTGCAATAAAATCCACTATCTATTTCTATCTGCAGACATCTCCCCCTTCAGCTCATCTCCAGCCGCCTGCTGCCCACCCAGCTACTTCCATAATGACAGCCTGTCAGCAGTGCACTCCCCGGGAAGGAGTGAAAAAAAAAAAAAAAAAAAAAAAGGAGGACAGAACTGGTGAGAACGGCAATCTCATTTTGCAAATAGGGCAAGCTGTCAACAGATCTGCGAGAAGTTTAATTATTTCTTTAAACATTATAACACATGCTACTGTACTAACTTTTGGATTGTTGGTAAGAACGTTGCTAATAAATTCAGATTCATGACCGACTCTTGAGCTATAAAAGTGTCTGCACTTGCAAGACAAGTGGTGCACAACTGATGAAACAAATTACCCAGAACTAAACTGTACCACACCGGTTGATTCAGTCTGACTACACAGTATGTTGTTCAACACAACAAAATCACATTTCAGGTTTCAGGAAGCACATACAAGCTAAAGTGATATCAAAACTAGCGGTGTCAGGCGATGAAATTGTTTAATCGTAATGAAATTAAATAGTTAACTCACGATTAATCACAAATTCTATATCTGTTCTAAATGTACAATAAGTTGTCATACATAACATAAAAAGTGGGGGGGGGATGTTAAATAAGAATATGGCTGCATCTTTTAATCTTTCATAATAAATCATACAATTGAGTTAAAATTAAAAAGATATATTGATTTGTGTTGAGGTATTTTTTTCTGTCACTAGATGGCATAATTGCATTTGTAAGACATTGGTGACAGCTCAGTGCATTTTTCGTTTCATATTAAGAGCAATCTAATTTTGATCATGAAATAACTTGTGAAATTCTGCACATTTTTAAAATTGTAAAATACGATTTGACCCCAGTCTCCACAAATATATGCGTTATTATTATAAAATGTATTAATGCTAAATTTTGACGTGGACGTGTCTGCTGCATTGCGCCTGGAATTCCCAGTACAGGCTTTCCAAATAAGGGGCGGTCAATAATCGTGCGTTAAAAAAAATTAGCTGTTAAAGAAACTGTAAATTAACTCAAAATGTACACATTAATTTTGACACCCCTAATCAAAACATTTCAGTCCTGTGGAGTTAATACCTGCTGACTCACAAAGATTGCAAGTCATTTTCTTCTCAAAGTATGTTTTTCACACTTTGCCGGCTGTTGTTGACACAAACCTGGCAGCTATAAGAGACAGACTTCAGCCCTCGGGTCACGCAAGCTGAAAGCTCCAATACTGACAATAGAGTAAGTTTAGTCAAGCGGAAAATGTGAAGGGAAGAGAGGTGAACACAAGTAAGCACAGATGTGGATGAATCACATATATTAACCACGCAAGAGCTTCCTGTGTTGCCTCTGCCAAAACACACACACACACACACACACACACACTTGTTTGACATACATCCACTCAACTACTCGTCTATAAACACACATGAGCACAGAAATTCAAGTAAACAACAAAGGATAAATTAGACCTCTGCATTTAAGACCATTGGATATCAATAGTTGTCATGTTTATTTACTTACAAGAGTCCTTTTTTTTACTCAAGCCATGGTGAGGATGTAAATCTCTGTAAGCCACCAGGATAATGAGCCCGCTGTGTCGAAGCCATCGCTCTGCAATAAATCCATCCTCCACTTGTTGCCGCCCGGAAACACGCGAGGGCAAGGAATCCGTAAACCAAAAGACAACTCGTAAACAAAAAAACAAAAACAAAAAGTTTAGTGTGTCTTAAAAGTTTTGTGAAAAGTTACGGAATAAGAAGCTAAAAGTAATTAAGGGCAAGTCTGGCAGCCATCAGGGAGTCAATTTGGCGAACTGCATACAGCTGCTCCTTAATGCACACAAGTCTCTACCTCCCCCTGTGACAAAGCCACCAACAGCTGAATGACACATTAGCATTAGCATATGTAAGAGAAAGTAGGTGGCTGCCCTGGGTGGGGGCAGAAATACTGCTGGGAGGCGAAGTTTGGATATGCGTGTGTGGGGTGGGGGGTTCGAATGCATGGACGGTGACATTCGGAGCTCCTTTGCCTGACAGGAAGGGCGGGGGGGGGGGGGCAGAGAGGGGAAAACATTCTGTTATCTTAAGTAAAGATGCATGGGTAAAGCCAGTGACCTTCAAAATTCTTCTTCAAAATTTGAAGTTATACTGATAGAAGACGGTGAAAGCCACATATGCCATTCTTGTGAACAACAACATGATATGTGGTAGAAGAACATTTGAACACACTGCAATATGGGTGAAAACCCACAACCAGATATGCCTTTCACAAAAGGGCAGCTAATCCAGTTCTCATTATTTGCCACACAATGATCTTACATATCTAGAACTGGCAAAGGCAGTATTAAAACAGACCGCCAACACAACAAAATACTTCATCGGGAGGGGGGGGGGGCTAAGTCGAAGGGCTTACACTAGCCAAGTAAATCACCAAGTGTACCCCGATACAAGTTTATATGGCCAAATATTCGGGTCACAAAAGGGCTAACACGGGTGTTTTATTGGTGTTTTTAAAACATATTTGGCTTTTTGCACAGGTTTACATGATCTTTCAAAACCCAAATATTGGCAATATTCGGATTATTGATTGCATGTAAACGTATATCAGTGCTCTGGTGGTCCTTTGTTGTTTTCACACAGCCCTACACGCCTAATTTTAACAAGCATATCTTCTGTTTTCACTGTCATTTGCATACCAAACTGACGTTTGCCAGCTTCTGGCTTGATGTGATAAAAGTTTTGAACGTGAGCTTGGTTGTGCAGTATAACAATCTAGTGGAATTCTCATACTACAAACAATGACGTATAAGCGTCAACTTGGTAGGTTTTACAGCAGGGGTGCTCAAGTTTGGTCCTCGAGAGCTCCTATCCATGTGTCTCACCACTAACACACCTGATTCGTGATCAGGATCGTTATCAGGCTTCTGCAAAGCTCGCTGATTAGCTGATCATTAGATTCAGCAGTGCTGCAGGAGGGAACCGTGTTAAAACAGCCTGGATAGGGGCTCTCGAGGACCGGGCTTGAGCACCCCTGGTTTACAGAATGTGAAGCAGGTTGTTTGGGAGGAAGTCAACATCGTTTCAACGCATGACAGCTAAATACAGCACAGGCCTTTGGGATAATTAAGGTTTGATTATATAGTCCTCGTATGGTAAAACATAATTGGGTTTAGTGTGCTTAATTGGAAAAACAGTAAAACTGAGTCATTCCAACTACTTCCTCGTGATTGCTTTGGATGTGAGTGTGATAATAGCGGGAAATGACAGACTTTAATCTAGCTGAATGAATGAATGGTAGCAAGTATAAGCATCTTTGTGCCACATTCTGCTTTGATCCAGCCTCCACAGGCATGTTCCCAGCTTTGATTTGAGTGAATGGGAAGGAAGGAGTTTTATTTGAGGAGTGGGAAGCCCCAGGAGGTAACACTTAAATTTTCTTGTCACTGCGTCCTAGCAGACACACAAACTATTCATCAGCCTACACACGCCGAGCAGAGCTTGTGGAGGAACACACAAACTGAAGAATACTGCCCGTTTGCACATGCAAGACCGTCACTGATGGGTCATTTACATAGCAAAGGTAGTCATTACAGAGATGGAAACACACACACGGCGACCTACATTCACAAACGCTAAAAACACATCTTAAAAGCTCCTCTTTCAAATGCTACACATCAAAGTCTGTGATTCAAATAAACAGCAAAGTTGAGGGGGTTTGGTTAATGCCTAGCTGTCCCAAATGCAAACAAGGCGTTTTACTGTGATCTGCAAACCTTTTGCTGGACATGTTCTTTGTTCCTGTCAACAAGACGTACAAGCCCAGTTGCCTCGTTTCAACTTGCCGATTAACGTGACCTGGATAACTGAGAATCTACACATGAGACATAGTTTTACGGTGACGTTTAGGACTAATTAACATACAGTGCTTATTCCTATGGGGGTTAATTTTGCCACAAACGTTTGTGTAATTTCTCATTTCACTTGCAACACAGTGCACATACATTTCTTGGCATATCATTATCAGCTTCTCTTTCTGTGAACTCCCCATTATATGTTCTATCATGCATATGGGCACACCTGCTATCTGTATCGTGAAATGTTACTAACACACCTATAAACAAAACATTCTTCACAAAACAGTTTAAAAATCTGATCGATTATTATAACTATAGGTTTGGGAATTGTATAACCTCCGGAAATAAAACATAAAAGTCACACACTGTTAAACTCAGCAAGCCAAAAGTAATAATCGTGAATATTCATTAGAGATGACCATATTTAAATATTTTGCCATTCCTCATCTTTTATAGGTTTCTGCAGTAAAATAGGTTGGAGAATTGTTGATTCCTTTGGTCAAGACCTGGGGAAAAGAAACTGTACGGTTGTGTGGAACTCATTGACGCTTGCTCCACAATTACACTACTTAAACAGGTAGAACTGCATAATGAGGCAAGGAACAAAGACTTTAGCCTGATTGCTTCCACCAGGTTCCATTTAATGATTTACAGAGAACCAAAGACACCTGTATCCGCTAAGACTTGGTATGAGTGATGATAGGCAGGAATGTGATGTATTTGCCGTCCAGTATTTTTAGTCCTGCTGATAACAGCATGCTGTGGAAGGACAAGGTTCTCCTTAGTTATGTAGAATGGAAGTGGAAGTAAAAGGAAATGGCATTTTCTTCCAGCTGAGAGGCTGAACAGCAAGCAAGCAACAGGCAGGACCACTGCCACTCTTATCCACCCCCCCCCCCCCCCCCCCCTCACCCACCTCTCAATGTGTTCTGTAAATTTAGTTTGGATTCATCATGGAGAGGGGGGCTAAGCTACCACCATTTTCCAACACTCTTCCACAGAACAAGAGAGCACGAACGACAAGGGGGCTGCGGGCATGAGGTGAGGCGGCGGAGGGTAAACAGTGGCTCGCATCCCTCGATCTTGTTGCTAGGCGACTTTTTCGCCATGAGTGACAGCAGTCGTCCTTTATGAACAAAGACAGAAGTAAAAGGAGGGAAAGGAGAGAGTGGTGCAGCGATGAACAGTTACCCAGTGAATGACTGAATTGTGCTAATATAGGAGATATTGTTGAAAAATAGCTATTACACATAAGTGTACTTATTATAGTTCACAGGTTTTGACAAAGCTATTTATAATAAATTGTGCAAGTGCATAAAAATGACATACTTAACGGAGAAATTTATTATTTTTTTACAATTGTAGGGGTTGAAATTTACACCCACATTATGATCAGTGTGGCTTCATAGTGATGGCTTCATTGGACTTTTGGCAAAGAAGAGCGAGCGGGATGTCAGATTAGGGGTGTTACTCTGCAGATGTGTGCGGAGGTAGGAAGGAAGTAAAGGGGAAATGACAGTGGAAGCCATATTGTAAACAGCAGAATAGCAGTACCGGCAAGGTGCCCAATGTTGTTAAATGACATAACAGACGATGCCAGATGTTTGCAGTTTAACCATCTAAAGAAGTGTGCCTCATGATGGCAACATTAAATGAACATTAATAGCAGACATACTGTATATATGCTGTGCTCCAATGTAGACACAGCAAATGTTTGTTGACGGTCAGCTAATAAGCTTTAAATCAATTGTTCAACACCTCTGACTGACCATGCTTTAAAATAGAGAGTTAACAATAGAGTGAATGAAGTAGTGATGGTTTTTAAATGGGCTGGTCGGTAACACATGGAATCAATTTACTTTTACGTTTTTAATCCATCTCAGGGGGCAGCCATTTTGCCACTTGCTGTCGACCGAAGATGACATTAATGTTGCTCAGGTCTCAGGTAACAACCAATCACAGAGCAGCTTCAGAAAACAGGTGAGCTCGGATTGGTTTTTGCCTGAGCCCTCAGCAACATTGATGTCATCTTCAGTCGACACACTCTAAAAACTGTTTGGTCAAAAATAACCTTATTATGGATCAGAAATGGACCGATACACTTTATGGGTCAATTTGACCCAACTTTCTGAGTTGTTTTATAAAGCATGACCCAATTTTTTGAGCCAACTAAAGGATCTGACCAATATTTATGAGTTGTTTTACACTAAATTACCCATTTCTTGACTCAAAGTTGGGTCTAATTGACCCAAATAGAGGATCGGTCTATTTTTGACCCATAGTTGGGTTATTTTTGACCTAACTGTTAATAAAGTGCAGCAAGTGGCAAAATGGCCGCCTGGATAAAAATGGCTGGATGTTGCTGCTTAAGTCATATTCCAAAAATGTAATATTAATCTGAATGTCATGTTTAGACTAACGAAGTCACATATAAGATATTAGTGTAAGAAATGTTTATGGTTGACTTCCACTTTAAGTTTAAAAAAGCACCCTGAATAAAAATGGTTTTAAAATTAATTAAGGAAATAAATGACTACAAAGTACTTTTCAGAACTCATCCAAAAACTAAATTTCCAAGTTAAAGTGCCAGCATAAACGCCCCAGTTGGTCGAGTCTTCAGCCATGGTGGAATCATTTTGAGGCCACACCGTGCAGACAAGACCCTTAATCTGCTTGGTTTTGTTCCACTTGGCCCCAATGTAAGCAGACTATACTGTACTATCAAAAAGTAAAATGGTAAAATGGACTACTTTTTATATAGCGCTTATAACTACACCATACGGTACAATGTCTCACATTCACACACCAGTGGTCAGCTGCTGGCATGCAGGGCGCTGCCAAGTCCACTGTGAGCAAATTGGGGTTTAGTGTCTTGCTCAAGGACACTTCGACTTGGTCACCAGAGGTGAGGATCGAACCCACAACTTCACGGATGGGAGACAACCACTCTACCACTAAGCCATGCCGCCCCCAAAAGTGAAAATACATTTCTTAATCACACCTGCACCAAAATGGATCCAATTCATCAATGGACCTACAGCTAACCAATAACCGCTTGCGTCATGCCATTGCTGCTTGGCAGAGCCACCTGTAGCAGACCAGACAGACAACAATGTACATTACAAATCAATATGTGAAATGGTCCAGCTCTGAAAACAACAGACCCATTTGCATTGATGCTGGATGAAAACAACGATAGCCCGGCTGCATCAGACTTAAAGATACATTAACAGTGCACTTAGTGCTTGGAGAAGTACACAACAGTGTATCATCAGGAGCATTGAGCACATGTACTGGCCAGAGATTGCTAATAAGTGACTGAAGGGGTAGATGGAGATGGGAAAGCGAGTTATTTCCATTGCCTCTGCCCGTTTATGGAAACATTATGGGAGCAGGCTCTGTTCTCATGGAGGAGAAAGACGATTTGGAAAGGGAGTAAGAGGCAGAAGTAGTGAAGGAGAGTGTGGGTAAAAAAGGAAGGGGGGCTTAGGAAATACTTCTTTTAGCAGTTTTCTCTTGAAAAGACCATGCTCTGTGTGTGTCCTGCATTGTTTAGCTCTCCCTCTGGCCAAGGCCACAAAATACCCCATTTATCCACCCTGAGCATCCAACCTTAATGAAAAAATGGGGAAAAAAACAGTCGTGAAAGGCGAGCAACCATCACATGTGCCAAGGTGACATGGCGTTTGCCTTGTTAACACTTAAGTATAGCGTCCACAGTTCACACAACACCGTCCTCGTCGCTGTGAGGGATTACTTTGCGGACACACCGGCAAAAAGAAGTAGTGCATCTGTTCCATATATTTGCATTTCTTTGGTTGAGATCACAATGCACCACTTGACTCGATGGAAAGCGAACATTCTCACTCAGGCGTGAGAAACCCACCCCATCAATGAGGCCTTTGGTTTCTTTAGCCGTTGTAATAGCACATCGCAAGGAGCAGCTTGCACAGAACGCAATCTGTCAGCCTTGAGACAGACTGGCCCAGTTTGCCACGATTGGCTCTCATCAATTCCTATTTACTCTGTGTTCTTAGAAGCAAAAAGGGGACCAAGTGCCATTTTAGGACATCGCAATGTGTGCTATTCAGCAATCTGCAGCTCTAATTGCAGAGTGTGAGGAATTCTCTACATCTCTAGCAATGAGGCCCAACAGCTGCAGCTGGCCTGGCATGCGGTGGGTGTGTTAAAGTGAGGTTTGGCTTTTAAAAGGGTGTCAAAGACTAATCCCCCACTGAGAGCCACCCACACCTAACGCATAAGTACACGCAAAAGCTTGCAGGAAAACACACCAACAAGTTCTTAGTAATCACAATTGTGCGAATGACCAAGAACAATAACAAGCTATAACTAACTGATTCATTTTTTTAAACCGAGTGGCACATTCCCTTCACTTTGGCAGTTTTGGAACAAACAAGTCCAATAATTACAGCTACCTTTGTGTAGATTGTATATTGAGGGCAGTTATCTACTGACAAATAGACAGCGAGACAAGCCACAACCCATATTGATCATAAAAAGTGCATCGGAGAGGAAGTCATGTGAATCTTCTTGTTCTTTTCCCCCTGTTCAACACAATGCACGTCCCCATCCTCTTCTTCCTGAAAGCTAAATAGGTAAAGTGTCGAGAGAGATAAGTGCAAATGAATTCATTCCATCCACAAGGAGCCAAGTGCATTGATGCGACCTGACGTGAGGCCCCCCCAAGTGATTGAGTGACCTCTAACCTTGAGAACTGTTTGAGGCCACCGATCTGATGAGGTGGACATGTGAGGCGGGGAGGAAAGCCACATAAATTGAGAATAGATCAAAGGGAGAGGACGGGGAATCAACAATAACCCGTTAGAACTGTTTTAAAAGCCTATCCAAACATCTCTTTTCACAAAACATCTCCCGACAGTACAGTTTGTCAACAAGAGAACTCACTAGTGGAAAACTCATGCACTTAGGGATCATTGGATCGTTGAATGGACATGACCTCACATAAGAAGTAGATGAAAAAGCCCCCTAATCATTGATCTTGTTCTATTGTGTGTGTGTGTTTTTTTTTTTTTACAAAAGCATTCCTCAGAAGCACAGATCTCCTTATTACTCCCATTTTCTTTAGAGAGAAATGTAGCAAGTACATTGGATACAGTTGAGCTGTCTCTCAAGGTTACCATCAAAATGATTCATTGGGGCACAGATATAAACTTGTAGGCCTATGTTTGGTGAACTTGTCAAGAGCTATATTTGTTAACAACTTTTTTGAAATGTGTAATATTTGCCATCAAATTCAAACCAACCATACATTTTTTCCAATTCCACGCAACTATCTTATATACGATACATATACAGTACAACAATGTGACAAGTACCACAAATGAAACCTAAACCACTGCAACCATCAGTAAAGAAATTCTTGAGGCAAATCTCAGCAGGATCTCATCCTCTGAATCTTTGAAATAGTTGTAAAATAATTGTTCGTGAGTTTTTTGTTGTTTTTTTTTATTTTCTTTTTCTTTTTACATGGCCAAGGGCATGTTTTTGATTTTACATCAACAACAAAACACACAGGCAACAAACACACAACAGTGCTGCCATTCATGCAGTCAACAAAGGCTCCGCTCCTCCAGGGCTCTGTTTTAAGGCTTGTCTGGGAGAAGCTCACAGAGTCTGAAATCTGAGTGCGTTTCCATATAAATTAAACATGATGACAGGAAATAATTAACAAAGGCTTCTTTACACCCTCTACTCATACAAAGTCAAATGTCACCGGCACCTTGGAGAAATTGACCATCCACATCGTGTGTGAGCTGCTGATAATCACATTGTTTACATGCACCTGACTAACCTCACTACAACAACCTGGTTTATTTAAATGAGAAGTTATTTTGAAAGTGAAATCTACTGCACATTTTAGACTTTGCACTTATATTTGTGGTATCTGTGACTGATAATGTCAGCCCATAAATTTTGTTTTTGCATGCTCTGCCTAAATGCATATCCTGAGACTTGTAACCTTGTGCGGTTATACAGCTGCTCCTGTGGTCCTATTCAAAGCACCTGGCTGATCATGCTGCATTGTGAACTGTATGTGGCCCTTCAGTATTGTTTACATTGCGGAGAGGTTCCACAGGCAACCAGTAACAGAGTCTGGGCAAGGAACACACAGAAGCTATGGTATTATAATGAGCAGGAAGAACAAATAAATACGGTGCCCAATGCCCATAGTAGCTCTTTAATCAACTAAATCCCATCCATAGTGTCGGTGACAGTTCCCCGGAATACACTGCTCCTCTTTAAGCCAATTACAACATTTTAAAAGTAACATTTGGCGTCAGATGTGTTGCTCCCTGGCTCTGGATCTAACCAGGATCCCACCCACTGTGGCTAACATCCAAATGTCCACAGCAGTTTTCAATACACTTGAGTAGAGGGGAGGGAAAGAGCAGTTGGTCTTCTTGACGACAGAAACAGGGGGTGGGGGAAATAAGGCCACTGTCACTCTAGATCATTATCTTCCATCCTCAGTCGTAAAGTGACCGCTAGTCAAACTTGTGTGACAAAGAAGGATAAAAAAGAAACAAGTGGCATGGAATAAATATACAGTTCTGCTCAAGCATTGAATTAGCAACACTTCGCTAAGTTAATGCTACATAAACATAGACTGCTGTAACTTGACTGCTACCAGCGCCAGCTCTTCTCCACTTTAGCCTTCCCTTCCACTTTGTGTTAATAAACAAGTCTCCAATGCACATATAAAAGCGGTCATCTAAAGCAATTTTTGTTTCAGTGCTAAGATTTTAATAGGGTTGGGGATTCTCAACATATGTAGACGAGCTTGTTTACCTGCCAGATGAGTTCCAGGGTTTTTAACTTTGTGGATCTGGATTCCCCAACCTAATGTGCTAGTTTAATAGTGCGCAAAATATTAAAGTTCAATCAGAAAAGTGAAACACAGCACAAGTAAATAAAAATACTAATTTAAAAAAAAAAGGCTTCTGACAACAAAATGAGAGACATGAAAGAATGTTGTAACTTGAATTCAGATTCCACCATGCTTTTAAAGTATAGACTAACAACATCCATGACTATTACATCAGTGTCACAATCATGACCATATAGTTGTTCTAGGTCCCCAAGAAAAACATGTCATTTATTAAACTAAATCCATTACCGTCTGATTTATGGCTATGTGAAAACAAACAGGAATAACATCCTCCTACCAATGTATTTCGTCAGTGCTTTTACAAACAACAGTCTACAGACCATAAGCAGACGATAATATGTCACACGGCAGGCAGCCGGCAACATAGAAGGACACAAGGGGGAAAAAAGGACACTTTCTCACGATTGATAAAGGGGCTGTTTAGGGAGAAAGTTCCTTCCTGAAAAGAAAGGGGGGGGGGGGGGGGGGCAGAAAACTTCCACATTCCCAACAGTGCTGCACACAAAGCAGAGCAGCACAACACAAAGCTACTTAACAAATCGCAGCAGTATTATTCAACCCCATTTACAGAAGTATATTTAATAATGTGTCACTTAAGGTCAGGAATTGAATTTCCATATAAAATACACTTTACTTATTCTATTCACATTGACAATCGCACATTGGTTACACTCACTGGGGACATTAAGTGAAGGTATCTATGCCAGCAATATAAACATACACGGGCCGGCGCAATGGCAAACCACTTCATGGCTTTGCTCAGTTGCTCAATTACAATCAGCCTCTATCAAAACAAACTTTTTTTTTTAAACACTTGACCATGGCTCTACTGGCCTTACTACCTCTTCTCCTGATATTAACCGTCTGAAAATAACAGCAATTTACCAGTAAACCATTTACTATTTTCATCCCTACCTGTTAGCACGCTAATGCTTGAAGGGATAAAGGTGTCAATGACAAAAACTAGGTTGAAACATTGGATTGAATGTTCAGAGAAAAAGGAACGTGATCATATGAGTATTATATTTCACTCTATTGTCTTGTGAAAGATAAGACAGAGAGCCAATAGATCTCCGGCGACGTACAACCAATCTTGTCAGCTTCATCGCACGGCCTTTTTCGCAACAGTGCGAAGGAGGTATGCACACCACACCAAATCCCCTCTTATCTGACATTGGGGGCCGGCTGCCACCACAAAGGTCCCCATTTTTTCAGCATGTTGAAATGCACGGACTCAAGTTAACCCAAAGATTCATGTCTGGTCCTTGGACTGCCAGCGCTTATTCGCGCCATTGTTGTTGCAGAATAGTCAAAGCATGTTGGGAGGGTCAGCAACTTCCAGCAACCTTTCCCTCTTCCAACATTCCTGATACGGACATTAATGAGCCCCAAAGGGAGGTGGAGGTAATTAATCTTGGCAGAACACATTTTATTACATGTTTGCAAATCTATAATGCATAAGTGTGGCAGCTTTTGAAATGAATGCTCAAAAACTCTGACTAGGAGCATTTTGGCCACTGAACCAGTGGATGGAATTTGGTGCTTTTGTTGGTTTTGCAAGACTGCAGAATTAGTAGCCGTTACGGGTTAGTACAGCGTACAGCAGCAAAGAGGCCCTCTGATGGCCTCATTTTCACCTTTTGTTTACCATAAGTAGTAAAGCACGTGACAGCATTACATCATGGTGCCAATCTGTTGCATGATTGCGTTTGGACTTAAATATGATGTGGGGATTTTAAAAAGATCATGCCGAAAAGATTCAAACTGATTAATGTGGCAAGATGGCACAAAGTAAGAACGCATAAAGTTGCAACTCAATATGCTGGTGCTTACTGTATATCCTCAAATAGTGGCCTGTGCTCAAGTAGACTATGTGTTAATCGCCGGGTGTGTTGCCAACTTGAACAAATAAACGCCTCCCCTCAAGGCATCATTTTTCTTCGCAGCAAATAAAAAACACTTCAGGCCACCAGACACCTGAATTTACATTTACAACGGCCAAGATGTAACTTTGTCAAGGGTGCTCACGCTTGTCTGCTGTTGTTGCGCTGTATCGGCAGGTGCATCTTTAATATGAGATGTGTGGAAACTTAAGCATGGGCCAATTAGTTCCGCCCACAACTGCGCTTCAATATTAATGGGAAGCGTGAATAAAATGACACAGAAATAGAAACTGTTAATGTGAGGCACTTATACATTCCATTCCCATTTGAACACGCAAGAATCAATTCTCTGCTGTCCAATCAATGGAGGGCAGCATGTTTAGTTCCATTAAAACTAAATAATAAATAAATTAAGATTCTGGGGTTGGTGAAAGACTCTGTCTGGTTGGTAACCCAGTGGGTAGTAGGTAATGTGTAGTTGGTGTTGGATTTCACTTTCCTTTCTTTTCTTTGATCCTTCCTCGGGTCTCCTGACATCCTCACTACTCTAGCTGGATTCTAAAGTATTTGGTTTAAGTGAACGGTGTGGGATTTTTAATAGGTTTTAGGTGAACTAATGAGTACACACTCACACACACGCACACATGCACACACGCACATGCACATACTCACCCACATACAAAATACAAATACAAAAAATTAAAAAGAGAGCAATGATGATGACATGTCAAATTGGTAAAATTACCGAATGAACAACACTGAGCTCTCTTAAAAAAAATAAAAATAATAATAATAATAATAATAATATAAAATAAAAACTAAATAATAAAAGCCTGCTCTCAGAAAGACACCTTATTTCAAATAGCCACCTCGTCCTCTCCGCAGTTGAATATTGTCACTGTGTGAAGAAATAGTTTTCATTGTCAGCATTCAACTTAAAACATGAATATAGAGCCAGAAACCACATTTTCTCTCCCCTCTGCAGTCATGCTTTGCATGAGCAGGCAGGGATGGCAGCATGCTCAAACCTTTAACCTCCCCCTTTGACACCAGATCCCAACTTCTCCTTCGTCTCCTGAATCTCTGCAGTGCATCGCCAGAGGTTGACAGGGTCCTAAGCAGGGATGGCATGATAACCACTTGACATTTGTCGTTACACCATCTGCTACATCAAGCAAAACTTCCCCTCTGGCCATTGCGCGGCTTGTGCCTGGCGCAGGAAGAAGTTTCTGGATCAGTCGCACAATTTCAACTAGAAGCTACAGATATACAATTAAAAGGCAGCTTAAGACATACGAGCCCAGGTAGCCAGGAACATCAATTCTCTTCAAATGATCCAATTCACCTTTACAATAAAAAAAATAAAAAAAACTTTTGTACGTTTTTGATGACTGTCTTATATCAGGGGTGTCCAAACTTTTTCCTCCGAGCGCTGCATAGAGAAAAATAGAAGGATGTAAGGAATTATTATTTTCCTTTAATTAATTTAATTGTTTATAAATTGTAGTTCTAAAAAAAAAACCTACAGCTTTCTGTTAAGAGGTAATAAGCAAAATTTGGGGAGCCCTGTGACCCGCTCGAAAGGATCCTCCCCTGGATTATGCTGATCTCCACAATGTTAAGAGAAATCTGTAGTAAGTTTAAATTTTTTAGGATCAACAAGTGGACCTTGGCAAGGAGCTGATTAGCTTTATCCACCATGATGAAGAGAAATGTTGTTACCATTTAGTTGTCAGTTTGTTGTTAGTTTGTGTTTTTTGCATATCGTGGGCATAGCAACCACTCAATTTTTTCAACACTCACACTTTTCACGCACCCCTTTAAAAAAAGAAAAGAAGACATAAATAATGATGCGGGCTGTGCGAAATGCTATTTATAGTGTATAATGTGGACCACTAAAAAAAAAAGGAAGGTGACCCGCAAATGGCCCCCGGGCCATTGTTTGGACACCACTGCCTTAGATTGATCCCAACTGTCGTACTCTTAATTTCATCCACCCTTGAGTCGTGTTTTTGTTTTTTGTTTTTGTCTTGCGCAAGGACAACAGGAGTCAGGATGTTATTTTTTTTCTGCAGAAGGACAAGAAGAATGATCCCCTGGTTCCAAAAAGCACAAGTCCCTCCAGATGACATTCTGCCACCTCTAAGTATCTCTCTCCTAAATATACTCTTTGAGGCTTAACCATATCAGCAAAGCCAGATTAACAACTTCTTACTGTACATAAATAAACCAGCAAGCATCATACGATGACACATACTGTATGTCCTCAAGCAATGCACACTGTAACAGGCCATCAAATGTATGCATGTCACCAAGTGGTCAAATGGGGACATAATGCACTCGCTGTAGACTACATGTTTAATACATTACACTGATTCAGTTACAATATCTGACACAAATGAGTCTGTCTTGTGATATCATGGTGTTTTCACTTTCAGCCTTTTTCTCAAAGCACAACCATTTGCTTCATATTAATAATCAAAGTGACCATGAGTATGTCTGCCCAAATTTCTGTTTGTGTGAAGTTCTCTGGGTATTGAAATGCTCATAGGTGTACTGTGAATGCGAGTAACGGTTGTTGTACCCTGCAGTTGACTAGCGGCCAGTCCAGGGTGTAGCCTACGCCGTTTCTCTGGGATATGCTCCAGGTCACCCGTGACCCTAACGAGGACAAGCAGTAGTTGAATATTGGTGAATGGATAAATGATGATCAGTATTAAAGGGGAAGTCAACCTTAAACATTTCTTGGCAATAATGCAATATGTGACCTCACTAATCTAAACATGACATTCTGATTAAATTATTTTATACTGTCTTTGTTTGTGTGTGCCTTTATTGGGAACGTTGTTCACGTTGTACCCGATTTGGCCACTTTGGGGCAGTGTGGTTCCACGCGGTCTGATACACTGTTAAGTAGGGGTGTTAGAAAAAATCGAATCGATTCGATATGCGGCCGAATCAATTTTTAAACATCACATTTTTATGGGAATATTCAACAAAACGTCTTACTTAGGGTTAGGATTTACACATTAGGCATGGAAGAATGTTACATTAATGGAACATTAAGCCTTAATATTTTGTTTCAGTGCTGTTCAAACATGAAACAGACTGCAACCTGTTTGTTAAATGCAGTGGCTCAGTTATACGCCTGAATTTTCAGATGAATAAATACATTTTCATAGAAATCTTAAAGTGTACATGAACAAGTTTACTGTTTAGTATTTTCAAAATTTGAGTTAAAAAAATCGCAATAATCAATTTATAGATTCGTATCAGGATTAATTGGTATTTAATCGAATCGTGACCTATGAATCGTGATACGAATCGAATCGCCGGGTACTAGGGCAATTCACACCCCTACTGTTAAGTTGTAGCGACATTAGAGAGTAGAAGGAAAAAGTCCCGATCAAGTTATTCCAATAAAAGTTATTTTTTTGCAGCACGGAGCCGTTCTTTTGAGTGATAAAAGTGCCGCGAGTAGCGCACTAATTAGCATTAGCGAGTTAGACTGGAGTAGATCATTACGATTCCCTGAACATCTATAAATTGAAGCAAAAATCATTGTCAATCAAATCATTTTGAATCAAAAATCGTTCTTAATCAAAAATCGATTCTGAATCGAACCACACACCCAAAAATCGGAATTGAATCGACTCGTGAGACATTCAAAGATTTGACCCCTATAATCGACCAATCTCAGCTCACCTGCTTTCTGAAGTTAAGCTGTGATTGGTTGTTACCTGAGACCTGAGCAACTGTGATGTCATTTTAATTTGACAGCAAGTGGAAAAATGGACACCTTCGAATATTAATAGAAACTGCTGAATTTTGCTGCTTAACTCATATTCCACTAATACAATATTAACCAGGCTTCCCCTTTAAAATTATGATTCCTAAAGAGGACCAACATCTTTTTTTGTAGTTTTTGGTAGAGTAAAGCACCCACATTGCTCCACACATTGACTCCAGGTGGAACACATGGCCAAATCATAACACACAACACAACCCAATGACAGCATCTGCTTTCCCTGACAGTAATAACTGGGCTTTAAATCTTCCATAAATCCAGACTGCAATCAAAACAAAAGCTGACAAAAAGACGCGGAGAACGCGTCTGGCTTTCACTACAGGAGCAGGCAGCATGTGATCCGCGGCTGCTGGTTGGTTGGTTTTAAATCAACAAGATTTGGTTGGGGAGGCCCTATTGTGACTCTCTGCCAGCCAACCGGTCTGTTGGCCATGACCCGACTAAGTTTCCTGATCCTCATCACATGCACAGGGTGCAGGAGAATGGGGGGGGGGGGGGTATACCACCTCATCGATGAGTCAGCACATGAGTAGGAAATAACCTAACAAAAGGGGTACAGGCCCGAGTGTAGGTGCCAGGTGCTGCAGAAAGCAGACATACCTGTCAGGTGATTTCCCATAACCCTCCCTAAACAGCTCCGCGTTATCGTAACATCTTAATAACGAAATAGTGTGTCTCAAACACACACACAAGCAGTGTAACACGAGAGGGGCGTTTCCAACGCCTAAGGCCACAAGCCATCATCAACAACCCTGCAATGATAACTTGAAATGCCCCGGAGGCATGTCACAGGAAGCAGTCTCTCTACCGAACCTGACAGGTGTCTTATTGTTCAGATGAGCACACAATGTGCACGTAACTTTATTTTTGAAAGGCATATCTATCTGCTTCAATTACCCATTCTCTGTTTATTCATGCAGAAGGTTTTAGTTAGAAATAGATGAGAACACAATTCCACTTCAAGGGCCCTTTCTTCGCGCTATTGGAACACAACTTCCCCATGCTGACTCTACAAAGGCATCTCAATGGAAGTGTGTGTATGCTTGTGGCAGTCATTTACTCACTGTTGTCCTATTTTCATTTAAGGTATGCTTTTAAGTTGAACCCTCAGAAGTGTACAAAACACAGACATTCCAAGACAAAGTTTCAAGTACAATTGAACATGAGCATACACATGAACTCCAAATCTATTAGGAAGATAAATTGACAAGGATTATGGAACTGGGAAGAGTGAAGATTGAGAATAAGCATAAAATGTACAGTTTTAATGTTAAATATATTTAAGAGGAAAAATACAGTAGTCTGTGTATTGGAGAATTGAGATGTCTAAGTTCAGCAACCAAAAATAATACTTATCAGACATCAAACTATGAAGATAATTGTGCTTTAATGAAGATACTAAATTTGGACCAGGAAAATAATATGCTTATTTGATTGAAAAGCTGAGAGGGGGACTGTGAAACCACAGGGAGATAAATCAGAGCACATTAAATTATGCAATGATAATTTGCATTTGAACTCCGGTGTATCGTTTGAAGCTCTTTATTAGGAATTTAGATCTTGTGGTGCTTTCATTTCCTAGAGGAAGACAGCAGTGGGTATGGCTGATTGAAGATAAACATGACTTGACTTGTTCAGTCTCTCAAGGGACATAGGCCACAGAAGCAGTCAGCAATGAGACATGCATATTGTGTACGGACGGGCAACTGACAGATTATATTCATGCACGACTCAACTTGATGATGGGGAAAATTGTTCCTTGACAGATAAAACTACATACTATAGTCAAAAGTATAGAAAAGGAAACACGGCCTAACCCAAATGAACTTTTACTGGATAAATAAAAAGGCATATTTAACAGTCAATAGTCTTCAAATAGAGGGAATTTAAAGGCTGAAATAACAAGCGGACAACGAAATCTTTGTCGCCCTCTAACGCTCAAAGCGAGAACTGACTCCACGAAACAAACCCATTCACAAATATTTCAAGACAAATCTAGTTCATTGTTTCCCCCCCCCCCCTCCAAAATAGTAAACACACATTCTTCACCACCACCGCCCACAAATAGACTAAGATATGATTCGAGTTTAACAATTTGGCAGAACTATGTAAATAGACATTGAGGAAATAAGTTAAGAAAAAAACAAAACACAATATAATGGGCAGAAATTTCTGTATGGTTTGTTTTTAAACTGAAACCCCTAAAAGTCACTTAAGCTTCAATTCTTGCTCTAATATTTTGAGTTTCTATTCCGTTTCGCTCTCGCAAGTACTCCACACTTTTACGCTGCAACACCACTTTGTCCGCGTGGTTCATATATGAACCATATATGCTCAGAATGTTATCCATTTAAGAGAAAAAACAAACTCCTTGTATGTCTTACCTTACATCGAGAGCGTCGCCAGATCACCAACAAAGTATCCTTATCGGCCGAGCGCCAGTTGCGACAGTCGGGCTCGTACCTTTCTCTTTCAGCCTGAGCCTCCAGACTGAAGCGAGCTCAGACATCCAGCAGCACCTCGCTTGGCGATGACAGCACGCCGGGAGAAAGTCCCCGCCCACCGGCACTCCTGCTGCCCTGTCGGTTGGTGAGATGGTTTATTTACACGGTCCTCATATGCCTTGCGTGCGTGCTTGCGCGCGTGCTCTTTGTGTGTTTGTTTTTAAGCGAGACTAATGTGTACTACCTGAAATATTAATCACAAGTCTGTAGTGTTAACTCGTAAACGGACCTTCACCAACCTTACCAATCACCATTAGCCCATTTTAATCGGTCCCAAACTCTGTGGGTCCCCTCACCGACACCGATTGCCACCAAAAAAGTATTCCAAAATGGGAATAAATCATCATCCAGATACCGATATGCTATTATTATCATCGTTGTTTAACTTTAGATAGAATACATTTTATTTTTTATTTTACATTATTTCTACTTCGTCCTGCGAAAATAATAATTTCCACGTCGAAGTTGTAACTACTGTACTGAAAAAATGAACTTAACTATATGCGTCCCCACAAAAACATCGTCGTAAAAATCTTGCGATATACGTTGCTATGGCGATGACAAATGCAGGAAAGTGACCGTTCTCAGGTCAACTGGTAGTGATTGTAATGGTAAAATATATTCATTGTGCCAAGTGGAAGAACTGTCCTTCCCATGATTTATTAAAGATGTTGAGTTTTGATTTCGCTTCTTCCCTTTGCACCTTTGTATATGACTGTAAAATACCAGTTTTTTACGTATCAATCCCCTTTTTGTTTATTTTATATTTTGTTTATTTTATATTTTAGTGCACATGGATGTATATTGTTACCAAATTATCCACCACGACTGTTTGTTCATCTTAATGTTCAATAAAGTATTTTTTCAAGTTGCTATTTTACTCATGATGATCTTTAATAATTCATTCTCATCTCAAGTCACACATAAATTAATACATTAAAAAATAAAATTGGACAAAACACACCACATGCAATAATCAAAGGCGCTTTCAAATTAACTAAATACAATTTAAAAGTACTAGATTTAGAAGCCATTTTGATCATTTAAAAATAGTGTCAATAGCTACAGTATGATATTAGATAATGCGGATTTATTACAACTAGTAGACCACGTAATTCATTTTCATTATTTCATTTTAGTTTCATATACTTTTTACACGTTGTTTTTCTGTACACAAAGTAAAATATCTAACCCAATTAAGTTATTCTTTAAGGCGGCAGAATTTTCTTTTGTACAACTCACACTGAGTTACGCTCCTGAGAATGTTTGTACAGTAGTTACTACTTCTGAACCGGATATCCGGTTTGGTGAGGTGTCACAATATTTTCTTTCCGACAGGGGATTCAAAACTCCGATTGCTTGAACACTAGCAGCTAGCTGGAATTTTCGATGTTTTTGTTGTTGTGTATTGTACCCACGTCGCTACTATAATGTCAGAACAACCGGGTAGTAACCCGAAACAAGCGACTCTGTTTTCATTTGAGCTTTTAGTGGAATATATTCGTATTGACAGTGAAAAGAAAGTCTCCGACGAGCTCGCTGTTGGAATACGACTGCTGGATTTCCCAACGCTGCTCATTTATCCGCCTGAACTGAGAGGAGATGATACAGTTCAGCACCAACAGCACGACAATAACAAGCGATGGGTGTATTGGTTTAACAGAGGCAAGTCGTGCTTCTTCGAAATGAATCTAGACTCTCTGCATATGCGACTCATCAACACCCCTCTTTATGTTATGATTTTAGATTTGAGCGACGAGATACCCAAATTATTAGGGACGTCTCTCATTTCGTTGGCTGCTATCATGAACAGAATCAGACATGACTCTGTTGAACACGATGTTGCCAGTTGCTCATCATATGGAGAGAGGGGGGTTGTGTGTGTAAACAACCTTGCAGAGGAGCCGGTTGGAGTTATTTCTCTGAGTTATAAACTCCTTACTGTAGGAGTCAGTCTACCACCCCATGTGACAAAAAATATGCCTGTCTACAGGGAACAGTGTGCTCAAGAGGTCGTCATGAAGAAGCAGTCAATTAAAAAAATACTTTCTGGCTGTATGAGAGTTCAGTCGCCCACGCAGGACAATCCTGATGATGTGGATAAACAAGCTGTGTCCACTCAGACTGAAAATGACCAAATAAGCCAAATTCCTCACACAGTCCAAGGACGTAAGACGGGCTTTGATGAGGACCCAACTGTGTTTTGTCCCCCACATCTTTACTATTACAATTCTGGCAAGGAAAAACATGAAACCCAAGGAAACGAGTACAGGTTAGTAAAACCTGACTCAACAATTGTAACACACAAAGAAACGTTCTCCGAAAATGAAAGTGAAAATTCATCAACAGACCAGGCATGGGAAAATGCACCTAAAATATCAGCAAGTGTCACTCCAACTGTCCTTGAGGAAGCTCTGAGACCGCTACCTCTACTTAATGCTCTTTTTGTTGAACTGTCACAGCTAAATGCCCACAACCTGCATCAGCAGCCTATTTTGAATCATCCAAACTTGGCTTGGATTTATAAAACAGCTTCTGCCGAGGCTTTAGATAAACAAGGGAGCACATCAAGGACAAAACCAGAGCAAGAAAGCAAGGTGAGCCACAGTTTTCATCCAAAACATTTGCATTCCCCTTCTCCAAAAAATGTTAAGGCTGAACCTCAAGGACCCATGCAAAACAACCAAAGTGAGCCTATAATTGAGAGTAAAGCATACAGGAAAAAGCTAGTGTATGGAACAACAAAGACTTACAATCTAAGGCGGCAGAAAAACTGCACGGTGGTGAAATATCGGGACTGCATGGCATCACACACGGCCAATGAAACACGGACAAGTACAAGTAAGGGGAAGAAAACAGCTAAGATCAATACTTCAATTCCTGAAGAAAATATGAAGAAGACACAAAACATGGAAGTGGTCTCTGCAGTGCAGGATACAACAAAGCAAAAACATGAAGAGGGATCGAAGTTGGAAATTCCTAAAGAAACTCCATCTGTCTCCCTCCCTTGTGTCAACGATGACGACGATGATGATGATGATGCCAAGAGCAACAACCAAAATGTGAAACTGGACTCTTGTAGTAGACACAGCAGCCGCAGGTCTTCATTTTCAGACTCTGACAAGGAGGATGAATACGCAGATGACTTTAACAGTTTCGAGGCCAGTGATGCAGACACCGCCAGTAGTCCAGAGCCAGCCCACTCTAAGCCTCCAAAGCCTCCTTTTCTCCGTGGATTCCACGCTTCAGATTCGGACTCGGAACCCGTTAAGGAGAGACCCCTCCTCCCTGCACCCATTCGAGGCCACAGCCCCGTACAGCGGGTTTTGAGAGGCACACACCTCATCCGGCCTCGAACACGAGACTCTGCACTCAGCTTCTCTTCTGATGAGGATGGATCAGCCTCCATGCAAATGGTACGCTCCAAGAAACAGGAAGAGGAGGAGGATTCTGGAGCTACGTCTCCAAGGGAACAAAAGAGTGAGAGCAGCAGTCTCGTTTGGCGAGGTTCTTCAGAATCTGTGCTCCCTGATCCACTGGAGGCTAGGGAACTAGAAGACGACCTTGGATCGCTGGACTTCAGACAAGAGTATCATCATATATCTGATCTTGTGGCATTCAAGCTCCCTGGTTACACAATGTGAACGGACTGTACCACATAAATACAGGCCTCATGGGCTTTTTGTATTGCATCGTATTGTTTATGCACAATTTGTAGTTGAAATAAAGACATTTCATGTAAAATAAATGAATTCTGCAACATATTTGTTATTATTGAAATATTTTACATCCATCCTCTTAAAAGTCATTTTTTGCCTAAATCATCTTGTGGTGCAAATAGTTCATTTTTTTGGGTGTTTCCTGAAAAATCTGGAGAGAAAAAATGACCTAGGCGATTATTTTAAGAAGGCGTCGATATACAAATACACTAGCTTCGTTTAGCTTTTATCGGCAACTTTCTTTGTCGCAAATTCTAAATTTAAACCAAGGTTGAACAGCATCACCATCTTGTTTGAAGCCTCACAATGACAATGTAATGTTGAGCAACTGTTTGGTGTCTTTTTGGTCTCAGGATGTCAAAATGTGAACAGCGTAATGAAGAGGACTGTTTGAATACCAATTGTAGTCCTAAATTTTACCTAAAAGCTGAATATCACTCACTTTGTGTGAGTAATGTATATGACGAAGCACCTCACCTCACCATTTAATACACTTTCCATAAGTTAAAACATCTCACATCAGCAAATGCTTTAAGATGAAGCTCAGTGAGCTGATCCTGCCTTTGGCATACACTCCTTTCTGTAATATCAAACCAGTGCTTTGCATTCTCACCTGTCATGAGATTTGATAGGCAAAATAACTACTGTTCATACTAGTGCAGTGTTTAATTACAGTTTGGGGTTTCAGGTTATTTAATTTAATTCAGTATATTATATAAAGTAATATGACACTTGTATAAAGTGTTGATCGTGCTGCTTTTATTCTGGCTTCTGCAGTTATCGAGTACACCTCTAAGGGCATTATTATTTTCTTACATATGTGTATTTCGTGAGTGACGCTAAGCGAAATCATATATGCATGCACTGTGTTTATATATGCACAATTTTAGTTCAATAGTTTTCATAGACATTAAAACTGCTTGAATGTCAAAACATCCACATACAAAGAAGTCCCACTGCTTCCCAAAATTCTTATTCATTGAATCACGTGTCGTTTCTACAAGCATACAATTTAACTGCGTTTGAAAATATTATCGTTCGAAAGACCTTTGCGCATGCGCTAGAATTGTTTGCGGAAGTGAAGCGGTGTTGCTGAAGGCTGTGAGCAAATGCTCAGGCACGTTTTCCTGACTGGACCGCCAGGTAACAGTTACGCAGAATAGATTCTCTACACTCTCTGCAAACGTCTTGATAGTGAGTTTGCTCGTCAGTCTCTAAAGAAACCATCATTTAAATGAGACAGTATAGGCGTTTTTTGTCCAATCAGATTTGACGAGCGACCCGTCGAGTAGTATGATGCTAACCTGTTTTCATCCCCAATAAAAATACTCGAAGCAAGACGAACTATACTGATAGAGAACACGTTAGGTATTCAGTCTCTATTCCCCCAAAATGTGCTAATTTTCCACAGAGTAGGCTATGTAAGTGTTAAGTGAAAATACACATTTGTAGTGTTGTCAGCTGTCCTCGCTTTACGACGCTGTCGAAATGACTTGCGCGGTTACGAACAGACTCCCAAGTTGTAACATTTATACGCCACCACGCGGAAAAAAACACGCAGTTACAGTTGAAACCCTTTATTTGATTTTTTTATATTAATGACCAAGTGTTTGCCATACAAATATTTTCTTTAATTATAACGCACACCATCATGTCACTAACAAATGTACTGACATAATCATCTCATTTCAGTTTACTTACAATATAACTTGGTGTGAAATTTGGGCCTGTTCAATTTACTTTAAAGCTGGTACACACGGGATGAATGGCAACTGGTGATTACACAAGTTTATTGTACCCTCTGTCATCTAATGGAAGAGTATATAAATCACTATACATCAGTGGCACAGTTATATTATAGTAAATAATAATGGGTGGACACATTTATTAAAATAGTACAATTTACAGCATGTTGGTTAAATGATAGCCTACGTCACTTGCTGACAAATCTCGTTTATGTCACCGCGCCATAGAACAAAAACTCCATCATAAACTTAGGATCCCTCTATGTGTAATCAGCATTGCCAATGAGTTGAGCAATATTTTGCTGCAGGTGTGGGTAAAACCACTTTGGTCCAGAAGGCGTGTGATGCATTAGTGGCGTCCGGCCAGTCGGTGGAGGGCTTTTACACGGAAGAGGTCAGAGAAGGAGGCCGCAGAGTGGGGTTTGATGTGGTCACAGTGAGTGGAGAAAGAGGCCACCTGTCCAGAATCAGGTAGGAATGTCAAACAAGCTACTCTTTTTTGATGTTGTGTTTGACTAACCCTGGGATGCATTTCACCCCACAGAGACATTGCTGGTGACTCTCACGGCAGACGGGAGTACACAGTTGGACAGTATGTTGTGGATTTACCTTCATTTGAACGCCTGGCCCTCCCCCTCTTTGAGAAGGTACACCACACACTGGCGTGCTTGTTATAATTACCCTCATCAACAGATCACAGACCGCTGTCTTTTATTCCTGCTTAACAAATCATCAAACCTTTTGATTTTCTCAAACCAGAGAGCATAATTGGAAGCCTGCAAGCACATAAATTCCAGAGTGACATTTTTAGTAGCAGTGGTGCCGTCTGGCTGTCACTGACCGTGAATATCCTGCTTGTAAAATGAGCCCGGCGTGCCGCCTACATATTAGCAGTAAAGGAAGGTGTCATGGTGCTGCGTTTTCCTCTTATCTCTTATAAACATTTCTCTGTAATCAGTCAAACCACTTTCTGTGTGTTTACCACCTTAATAACATATTATATTACATGCTAATACTTTTTTCTCATGTTAGACTGAAACAATGTTTTTTGCAGCACATATCATCCAGTGGTGGGGATAATAACTTGTTGATGGTTGACGTTTTAAAGAAATGGAGACAAATTGGATTGCCGTACTTGATTGCAACCAGCAGAGGCACTGTTGATTTAATCTCAATTTATTTGTGGCCTGATGAGGAACAATAATAATGTCAGTAAAGATGCAAGCAGGGGTGTATTCCAGAATGCAGGCCATGTGAAAACTTGGAGTAAACTAAGCTGAGATGAGGGAAAATCAGAATTATCCGGTCCAGAGAGATGAGTGAGAAACATTTTGAGTCAATCACCATTATGATAGGAGAGTCTGTGAACTTAAAGGTGGGGTCTTTAGTTTTGTCCGTTTGTGTTTGTGAACAACCAATTCAGCTCTGTGATTGGCTGGAGGGGTAAACATGGACTTTTCCGCCCACAAACGTCCCTCTCATGGCAAAACACAACAAAATGGCAAAATACAGGATGGGGTGGTGGTGGATGATGACAAAACCACCACCACACATTAACAGAAGCCCAGAGGTGTTGATTGAGAAGGATTACGTGTGTATACATCCAGTCTTTATTTCTGAGTGAAAACTAAAGACCTCACCTTTAACTTGCTTGATGGCAGGTTTTGTATGCTGAACCCTGAGGTCTCCTTCCATCTGAAGAAAAACATGGTTGTCCGTTTTCCTGTGATCGCAGGTTATTTCATTCCCAGAGTAATTTCTAATTGAAAGCGGTTTATTAGCCCGACAGCCCACTAGGCTTTCCTTGCCCCCCCATGACCCCCCTCCCCAAATAATAATTATGAACTTGTGCGCACAGACTTCTCCCATCAATGAACGACGAACAGTAATCGCTGGATGTTTCTCACCACCTCTACTTCGACGATCATGATATATGATTCGAGCATATAAGGTGTCGTCCACATGTTCTCTCTGTGTTTGTGTGGGTTCTTTCCGGGGACTCCTTTTCAGATTCCAGAAACATGCACGTCATAATTAAAGACTCTAAACTGTCCGTAGATGAGAATGTGAGTGTGAAAGGTTGTTTGACATTATGTGCCCTGTGATTAACTGGCGGCCAGCCCAGGGTGTACCCTGCCTCTGACCAAAGTCAGCTGGAATGGGCTCCAGTTTGTCCAGTATTGTAATCAGGAGAAGCGCTATAGAAAATGGACAGATGAACAACACTGGCATGGGGGAAAAAAAGAGTTCTGAATTTACAGCAAGTGCACCTCTCATTGTTTTATTGTATTTACATTGATGGAAAATAAATAGTGAAGATAGTATCACTGCATTACTTTGGTGGATTGATTTTCCATAAGGATGAATGTGAGTGTGAAGAGTCTATATGAGCCCTGTAATTGACTGGTAACCAGTCTAGGGTAAACCCCTCCTTTTCTCCAAAGTCAGCTGGAATAGGCTCCAACTCACCCCTGTGGCCTTTATGATGACATGGATAAAAACTGACTTTTTTTTTAGGGTGCACTCACATGAAGTAACTAGTACTTGGCAGCTAATAAACAATAACTGAATAATCAGCCATTCATTTCCCCCACACTCCCTGTTATATTCAATACACCCTCTGTGTCCAGGTGGGTTCAAAAGATGGAACGGGCAAGAAGGTGTTTGTCCTTGACGAGATAGGGAAAATGGAACTCTTCAGCCAGCCGTTCATCAAGGCGGTCAGACAGACACTAGACTGCCCTTCCTGCGCAGTCTTGGGCACCATCCCCACCCCCAAGGGGAAACCGCTTGGCCTGGTGGAAGAAGTGCGGATTAGGAGCGATGTCAGGGTCTTCACTGTGAGTACAAATACTGTACACTCGCTAGGAAAAGAGGGTGGGGGAGAGAATGATATGTAGGTCATTTTTAAGAGGTTTTAGTCGCTGTAGGACACTGTTTACACTTTATCTCACACGGTCTTATGAGACAGCAAGTCTGTTGGGTGTTGGTTGGATAGAGCCTTGCCCTGCATTATCCTGCGCCTATAGCAGGATTAACAAAAAAAATCATGCGTGACTGATTAAACAACAAAGGCTTCACTGAAGTGTTCAAATAAATTATCATGGGGAAACTCCGTTATGGGTATTGCCATGCTAAGTACTTACTTGTTTTGCACAAGGTTACAGTATGTCACAGTGACTATTTCTTAGGTATTTACAACTTTAACCATGATAATCCTACATTGTATACTTTGCATTAAACAACCAAATACTGTCGGTTTCGCGTCCGAAAGTAATACTGTTTGTTTTTCTGCCTAGGTGACCAGGGAAAACAGAAATGCCATTCTGCAAGATATTCTATCAGCTCTTCGGGAGTGTTTAAAATAAAGGATAACAAACCTAGCAAGGTAAACGTGTAATTAAATTCAATTGACGCCTTATTTTCTTGTCAAATAATTCTTCCATGTAGTAGAACAGGTTTGTGACCTAACCACCCAGCTGCTCAATGAGTACTCAATTCATGTTTTACATTGTGCCTGCTCAAAATTGATTCTGTGCTGAATAATTGATGGATCACATAGCAGGTTGCCTTGTATTGTCAAACTGCGTGTCTTTTCAACTTTTCATACACATGTACAATAATTTGGATTTTCCCCAATTAAAGACAACTGGTCGATGTTTTCAGGCCACTTTCGGGTTGTTTTCATTAAGATCCAATCAATATACTGTACAATATTTTACACATGATTTATTCTTTGGATAGCACGAAAATACATGTTTTTTTTCTTAGTGTTTTCTTTCCATTTTTCATTAGTGGTTCCTATACACCAGTCCGATTGTCATCTGGTACATAAATGCTGAGTTAAAAAACAACAAATATTCCATACAGATCACAATTTTATTGGAATTAGTTCAGATTTTATGTTTGTTTATACCAGTTTTTGAGAGCATAATATGGGACGAAGATTCATGTCATTTTTGTCCTTGGGTTGAAAATATATAAGCGTTAATCAGCGGATCATTGCTGTAGCATTTCTGGCTGTGAAAGGGGCAATACTAATGAAATGGAAGACATGCAAACCAGACTCCTATACAAAATATACATTACTGAAGGACATCTTAGAATTACTGTCAGTGGGAAACTACAATCCTTGAAGATCATGGAAAGGAGCATGATGCGTTCATTAGAGAATATTTGAACAAAATAATAATAATCTGATTGGATAAGTGCCCGTTATATGATTGTTTAGATAAAATTGAAGTATTGTAAAGAATATTTTTGAGGATCTTTTTGAGTGTGATGATAACATGAGAGCAGTTTAATGACAAGAATAGATCATTTGCTGCTGAACATATGCCTTGGTAGTATTATTTCAAAATGTGTCTGTACCTTCTCCCCTCCTCCATTTTGTCCTGTCTCTTACTATCTGTCTTTGTAATGTAATGTACTTTAGTTACATTTTTAATGGTGTTGTTTTTGTACTTCTTGTTTGTGTCTATTGTGAAAAATGAACAATTATAAGAAGTACTGCACTGTCCATTTTGCCTCTTGCTTGAAGGCACAGTGACTTGAAAGTGAATTCCACGCAAACAACCAGGTCATCATGTGTTTTCAGTCCATATGGTATCAGATTACAGTTAAGGATAAATATCAATACAGATTTTTGGGGGATTTTGGAAGTGTCACATTGCATTGATGTAGGATTTAGTCAGTTGCTGCAGCTTAAAGAGGTCTGATGGGTAGCACATCTGCTAAATCAAATCTGTAAAATTTGAAGAAAAGTAATTTTTTGTCAACATAAATGTGTGTGTGCGTATTTATACAATGGTGAAAAAAAGTGTTTGACACATTTAAATGTTAGTGAAAGAAATCGCACAAAAAACCTCAACATCAATTTTAAAATGTTTTTTATTATTAAAGAAGAAAAAAAACTAATAACTGGCTTGTCCAACCTCAGCAGCAATAAAACGAGATCAGATGTTTCTGAGTTTCACATCTCTGTGGAGATATTTTGGCCTGAATTGCTTTAATTCAGCAACACTTTGAGCATGAATGACTTTTTAAAGGTTACGCAACAGCATTTCTATCAAATTCAAGTCTAGGCCGCTCCAAAACTTTCATTTTGTTTTTTTAAGCCATTCAAAGTTGGCTTGATGATGTGTTTTCACTCATCGTGATGCGCTTCAGATTGAGATCACAAACTGATGGCCAAACATTTCCCCTTAGGATTTTCTGGTAAGGTTCAGGTCCTGAAGTAACAAAGCGGCCCCATATATTAGGGCTGGATATCGATTCTAATTTCTTCAATCAGTTCGATTTCGATTGACAAGAGTTCCGTTCAATTTGATTTTGATTTTTTCTTTCGATTTGATTCACTTCAATTCAATCCGATATAGATTATTCATGACACATCAATTATTCTCAAATGTCAAGGATATGATAAAAACTCGACAAATATTAAATTCCAAAGTACATTTTGCGGAGGCGGTAACTAGTCAAATCATTTAGTTTATTAATGAAAGTAACACGTGTTACACAAACATTGACATCAGCAAGGATGAGATGAAAATATTTTCATAATCTAATTCAATAATTGTAAATATACATTTAAAATATTATGAATTGTCTTTAAGTGCGATAAATCAGGTCTTCCATAAATGTAAGAAAATACTTTTAAATTCATGTGAACGGTAAGTTTCAAGAAAACGAAGAAAAATGATACAAAAAGAATTTGGCCTATTTTCTTAAGAATTTATGGGAAAAAGAGATATATAATCAATTCATGGTTTTATGGACCAATGTCAGGTTTGAAAAGGAAAATTGATTAGATGATTTTGATTATTATTATTTTTTAAACCCAGCCCTAATATAGATATATACTTATTGGCTAATGGAGTTTACACTTTTGAATCTACAGTAGCAGTTATTGAGGCATATATCAAGAGCATTCAAAGTTTATGTTTGCATCAGAATAACTTTACTCTTGTGTGAGCTTTTAATCTGTCAACCGGATTGAAGTTTTTGAAACCGAAAGCCAGTAAGAATATTGGCCTCGTCTCCAAAGTGTGCCCGGTCATTTCAAAGTGAAACTCGACTTTTGGCTTATTTTTAATATCGCTTGCGTAAGTGATGTAAGCTGTCAAGCCAGCTGCGGCGAGAGCAGCCAGCTGTGATGTGCGTCAGACATGCTGCTGCGCCAGCATCTGCTCTTTGGCCACCTCTTCTGATATGTCTCTCCATTAGCTGGCACTCCAAAGCAGCGCTGCAATGGTGCCGCTTCTCAGCTTTCACTGCGGATGATGGTGCGTGTTATTTTGGCACAGACTTAGTGGGTGATTGGAGTTGAGGCGGTCCACAGGGCGGCTTCTGATTGGCATGTGATTGTAAGCACCCTGCTGCATGGGAGCAGAGGGATTATGTAAGAGTGACACAGACCTTTGCTAGGTTTATAGCGTTCAGTAAGTTCTGTCTGGATACTTTTGATGTGTCACAATGTGATTAGATGCCACGTCGTCCATATGGTGTTTGTTTTTTTCAACAAGTGCATTTGAACATTTTTACATATCAAATGACACGTCTGAAATAAATGTTTACTGTACATGAAGCATGTGTGAACATGAATTTACATTGGTGATATTTCGAGCCTGAAAGTCACTCACTTGTAGCCTATTTGTGTTACATCATGTTCAGCGGACTCTCACCCGCTCAGTGTGGATAGGCCCAGCTCACCTGCAACGCTAATGAGGATAAGCATTATAGATAATGGATAGATGGAAGAAGATGAATCACCCAACACATTGTGTTTCATGACACTTTCCAGATCTTTCATTCCTGTATATATGACATGTAATGTGACCATTGTGCAACTATCCGAAACAGATCCACTTTCAAAAGATATGAAAGCATTAATGTTCTTTAAGCTTGGGCTGCGTCGCGATAAAAGCCATGCCGAATGGCTTGAATGGATATCCATATCGCCGAGATACATTTGCACCAAGCTGTGGGACAGATGTCTGTCTGGCATCCCCTTCCTTTATCCCTTCACATAGATATTCAAGGAGCTTACGCTTACTAACAATCTAGGACAAAAGAGCGCTTGCAGTGAGAGAAATGGGGGGTGGAGGGGAGTGAGCTTGACGACATTGCTGTCAAGATGGTATGTTGGTTTGACGGAAGCTGTAGACTTGCAAAAGTAGCTTTGTTACTTTGAGGGACAATTTTTTCTTTGCGTTATTCCCCACAATTTAAAGAGAAAGGCAAGTAATAGTATGCGCCTCCACTAGTCTAAACATGGCATTGTGATTGTCAGGTTGTGATGGGGGTTGAGGACCCAAGCGCAGGGAAGCAGCGCGTGGAGGCAGTTTCGAGTTGCTCGTAAGTAATTTATTTAACAGAAACTAAAGGGCAATCCAGGTAGTTCAGTAATAAAAAAAAAAAAAACAGAAAATCCTAAAGTCCAAAACAAGATACCAAGTAACAAAGGAACACACGAGGCCCGAGAGTGGAAAGGACGTGACGAGACTAGACATAGACAATGAACCGACAAGAACTGAAAGAAAGCAGAGAACTATACAAACGAGACAACAAAAGACACCTGGACAAGACACATAGCAAAGCCGGCTTCGTTCCTCAAACAAATCTTGTACACACAGAAGCATTTCAAGACTTGCGTGTGTCCAAAAAAAGACGTTGAGGACGTTTAACGGCTGTAATGTATATGCCAAGTCTGGAGTGGCGCTGTAGCGCAGCCACAGGGAGTTAACGGAACGCGAAGAAGACAACCCCTTTTTTTTTCCCCCTAACTTTATTGCAATCTCCAGAACAAACATGGCTTTGCATGTATTAAACAACATGAAAAAGACGAACACAGGAGAAGTGACAATGGCGGGTGATTCAAGTACAACACCGCTTGTTGAACGCGGGAATAAAGAAGCAAAATATGTTGCTGCAAAAGCATAAGCAAGCTAAGGAGGCTGCGCAAAACGACTACCACACGGCTATCCGCCATTGTTGTTGACGGAATGACAGTTCGCGCGCAGTGACGAGAATTGTCACAATTGCCATTACGTCATCACTGGAGGAGTATCCTGCATATGGTGTCCAAACGGACGCGTACGGGGCGCGCTTTGGAATCTTCCCACTCTGGAGCCCGGTTTAAAAAATGATCGGTTTCAAGCTCCGAAACCGCGCCATCGTGTAGACGAACGGCCCAAACGGTAAGAAACTTGTGAGGATACATTGAAACTGGCTTTTGTGTGGACAGGGCCTGGGTGACACGAGGGACCAGGATGACAAGCACAGGTGGACATGATAAAAATTGACGAGACATTGACAAAAAGAGACACAAGGAAAACGAGACAAAACTAAACCAAATACCATGACAGTGATTAGCATTGTGTAGGTTGAATAGGAATTAAAGTGGAAGTCAACCTTAAACATTTCTTGACAATAATGTTATATGTGACCTTATTAGTCTCAACGTGACATTCTGATTAATATGACATTTGTGGAATAAGAGTTATGAAGCAAAATCCAGCCATGCTTATCCATCTCAGGGGGCCATTTTGCTACTTGCTGTCGACGGAAGATGACATCAATTTTGCTCAGGTCTCAGGTAACAACCAATCACAGCTCAGCTTCAGAAAACGAGAGCTGGGATTGGTTATTGCCTGAGCCCTTGAGCAACATTGATGTCATCTTCAGTCGACAGCAAGTAGCAAAATGGCCGCCCCCTGAGATGGATAAAAATGCCGCGATTTTGCAGCTTAACTCAAATACCAATAACGCCATATTGACCAGAATACCATCTTTAGACCAGTGGGACTGCATAGAACATATTATTGTCCCAAAACTTTTTTGGGGTTGACTTTCCCTTTAAACAGCAAAATCCACGCCTTTTTATACAGCTTAAGTGGTTGCCATTTTGCCACTTGTCGCCTGAAAATGACATCACACATACTCAGGTCTCCCACAACGACCAATCACGGCTCAGTTTATGAATATCATGTGACCAAACTCAGAAAACAATTGAGCCATGATTAGTTGTTACCTGAACCCTGAGCTACTATGATGTCACTTGACAGCAAGTGGCAAAATGGCCGCCGCCTGTGATATATATACAAAGGAGTCTATTTTGCTGCTTAATTCATATTCCCTAAACGTACTATTAATCACAATACCGTGTTTATACTAGAGGGGCTGCATACCTGTACAACATATTGTAAAGACTAACAATTTACAACCAAACCAAACCTGTGGGATGTGGCATAGTGCAGGATCTCGAATCTGCACTTTATACGCAGTAACAATGAGCCAACAAGAGGTCAGAAAAAAATTCAGTTGGGTTGATGCCCAGTGTGTCACGGGCTATAATTAGGACTGGATTATCCCGTCTTTAAGCCACTTTCCCCTTACCTCATCTGTGCAAAGTGGGTGAACAGCAGGCTAAACTCATTTTACTAAAGGAATTGCGTGTCAGTATAAAAGCATTTTTCTTTAACCTTTTAGCATGGAGGAAGCACATTGTTGTTTTAAGCATGAGCAGTCCTGTTCACAGATGGTGGGAATTCCTTCTCACTCTTGTTTTGTTTTGCTGTCTCTAATGGCGACCGGCGCTTACAAGTGGACATTAACGACTGCTGTGTAGTTTCATATATAGTATGTCCACTGAAGAACCAATATGTTTTTGAATCAAAGGACATTCGTCTTCCGTCACATTATCTTGAAGTTGAAGTATGCAGATTGTTGTATGCTGCATTTATCTTCACGCCTGAGCCTTAAACCCAGCGACAAGTGGCTGTGACACAGCAGCAGAGTGTGTTATAATGTCAGCAAAGGGGAGGGGGTTAAGCCCGAGCAGCGGATGGAAGCTGTCAGCGGATGACGCAGAGGTCAGAGTTCACAGGGAGAGTACAAGGATCGGGGGAGAGCTGGTCAGTCGATAGCCTTTGCTCCCTGCGGCTCTCAGGATGTGGCTGTCGTTTTAAAACGACGCGCGGACAAAAGGGGCCAAATTGTCTTTGTTGTGGTTAGAAGGTCGTGTTGAGGAATTTTGTTCTGTTTTCATCATATTTGAATATGTTTTGTACTTGGGAGTGGGCATGCTGTAAGTTCGCTGTTTTGAAAGTACATTGATGTACATTGAAACAAACTGCTGCGTGAGTCATGCTGCAGTCAGAGACTTGATAATGGTTCACAGATTGCTGACCTGCAATGATGGATGTTCCTGCTCGATGAATTTGGCAATTTTGGACCTCAAGTACGGATCTTTTGTGGTCTGTCTCCATTCCGTGTGTTAACTGTGTGCAAGTGCCAAATCTTGGAAACTGACAGGTGAAGCAGTCGTTGGGCCAAAACATCTGTATTAGCTGCTGAGAAAATGGCGTTTTAAGATTTGTATTACAGATTAAAAAACATGTTTTTATTATGCCATTTTGCTGTAACAAACCAGCACAAGCAGTATCAAACTGCAGGTTTTTATGTACAAAGATGTTAATTGGATGCGAAACACACAGAGGAGAAACAATTATGCGGACGCTACTGTAATGACTTTAGTGTATTGTAAGTGTTATCACTTTAGTATGCAAATGCGCTTTCAAAATGGACTTCCTGCGGAGCTGTTTTGTACACACACTGATCAAATACAAACAACACATCCATTTATCCATTTTCTTTGCTGTTTATCTTCATTGGGGGAGCTGGAGCTTATCCTAGCTAATTTTGGGAGAGAGGTGGCGTACACACTGGACTGGTCGCCAGCCAATCACAGGGCACATTTCAAAACACTCCATTCTATTATAGACAATTTAGAGCAGGTGTTGCAGTCTTATTGGTCAGGGGCTATCAGTTCTATAAAGACTTCTGAAATAACAAATTTACCCAAATTACTTTTAATTATAAGTTATTAGTAATACCCATCCATCTTATTTTCATTTGGGTCACTTGTTTATCATTTCCCGCAATAATTGTCAGCAAATGATTTGAAAAGGTGGGAAACATCAATATGCAATACTTTATTTCTACAAATCGTTGCAGATGTTTACATTTTCAAATGACAACATTCCTAGGAAATCACAATGACCCATCGCTGTGAGCAATTTTTTAGAGCAGACTCACAGGTGACTCCTTCGCCTTAGAGGCTTGTAGCATCCAATAATGTAATAAAAACTATTTGCACTTGATCATAAATGTAATAAAACCCAATAATGTAATAATTGCATAATGTGATATTATATTACTTTTGAAACTGTAATGTAAAACATTTTACGGGTTTATATAGCTTCACACAGAATTGAATTCACACTTTCTAAATAGTAAACCATTTTACCCTGTGCCAGTATAACACAATGGGATAAAGAGGTAACACTAAAACTCTGACGTAACACTGAACTTAAAACGTCTTTGATTGTTTACAAATACTTCATGAACATAACATTAATAAAAATTTAAAAAAAGAACTGGAATACTTTGCATTTCCAGAAGTATTTGCGGTAGAGCAGTTGTAATCAAGTGGCTGAAGCGTTCTTTGATTAACTCTCTACAGAGTTGATTTAACACTAAATAAATCAAACAACAACACTGACCTCCATTTAAATCAGACAGTGTTAAAAATACACTTTGGGGGTTGAAATCAACTCTGAAACTTAAACACCAAAATTCTAACACTCCATTTTTTTTTTTGCTGTGAATGTATATAACAGATTTTCAAAACACTTTGGACTGAAACTGACAGACAATGAAACATTTGTTTTAAGTTTTACATGATCAGTTTTGAGGGGGAAAAAGACCCACCAGAAAATAAGTAAATAATTCATCAATAATGTTATAAGGTATTACATTATCGGTAAAAAAATTATCAGGATTATGTAATTACACTATTGGTGAAATTATTGGGTTTTATTTCATTTGTGATTGCGATAAATGCAAATTGTATTACATCTTCAGGAAATTATTACAATATTAGGTGCTACTTGGTGCCATGTTGGCGACCTTTCTTTAGAATGTTCACTGAACCTAAGATGCGTGTTTTTGTTTGTGGTAGGAAGCCGGAATATCTGCAGAAAAGCCACACAAGCACAGAAATAACATGCAAACTCCACTCTGCTGCCCTATACAAACAACATGAATGTAAAATTAAGACAAGTGGTAAAATAAACAAACTACAAAGTACACACAATATGAAAATTATATACACGCATAGAAATACCACCTCACACATTCAAATAAAACTGCGGTAGCAAATCTGAATATAAATATAGTCAGACTCAGTAGTAGATAATACCAAAAAAAAATAAAAAAATGTGCACTGCACATTAGAGACACTCTGGTGAAAAGTCACTGGTCCTTTTTTCCAAAAAAATTCTTAAAGACAGATTTGTTGCGAGGCCGAGGCAGGCTGGTGTAGCTCATCGGCGGGCAAGCGTCCTGCTGCCATCCAGCCACCGTCAAAGGTGGAACGCCGCAGGTCTTACTGTCCGATGTTTTGTCTCCCAGCACTAGCGTCACGCTGTAGTTGTTGGACCCTTTCCCCGGGCCTCCGCACGACTGCTGCGTGGGCTTGATCTTCTGATAGGTAGCTTGGTGACGACACAGAATGCGAGTCGTCAGGACGTGCGCAGACGACGCATTATCAAGGTCATTGAGGTTAATAGGCGTAAACTAACCAGAAGTAAAGGAGTGGGAGCGACACTTGCCGCTGAGCCAGTTTTGATTGCTGCGTGGGGGGGACCAATGGGAGGAAGAGGTGTTGTCTCCGCTTTCTCCCTGAAGTCCGTGAGTCACCATCTGCTTACAGCTGCTGCCATCATCATCATCATCATCATTGTCTGTAGAGGAACAAGCAGCAAATAACAGCAAAAGCAGACAAATTATTCAAAGTGTGGTAGCGGTACGCAAGCTCCCTCTAGTGGTATGTGAAAGAATCACTGAATAAAATGGGGTGTGCATCCATCCACAAAAGACATTTTGATACAGTTTTCAATGCATGCGGTGCGAAATGATTCATTTATTGAAAGTGACCGATTCGGTTTTAATCATTGGGATTACGCTTTGATTTGATATGGTACGGCTCGGTTCGAGAGGACTTTTGTTTTTGTCATTCTACAGATATTTGAATGCATGTCAGTACTGCAAATGTGCAATTTACTTCGAAGATACATCTCCAAAAAAAAAAGGCAATTCAATATGGATCGATATATTTCAAAGTGGAACAATTCGGTTTGATCATTTCAGTCAAAAAATGATTTTCTGGTTCAAACTAGTTTTTGTAATTACAACCCAAGTTCCAGTGGAACTTTTTTACAATCCAGTACAGTACATTAGTTAGTTAGGCATATCATTCAGTTAGTATATTTAATTTTCAAGTACAGTATAAAGTATTTGCATTTTCAAACATTTATTTAGGTATTTATTTTTTCATGTACATTTTAATTGAGTCATTATTTATGTAGTTTCCCCTCCTACATGACAGCCCAATGGATAGAACTGTGCATAATGTTACAGTGGCTCACAGTAACATTGAATAAACATTTAAGGAATAAAAAGCTGTGCCATATTTTTGACAAACACCAAAGGCCTACTACGCTACTGTATTTTAACGTTGGTCATAATGGTGGTGCATAAAAGCCAAGCATTTATGGGTGTAAAAAAAAATTGGAGAACCACTGAACTAGGACATTGGTTCAGTACAAAGACAATATTTGGGCTCCCCCTAGTGCCGAACATCATACCTGCAGTGAAAACACAACAAAAGCTGGATTATCCCTTTAAATGTCTTTTTAAAGGACCAGCTGTGTTCAATGATAAGGATTATGCTTGTGTTCAGCGCTATTTATGCAAAGAAAGACCAAAGGAAGCGCATTTTTCAAGCACTTGCGCACAAGGGTTTGAAAATGCTGAGTGTGATTGACACTGCCAGAGAAATGTCTAATGCTGCGGTTGTCGTCTGTCCTCGTGTAGAACATCACGACGTCAGACTGCAGAGGGTTTATGTTTATTTGAGGGCCAAATGATTAGAAACAAAACGTGAATTGCACACTCCCTCCAAAAGTATTGTAACGGGGATGCCTATTAATTTACTTTTCCTGGTATTTACATTGCAAAAAGTCAATTTTAAGACTGTCCCAATAATTTTGCTCACATTACATTAGTTGTTGATCAAATCCAGATTTATAGTAACGACCTGGAAATAAAAGATGCAATATTGATCGCTTGTCTCATATTAAATGTTTTGTATTTTGCGTTCAGTCTACAGCAAAAGTAGAGGAGTCACTGTCCCAATACTTTTGGAGTTGAGTGTTGTCCACAAAAGAGCAGAAGGCCTTACTGCAGGAGTGTCCACGTGTGGATGAAATAGTCGAATGTTCCTGCAAATGTCTCAGGCGACGCTGTGGCAACTCTCTGGAGAGGACAAGCGTGCCTTTGGCTCGGGTCGGGGGTTTCCGTCTGGGAAATGTGGAGGTGACATCACGCTGGGAGGAGCAGTAGCATTTGGCCAGACCGTAGCAGCCCGAGCACAGAGGGGGGCTTCTGTTGGGAGGGGCAGATGTTTTCTTTCCATTACAGAGGATTAGTTTAGCGGTGTTAGTTTGGACAGGATATTTTCTTACAAGGAAATGCGGACGTCTCGATCGAATGGGATGCTTGATAACGAAGACGCAGACGGACTTGCACCTTTTAATGTGACAAAAGATTGAATTACGTTGGTCATCTCGCTGACTTAACATATGTTAACATAATGTCATTCTCTTTACCTGTGTTTGCTTGTATCTTGTTCATCCATTTGTTCATCATAACTCGCGAGGAGGCGTTGAACAGATATTCGGAGCCATCACGCAGCCTGAAAGCCACAAAACAAAAGTTACAGATACGATTCATTATATTCATATCATCATCATCATCATCATCATTGTAATTATGTTTTACATTCTGACCTTAAACGCAAGCAGTTTGGTTTCTTAGTGTACTCCGGTGTAGATGAACACTCAGCTCCGGTGAGGTTCAGCGGCAGGCCACATGCAGAACTCTGTAAAAGCAACGCCGGCTGACCACCACTGACCGCATTTTACTGTCTGCTTCAATTATTCACGGCTATACTGTACTCACCCTCAGCGTTTCCTTTCTATCCTGATAGAAGCATAAGGTGTGTCGATATAAGACAGTATGGTACGAGTTCCAGCCTCTGGAGGTAGCCTGTGCAAATAAGATAAGGAAGTGCCTGCTGACTGGGGACTTTACACTTGCTGACCGCGCTCACTTGTTCAACAAATGGAAGCATTCTTACTTTCTTTCCTCCAAACTGAAGCTTTTGCTTCCTCTCAAGAGTTCCCTCCATAGATTGCAGCTCATTCTAAAAGGGGTTATAACATGATTCAGGTTTATCCCTGCTTTCAATCAAAACAGCCCCATTTCTGGTGCAAAAGATGCTTTCAATCTCACTAGGGTGTCGCAGCGCCCTCTTGTGGCCGTTGACTTCTCCTGCATATCCTCTGCCTCAATGTTTTGAGCATCCTCTTTATGGTGACAGAAGCCATTTGACTGATCCTGTTGAGAAGAAGATTGTGTCAGAAAATGTGTTTCTTGTTCTATCAAATTGTTTTCTGTTGCCTGCTACCTTTTTTTTTTAAATCGAATTAGCCATACAGATATAATGGATTTCCTTTTTTTTTTAGCACAAGAACAGACTGGACATTGTCAATCATCACTTTTTCTGTCTTGAAACTATGTATTATTAAAAGGCCACTGAAATATCACTTATGTGATGATTAGTACTAAATTACATTGTACTAAATGCTTTAATTTCTCTACTGTATACAGTGCTGTGAAAAAGTATTTGACCCTCGCTCAATGTTTTTTTTTTTTTTTTGCAGTTTCCCCACTTCATTGAGATCATTGAAGAATTGTAAATGTTAAATGTTTACAGTTTGACGATTTTAGACATTAAAGAAAAATCAAATACTATTTCACCGCACTGTATATGGGAAATGAGAGCTGAATGAGTACGGAGTACTTCTAATTAAAACTGATTAGTGATTATGTAGAGGAAGCAAAACATTGTGGCTGTCAGTATTTTTGGAAAATCTTGCTTGCAGATTTTAACCAACATTGAATGAGTAGCGTTATATCGGCCAAAGAAGAAGTATTACATTTGAGAGCTGATTCACTTGGCAATGCCAAAGAAAACGTTTTCTTTTTTATTTTATTTTTTTACATATTGGTTTTGGCAGAAGCCTGCACGCTGGACTCTGCTGGGAAAATGTGGGTGAACAAGGCAAAATAACACAAAAAGTCACATTAGTAACAGAAGTGAGATTAATAGGCTTTATAATTTAGTTCAGTCTCATATGTGCTGCGGTTAATCAAGTTACGACCTCACCTTTGAACTAGCTGTGTGCTCCGCTATCTCCTCCCCACCTCCTGACTCTTCCTCCTCTTCATCCTCTCTGTATTGGTAGATATATTTCTGATTGTCAAAAGCATCTGGAAGTTTCAACTGATCTGCGGCTGTTTCGTTCACAACCACCAAAGTCTTGCCAATTTGGTCCTTATTTGGAAAGGCTGCCCAGGACCTTCTGTCTCTTAAGGTCCGTGGTGGGTCTTGCGGACTCCGCTCCTTATCGGCACCCAGGAGGCTCTGGATGTTAGATGGCAGCCTGAAGTTGGCCACAAAGAGGTTGGGTTCTGAGGCTGTAGCCTGGTTTCGATAGAGCGTCGCTGGCACTTTGCTGGTGGAGGAGCTGGGAATGGGCTCACTCGACTGATCCGATGATATGGATTCTCCTTGGTTAGGCTGGTACATGATGTCTGAACAGATACTCTGCCTGTAGTTGGTCATTTGGTTCCAGATGCCTTCCAGTTCTTCTTCTTCCTCCTCAAACTGTTGGCGATCAAAGTGGACAGGCTCTCGTTGTGGGTCTTCACTGGGTTTTGACGGGCCCGCATTCTCTGTCGTCTTGATGCAGTCAATGCGTCCCACTTGAAGGGACATGATCCTCCCCACCGTTCCTGTAATCTGGGGATTATCCGGACAAGATGCGTCAGGACATAGTTTGATGCTGCTGGAGCTGGAGATGCCCGAGTCCACCGGGTCTTGACGAACATTCACGCTTGACTTGAGATTGACAACCATGTGAGAAGCTTGGTGCAGACATTGTCCTGGGTTGTCATCGTGTACACTCCGTATTATTGCACTTTTATGGTACTTGTGACCATTAAGGTCCCGAATAAGTGTATGCACATTTGGGCACTGGTGTTTAGGAGCTGCAGTGTTTATGGACACAGTGGCTTGGTTCACATAAATAGGGGGTTCAGAAAGCTTGCAGCTGTCATCATTTACAGTTGTGACCACTGATGACATTTCGTCCCACTCCTCTGCATCTTCCTGCAGGTTGAACTGCCTTTTAGATAAACCATTACACGGTACCATCTGATCCTCGTCTTTCTCTGGGGGAGAAGGTGTGGTGAAAATGACCTCCTCATCAGGCAAATCTTTCACAACACCTGTCGGTGTCTGCGTCTCAGAGCTGATTTCGGCTCTCGGGGGTCGAGTTTGTTTGAATGAACTTAATGCTGTGTGCCGTTGGAAGTCGGGATCTGGATCAGTCCCAGCAGCCTTGTTGGATTCCGGGGGAGCTATAGTAATGATTTCCTGAATGCTGGGGATGAGAGTCATGTCCTTTGGTAGGTCAAAGCTCAACACAGAACCCAAGGAAAGAAAACTGCAGCGGCCTGTGCCTTGAACGGAGGTGGTCGGTCCTTCTGAAACAGCGTAGGGAGTAATAGCATCCTCTCCACAACACTCTAACTCAATGTCTCTCAGTAGGGAATTCTTCATGTCGGCCATAGCGCCAACTCCATCCCCGCACTGTGGCGAACCTTTCTTCCTTCGACCGTCTTTGAGTGGCCAGGTATGAGTGTCATAAGCGACGGTCTCACAGGCGTAAAGAGGTTCGTCCGTTTCCTCGTCAACCCCCATGACTTTCTGGATGGTATGCCTGCGAGTTCCTCGCTTCCTCTTTCTTTTCTTGCCCATTCTCTTCAGGCTGCAGAATATGGAGCTGTTGACATGCCTGCCGTTCAAAGGGTGGAAGGACACACTGGTCTGAGGCGCTTGCACTGCGGAGGGTGGCGAGGAGAAGGATGGCGAGGCGGTAGGGGAGGCTGAGGATGTCAAGCGCCTCTTTTGGCGCGGGAGTGTGATACTCTCATACACTGGGGCCACAGCTGAGTTGTTATCCTTGACATGCAAGTAAGTGCTCACCTAGGGAGAGAGGGGAGAGAACCAGCCAACATCTGAGTGTTTTTTTCTCAGAATCTCATAATGCTTGACCTCATGATTTTTATTGCCAGAGATGTTTGTGGGGAACAAGATTTGTTTTATGTGTTGAGGACAAATGAAGAATATGGGTGACAACATTCAACCCATTTATTTGTGTAAACTTCACATTACCATGCAAATCATTACATGGAAAGATGGAAGGAAACAAAAAAAAGGAGAAAGGGTCATAGAAGAAGAGCATATGACACATTTGTAGTCAAAATAATCATACTGTCTCTCTGACTAATCTCCATTTTGACTTGCATGACAGTCTGTGGCCCTTTCTGGGTATTTTAGCACTAGCTCCCTTTCAGATGTCTTTGGTTGTAAAGTATAAAGTTTTACTAAAAATGTGATGGGGTTTCTGGTACAAATCTCATTTGTGACTAAAATCTTACTTTTCTATATCCCTTAAATAGTATCTTTTGGAAGCCCAAGGTGTAATCACACCGAGAAAACCATAGGCAATTAGCGATGTACTGTAAATCAAAAGTGACTGTCCCTGAGCTATAAACAACATCTGTGTACGGACATCTGGAACTGTGTAGAAAAAAAACAACTAAAAATGGAACCTGACAACAAAGTAAGCTACTTTAAAGCGGTAGTTAAGGCTGGAAAAGAGAGCAAAAGCAATAAAGTGTGAAATAGAAAACAATTTAAAGAAGTCCTGTACCCTGAGTCTGGGAAAGTTTACTGAATATGTCAGCACACACCATCAGTGCTTAATACACATCAGACTAAAGAAAAACAAGTGTTGTTGATTTTTGTTGTTGACATAATTGTGTGTCTTCTTGTGTTTTAATGTTCAGTGTAAATTTCGTGCATGAGCTTGTTGGATTTGATTTTTCTGCTGGATGCTGAAGAAGGCCTAATATGTCCAAAATGGTTCCTTTTTCTTTCTTTCTTTTTCTTTTTAATTCCCTGAGCCACAACACACACACACACACACACACGCAGGAGGGCAGCTCTGACTAGCCCATGTGACAATGTGTGACTCTACGGTCTTAACTGGTTCTAACTAGATACGTATTTCCTGAGTGCAGAAAGATAGGAAGGTGAATATATTATTATAATTTTTTTTCTAGTATTATACTGAAAAAAATATCACTGACATCATCAGTGACTTGTCGACTTGACTTTAATCACATTTGATTAAATCTGAAGTCATACTTCCCCTACTTCATGGGGACATGGTAAAAGTAAAATACCTCTAGTGTTGTCCTCCCCTAAAACATCACTCCATTTAATGTACATCATTAACACAATTTATTGGGTTCTTGTTTGCATTTATGACTTTTGTGAGAGGAAAATTCTTAGTATTACAATAAAATGTATTTTCCTACTTTTATTTAACTGCCACATTAACATTAACCAAACACAAATATGTAGAGGCGGTGTGAGTAAAATAATAATGATTTTTGAGCATTAACATTTTTAGCCTTCAAATATTTCCTCTTAGTGCCGTACCTCTCAGCTTGGAAAATGGATCACAACACAGGGAAGGTGCAGGACCAGCTGCACCTTATATGGTTAGGCCATAGTAAATAAATACACACAGCATGCAGTTCCAGCACACTTGAAGGCGCCGCATGCGTCGTCAATTCACACCCTGCAATTTACCTCGTTTGCACTCTGCCGATAAATCTTTTTCTTTCGCTTTAAACTACCCAAAGTATTTTCCAAAAGCCCCTGGCAGCGCTTCCAAAAGTTTTTACAGGCAGGCACAGTGGGCTAAAGGAGAAAGTGGGCAAAAAGACAGATATGAAGGCCAAAGCAGAATGAGAAATGAACAAACAGCAGTACAAAGGGAGAGATCCTATAGATGGCGGTTGCTGTGCAACATATCATTGCGAATCTGCGATGACTTGGATGCCATTTGGTGACTTACCTAAAACTAGTATTAAGTGTTTGTACTCACCCTGTGGAGTGGCTCAGAAGTCTCTTCAAGAACCTCATCGTTCCAAACAGGTCGGTCAACCACCTGAACCTGGCTGTCCCCTGCGTTGCCAAAGCTCAGGATAAGGTTGACCATGGCCCCAAAAGAGGAAGTGCTAGGCTCCTTAATGACCATGAGGGAGGGTGCGGGAGACTCTGATTGGTGGCCTTCACCGTCCGCTTGTCTGATACTTTTCATGACCTCATAGCAATCCTCTAACTGATTTTCTTTTGGCTGCTGAGAATGTTCGGGAAATTGTTCTGAGCTCTGGCTGTGTTTGCTTTCTTCTGAGATGATATTCAGAGACTGACAGAACTCGTAGGAATCTGTAGACTGTTCAAAAAGCCATAGAGAGAACAATTAGGTATTTAAAAAAAAAAAAAAAACTCTGTGTGCTGTGATGCAAGTCTTGAACAAACTTGTTTGTAAAGGTTTAAAATTCCAGGTGATTTGTGCAAATGTACCTCTGATGGGGAGTACAATGTGGCCTCAGAGTAAATATTATCTATTGAGGACTCCTGCGTACTGTTCTTGTGAATCCACTCTTCTTTCTTGGCTCTCCAGTGCACAGAAATCCACCCAAGCATACTGCGCAGTTCCTCCATGCGCTCTCCTACCTGAAACACATGACAGAGGGTCAATAGAAGTGGTAAAATAATTCCAGATACTTATTTAAAAATATATACATAGCCCATCTCACCATCTGAGTGAGATGGTGTTCTTTGTCTAAAATGTTTCTCCCAGATGCCGCCAACTTGTCAAATTCCTCAAACTTCTGTTCAATTTGTATATCAAGCTCTGTGGACTGCAGGCTCTGTTCATCTGCCCTCAGATGCAAAGTTTCTGAGAAAATGCACGATCGGGTGTCTTCTGTCCACGAGCTATCCGCAGAAGTGGGGGTGAGGTAAGCGGTGTTGGAAAAGACAAGGAACAGAGTTGTGAGAAAAGTCATTCATAAAATATAAGAATGACCAGACTTCCACCCTAAAAAGACATGCAGTACGTTAGCTTGTCAGACTCAGACCAGGAAATGTGTGTTAACCTCTTGAACGCGTCAAATTTCAACAGCATACTTGAGTACAGTAACTTTCTATTCTGTACTTATAATAGAACGGAAATATGACAAGAACGTTTGGCCCTAAAAGGGGTCATATCCCTGCACTTTGCTTACATCATTGCGAGGTAGCTCCTGAAGAAGTCTTGGAGATGCAAGAATTCTTGCAAACGCGATTTGAGCTCCATCGCACTTTTCCCCAGCTCGGTCCAGACCCGCAGTGTTGCCTTGATATTGGTCCAGAGTACATGTACTTTCTCTGGGCAGAGCTCCTTCAAACGAGAAGCTTGGCTCTCCATCTCCTTCACTTCGTCAGTGAGAACTTCATAGTCAATCTGAATGAATGAATGGATCTTGTCATTGCACAGGCACAAAGCAACAAAACTGACTTAGCAGGCACAAAACACATGCAAAACAATGACCAACAGAGGGAGACAGGGCGGAAAGACCTGTCGGTACTCGCTTTTCAGCAGCACGAGATTTACCATAAGAAAGGAAGACGCTAGGGAGGGGGTAAAAGACAAAGCTCGAGCCATGCGCCCAAGGGGAGCATAGTGTGAGCCTGGAAAAAAAAATCCAATACAGACATTTACAACAGATCTAAAGACTTATACATGTAGAAGATGGGAGGACAGATCTGGGGTTGGATGGCGCAACTGAATCGGATTACAGAATCACAATAGAAGTCCATTACAGCATATTTTTTGGCACTGTTTTGAGAACATGTACCAGTTATAATGTTGCCCATGACTTCATCGCCGTAGCTTTATATGTACTCTACATCAGGAAAACATATGCTCCACATATGTTTGATCACACAATAGCAAACTAACCATCGTTTTTCTTCTTTTTGACAAGGCAGTAATTAATAGTGTTAAATGTTCTCTGGGAGCAATAATTTATTGCGTCCGTCTGCAACATTGAGCTTCAAGAACAGTGAGAGAGGATTCCTGTCTTCTGACAGTACATTTATTTCAGTTTGTAGGATTAGGTCATTTTTGCTTCAATGGTATCAGGTCCAGATCGTTGCGCGTGTGAGTGCAAACATGACTCATACTGATCTTTCGTGTTTCCAAAGACACACTTTTAACCTTCTGCTCTGACACACCCATCAAATGCACGTATGCACATACACAGCTTTTGAGTGAGTTGAGGTGGCCCTTTTTTGAGATGGGACAAAGTCTGGCAGGGAACAGACACAGAGTTGCATGCATCAAAATTTGCTCTGTAATATAAAGCCAACCAATCAAAAGTAATTCCTACTGGACCATATTAGACTTAGTGAAATTCTTAATTTAGAACACGATATTATTACAATAGTTCTCTCACCTGAAGGTGGTTGTTCCTCTCCTGCAGACTCTCAAAGTCACAGTGATCTGGTTCACATTGGACAGCCATATTTGTCTCCTTCTCAAGGATGTCCAGGTTAAGCTCATTGCAGCAGCAGAGACACTCCTCCACGCACACCGACAGTCTGGCTTGCTAGTGTTGCACACAAGTCATCATGACAACTCGTAAAATCGTCGTTTTTAGTCATTCTTCAGTGAGATAAGCTTCTTTATAAGGTGATGTGGAGCTTGTTTATGTGAAATCCTGACATGTGAACTGCATAAATCACATTACTGAGAAGAAAACACCCAAAAATGCTCATTTGCGGCCTTTTAAATCCATAGCAGCCAAATCAAACCAGATGCTGCTATATTTGCTTGCCCAGCTGTTGTGACAGAAATACTTTTAACTGCAATTGAAAAGCTTTCTACCTAATAATTCATGGGTTTCTGTACTTCTTATCCTTCTCCTCTCTTACCTTGCTCAGTAGCTCCTGTATGGACTGCTCGTGACACTGCGATTGGTCTCTTGCCCTCACTGTGTCATTCAGCACCTCCACAGCTTCTTTCAGATCCTCCACAGGGTCAGGAATTGATGAGCTCTTACTGTGGAGAAGCTATACACAGAAATATATTATACCTTATGTGCTTTATAAATGAACATTTCCTGCACCCTTGAGATATATATTCATGCCTAGTGGTTGGTTATGTGTGTTGTAAAGTGTTCTTATAGCTTCCAATAAGAGCTTGTGATACTTGAGGTATCAACAGTGCGGGATGACTTTCTCCACACTGTTTCAAAGTAGTTCACATAAAAACAGAGTGTTAGACAAATAGAAAAAAAAAAGAACTGGAAAGGAATTTAACAATATTCTTTAGTATGTCTCACCTGAACTAAGCAGGACTGGCTACTGTCAAGCTCCGGACTCTCCTCCAGGTCCATGTGCTCCAAGAACTCAGTCAGCATGTGTGTGTCCTGCAGCTTGGCGCTCTGCTGAGTCAGGGCACTTAGAACACGTTGGTATCTGGGGAACATTTGAAACACTGGAAAATCAGGCACACCTTAATCATCACCTGCATTCCCGGTCCAGTGTTTTTCAGCAACCACATTTGACACACTACATGTATTATCTGAGTTTATTTAACCATGCAAGAACGATGTTTTGATGTAGTCATGTGTTACATAAACAGATCTATTGCAGAGCAAGGTTATACAGTACCGACATGTGTGCAGAATTTACTTTTGAGATGGGAAAGGGAGCCGTTTGAAAGGATATGTTTCCACATTTAACGGGCTTGAAGTTGCTTGCATTCAATGTTAATAAATGACACCAGCCCAACTGCGGGTTAGTGAAAGTTTTCTTGAGGTGTCTATTCCAGGCCCAGCTCATTACCTACTCTGAAAAACCTGAAATGGAAACCTTGACCACTCTTTGTTTTCTTTAGTCAATTTGGTGTTCTTTGCAGTCTGGTTTTTATGAGTATAGGTACATCTAATAATACCGCTAAAATCCAAAGTTGAACTGAGTGTTCATGGCAACAACCTTTCATGCTTTCAGTCAACCAAAGTGAGAAGCATGGAAAGGGTGAGTCTGACATTCATTGTGTGGTAGGGAAGTAGATGTCAGGACCACAGTTTAGACATCATGTGCTCGATGCATCAGAAATGAGTAAGCCCGAAGCTTTAAAGAGTGACTGCATACACAGAGAAAGAGAGAGACAGAGACAGAGAGAGAGACTAGATAGCTCTATGATTATGCTGTATATTTTTGTTTCTCTTAATAATTTAAATATAAATAAAACATTGAAATGAGAACTGGCCAGCGTAACATTGTGGAAACACTGAAAACGTTTAGTCCTCCATCCCACCCCAGTGGGGGAAGTAAGTCATGCATTTGAATTAAACGATATCTCAATTAATGTCACTTGATCTTACTTTCTGTCCACCTCTTCCATACGTGATGACAAGCCACGTGTGTGTGGGTGACTGTGGCCATGGAGACGCTCCACCTCTTGTCTGAGAGCAGCGAGCTCCAGGCCACGAATGGCTACTTCTTTCTCCAGCCGACAGCTCTCTTGCTCTGCAATTGATGTTGTTTCAGGGCCATGGGCTAGCGAGGACTCCTTCATGGAAAGCTCCACAGTCTCCAGCCAGGCCTCCAGGCTTCCAAGTGCCTGTAGTACTTTAAAAACCTTTATAGTAAAGAAACAGAACGTCAGAGTGTGTGAGAGAGCTGCTTTTCATTGGAAGAAACTTTGCCCAGTTTGAGCAATGGCTACGGTAAGAACTGATTTGCCTTTTATAATATAATAAAGGCAAGGCAAGGCAAGGCTGCTATATACCACTTTTCATACAGAGGAATTTCTAAAAAGCTTCACAGAAAACAAGACAGTGAACATATAAAAATTAATTAAAATTAAAGTAAAATACCAACAAATAAACAATAAACAAAGGAAACAGCAAATAAAGGATCTAAATAAAAGACCTACAGCAGCTACACTGCAATACAAACAGAAAAAGCCTGGGACATGAAAGCGACTAGAGTTGGGGCACATTTAAGATCATCACGAAGCTGGTTACCTTTATGTAAAGCAGCTTCGCCCAATTCAGCATGTAACAGGTAGCCAGTGTAGGGATTTAAGAACAGGAGTGATATAAAACTCTGACAGGAGCATTCTGAATAAGCTTAAAAGGAACCCCGACTGTCATGACAAGTATATTATTTATTTGGTTGTTACCAGCATGAGATTCATTTTCAAAAATCATTTCCAGTTTAATATATTTTGTTGAAACTTTATTTGGACGTACGCTGTCATCGTTATTTACGTCGCACCACATTCAGTGTGTAGTGACGTAGAATGGCGGCTGGCTCATTGCCGAGCAATGTAAAACGACTATAAAGAAAGCAAGGAAGGCTTCCGTAACATTCCTAAATGGACAATCAAAACTCTTGAATGCGTCTGGTGAATGACGAGAGCACGGCGTGGGGGAGAGTGACTCTCCCGATAGCATGTTGTTTGTTTAGGAACATACTGAGGCTTACCTTGCTTTCTTTATAGGCATTTCACAGCCTGCCGCCATTCTACGTCACTACGTACTGAATGCGTTGCGACGTAACGTCCAAATAAAATTTCTACAAAATGTATTAAACTGGAAATAATTTTTGAAAAATGAATCTCATAGTTATGTTAGTAACAACCAAATAAACAATATAGAGCAAACTTGTCATGACAGTTGGGGTACCTTTTAAGATGTCTGAGTCTTTTTAGGAAGGTCAAACAAAAGCTGTTACAGTAGAGATGAAGGCGTGAATGAGTTTTTGTAAGTCTCGTCTGGACATATTTCTGGATCTTGCTATTTGTTTAAGATGATAGAAATCTGATTCAGTTATGGCCTTGTTATGAGTGGAAAAATCCCGGTCTGTCTGAGTCAGTTATAACACTGACACTGGTCATCCTGGAAGGGGGGTTCCCACATTTGTAGCCCCTAATCAAGGTTTCTTATTTTCCCCATTGTTATTTTTTATTATTATTTTTTTTATTTTTTCTCTCCTTGCACTCCTGTATGGCTAAGATCAGGGGATGTTGTTAATATTTGTCAACTGTGGATGTGCAAAGCCCTCTGAGACACTTTTGTGATTAAGGGCTTAAACTTAACTTGACTTGACCGAGATTTCTAACTTGAGTTTTTGTCCTTGGCAGTTTACTTGCTATAAGCACCGACAGAGTGATTCTAAGGGACCAAAGTCACTAGGCGACAAATCCAAGAAAATCTGTGTGTCTTCTGCATAACTATGATAGGCAACATTACTGTTGTGAATGACTTGATCCAGTAGAAGCATGTACAGGTTAAATAAAAGCGTTCTAAGAGTCGAACCCTGAGGACTCCGCATGTCATGATGACCCGTTCAGATGTATAAAGTCAATATTCACTTAATAAGATTGTAAATCATAACAAACATATCAAACAGACACTTAAAAGATCATCCTAAGATTCTTACAACGGAAAATCATACACAATCATCTGCCATAACTCTAGTTAGTCCAAGAAAAATCATTTCTGTCTGACTGTGAGAGTACAGGTTACCCGAAAGCTCTGGTCTTCTGAGGCCTGCAAGAACACGGCATTCCTCTGGTGCCTCCTCTGCAGCTCTTCCCAAAGCATCTCCAGCTGGCCCAGGAATTGCTCTATCTTGGTGCTGCCTGGATGCTGTGCACGGACCAACCCGTGGCCCTCCTGAGAATGGGGCATTCTGATCATTTGAATCAATGTATAACAACGCCGATCATCAACTAACACAGATTAGCTCATTGTATGCATTGTAACTCATTCAGAAAGAAAACTGTAGCTTACTCTTTTGACCACCTCTATCCTGGCTTTATTGGTGAGGATTTCTTGTTGCACTACATGTTGGCACCGACTGGCTGCCTCTAGTCCCTCGAAAGTGGCTATTGAGCACACTTGTGTGGCCATAGAAACATTTTCCTTTAGCCATGACAGAGTCTGAAAAACATGAGAGCAATCAGGTTAAAGAGATGGAAAGTTAGCTTAAAGGGAATCGGCATTCACAGAATAAGAACACTGAGTTAGCTTAAAGGAATAATACCGCTACTGTACTCAGAATGAGGTGTTGTTTCCGCTCCAGACCCAACAAATAAACTTTGTATAGGTACAAATAAGACTCAACAGTTACTGTTAAACTCAGCATTACACGTGAACACATGAAGATTTGCTCATTATGAAACATGACATAATGTCTAGCTCCTCTGTGGCAAGGCCCCGGGGTGGATGAGATCCGTCTGGAGTTCCTAAAGGCTCTGGATGTTGTGGGGCTGTCGTGGTTGACACGCCTCTACAACATCGCGTGGACTTCGGGAACAGTGCCTCTGGAGTGGCAGACCGGGGTGGTGGTCCCCCATTTTAAGAAGGGGAATGGAGGGTGTGTTCCAACTATAGAGGGATCACACTCCTCAGCCTCCCTGGTAAGGCATCTCTGCTTTTTGCAGATGATATGGTGCTATTGGCTTCTTCAAGCCATGATCTTCAATTCTCACTGGAGCAGTTTGCAGCCGAGTGTGAAGCGGTTGGAATGAAAATCAGCACCTCCCAATCCCAGACCATGGTCCTCAGTCGGAAAAGGGTGGAGTGCCCTCTCCTGGTCGGGGATGAGATCCTGGCCCAAGAGGAGGAGTTCAAGTATCTTGGGGTCTTGTTCACGAGTGAGGGTAGGTTGGAGCGGGAGATTGGCAGGCGGATCGGTGCAGCTTCTGCAGTGATGCGGACTCTGTATCGGTCCGCTGTAGTGAAGAAACAGATGAGTCGAAAGGCAAAGCTCTCGATTTTCCGGTCGATCTACGTTCCTACCCTTACCTATGGTAACGAGCTGTGGGTCGTGACCGAAAGAACAAGATCCCGGATACAACCGGCCAAAATGAGTTTCCTCCGCAGGGTGTCTGGGCTCTCCCCTAAAGATAGGGTGAGAAGCTCGGTCATCCAGGAGGGACTCAGTGTCGAGCCACTACTTCTCCACGTTGAGAGGAATCAGTTGAGGTGGCTTGGGCATCTAGTTCGGATGCCTCCTGGACCGGCGGGAGGCCCCGGGCACGACCCAGGGCACGACCCAGGGCACGCTGGAGAGACTATGTCTCTCGGCTGCCCTAGGAACGCCTTGGGATCCCGTCGGAGGAGGTGATTAAAGTGGCTGGGGAGAGGGACGTCTTCCCTGCTAAAGCTGCTGCCCCCGCGACCCGACCCCAGATAAGCGGTAGATAATAGATGGCTAGACATAATGTCTGTTGCCTGTTATAAGAGAACGATGTAAGAACAAGCGTGAACAAATGGAGTGCTAACTTTGAGCGATTCACGCAATGTAATTCAATGGATGGAAAACGAGACTTGAGTTTTAAAAAGTGATTTTTGGTGCTGCTGGCAGAGGTTGGTTTACCTTGTCAGCTGACACAGTGAACTTCTGGAGCTGAATATGAAGCTGTGGGTGGCCTTTCGGGGCATTGCCACGCTTGGGCTCACCTCTAAGCTTCCTGCTGGAAAGAACACACAGACATGCAACTTTTATTATGACTTACATAAAGGCCTCTCATTACATAAGAGAGAGGGAGTGAAGCTCGACAGAAATTACCTTTCCCTCTTCGACTGATGACTGATGATGACATCATCGGCCCCATCTTCCATGGGTGAGGAGGTGTGGTTCACACATTGCTGTGCCTGGCTTTGCTTAGTACTCCCACAGCATTCAGATGTACTCTGGTGGAAAATAAATAAATAAATTATTAAACGTAAGATAAAATGTATTGGCAACATGCTGCAAACTTGAGGCAAGCTTGCTGCTAATGGACACTTGTCAACTGTTGAATGATACAAAACGAATTATAAAGGTTATTTCTTTACTCAGTCAAAATAAACATTACACGACCAAGGATAAATTAACTCATTCAAACCCCAAAACGTGTAAAAACGTTTTTTAATACTTTGTCCGTCACTCCCAAAAACGTATTTGCACATTCTTTGTTTTATTTTCTAATGCAAGAGCATTCAGAAAGCGTTGATGCAGCTTCTGACATGAAGAGGTGGCTTAAAGCAATGGTAGTTATTCAAAAAACAGCCAGCAAGTGGCAGCAGAGTACAAGATATCAGTCAGGGTCATGTTGCAAAAATCTCTTTCCCCCACTGTTTTAAACTGATTTGTGAATAATGATGAAACTTAGCTATATTCTAATGCTAATTGCTACAAAACGGAAACAGATACAAATGTACTTAATTTTATTTGGGTAGGATCCATGTTTAATAGCAATAGAACACAATATTCTGTGAGCCTTGCAAAATCAGTCACAATCCAGTAAAACAGCCGGGAGCAAAGGGGGTTGCTTCAGTGAAATGGCTGGGAGTGAATGAGTTCAAAAATAATCTCGCATGAATAACAATACCACAAAAAATGTGAATTATAACACAGAACAAGATGGGCATTCAAAGCTGTCACGAATCTAACCCCTGATTTAAATCCCACATCCCAATACAAGTGGGATTAATGGAATCGACATCTCTTCCCTACACATTTGCTTCTGTTCACCCTCCTTCATAATATACACAACCCGTCAAGTGTACCCAACTATTCAAAGATTATGAAAGAGAATCTTTTGAAGTGGTATTCTGCTTTTCAGGCCTCATCTAACCCTCTCTTTTCACAAGACACTTCTGCCGACAGTAGTGTTGAAACTCATCTGTTTTTGACTGATCCCCTCTTGAGTGTCTTCCTATGAAGTCATGTCAGCCAAAAACGATCACTTAGCACAGAGTTCATCTGGTCCGCAGGCCTAGCATCTGGCTACACTTAGCCACAGAAACAAATGATGCTCGTGTTTACCTCCAGCAATAAAGAGACCGTACTACTGGCATCCACAGTCAAACCACATAAGTGAGTCACAAACACAGGCGTACACATGACAATGTACACATGTCAGACAACTAAAATTGTTTTGATAAGTGGATATATTTATGCACAATGCACGCTATCAACAGTATTTGCACAGCAAGCTGTGTCTGCGGACACACACAAACCTGCCCAGCTGCTATCATTTAAGTACACACAGGCGCCTAAGGTAAAGCGCTACAAAAATAAGTGACACATGATTTCTACTATTTAGTTTATAAAACGTAATAAGTGATGCACCCACAAAAGTGCAACAAGGAAAGTCAATAAGATTCAGTTCAATGCAGTCAAGGGCTTAGGATAAGAATGTAACCAGTATTACCAGCTCACTGGGCTCAACAGCCTTGTCATTTACAATGGGCCAGTCAAAGCCTGCAAATAATGCAGGAAGCAGGAAAATAAAGTTCAATTAAAAGAAAAATGCAATGGAAATAGTGAAGTTTCACTTTCAGGACTTCCTCAACATACATTTTCTTATAGAACACATTTTATTGATTATTTTTATACAACTACGCAGCATTACTGATGCTACACAGCCGAGTGCTTTTTTTTCCCAGATATGCTCACAGTTTGTCATTATAAATGTATGGCCCGCTTGGTCCAAGTAGCAACATTCACATACAGTACTTGATCATTTTCTTACATGGTTACCAGAATGTAATTTCAGATCATGATCCAGTCACCCTGGATTGACCCACCATCTATAAATACACCAAATGGCTGTACTTTGCTAAGGCGGCTGAGCCAGGATATTATTCTGTCATAAAGTAAAAGGCTATGTAAACTAGTTGACTTTGAGGTGATGGGTAAAAGTGTGTTCAGCACGGTTGCATAGTCAGAAGTTTGACATTTTTCATGGAACCTTGAGAGGTTCTTACGCCGGGATGCTAGGTGGTGTAGTTCTTAAGATTGGCCTTGGTCTCAAGACTACTTCCTTAAGGGTCTTGGTTTCACCTCGGAATTGAAGGCATTTTGTCTCAGTCTTGGACAGGGCGGACTCCAAATTTTTGATCAAGACCGGTTGAGATCCGGTCAGTACTACTGTCATCAGTGAGAAACGCAGAATGCAGGTGTTGCGCCTGGAATGCCACGCCTCTAGATTTCAGATTTGTTTCCTTATACTACTTAAAAAAACAACAACATACCAGAATTTGTTTTTTTGTTGCAAGTGTAATGAAAAAAAGAATGATGGTCATTTTGTGCTGTTTTATTTTTTGGGGGGTGATTTTTCTTATAATAATATAATATATACAGTATTGGTCTTGTCTCAGTTTCAACCTCCAAAAGTCTTGGTCTTGTTTCAGTCTTGATAATGTCTCGGTTGGTGTGATCGTGACTTCAACACTTGGAGTTGTTACAAATGGATAGCCATAGTGTTTCAAGACAGGATATGGGACCATCTCACGACTGGGAACTCTGGCAATGTACTGCAATGCATTACCACCTAGTAAAAATGAAAAAATGCTCGCTGGGTGTCAATCTGGAATCTGCTCACATCCTACCCCAAATACACTGTTATTAAGGAAAACCCTTCTCAAACTAAAAATACGGCATTTTCCCAACCATCTGACACTTTATGTGCGGTGGCCACAGATGTTGCTGGCACTGATGACATATTTCCCCTACTAGCTAAGAGCCACTGTGGTCATGCTAGTAACAGTTTGTAATACCTTCACTGCTTACCGTATAGTCTTCAACATGACTCTGCCATTCTGTATCTTTCTTTCCCACGGTTTGAGTCTCCGTTCCCATTCTGCATTGGAGTTCTTGGGCTGGTGTCAAGGGGTCAGCATCTTCCCTGGTGAATGTTGAGCCCGCGGGAGGGAGGGCTGTCCGGTCACTCCTGCAGGGCAAGCAAGTGATTGCTGCGGCGCTGACAGCAGGGCTTTAAAAGGCCCACAATAAAGTCCAATTATGGTTGTGAATTTTCTGCCAGTGTTTGTGTCTTTTGGATTTAAATAGCCTCGGCACACAGCTTAAACGACAGCGGTTACGTCATTTATGGAACTGAAGATCGTCCCCCAGTAAGACATGCTGTCAGCCTGAAAGAGTTTTTTCATGGTCGGGCAAGGATGAGCATGATTCTTCCCAAAGATATTTCCTCATTTGCTGTTTTGATGATGGTGGTGGAGAGCACTGTCTAATGTTGGTCCAAAAACTCCATGGGTGTTCTCTTGGACTAAGATGCGGTGACTGTAGAAGCCATCAGCTTGTTGTTTATACATGAATTCATTCAGGCTTTCCTTTTAATTTGGCATCCTCTATATAGTACATCAAACTTGTTACATCACTCGCTGCCTTCAAATTAGTTTATTGTTTTCAATAAAAAGCATTCATTTACATTATGGACATTTACTGTTTTAAACGCATTTCGTGGTCCTTCCTTAAAATTTACCCACACTATATTTGCCTTTACTGACGTCAGACAAACGTGTGTGTGTGTGTAGGTGCATGTGACTGTGTGTTCACAACATAGTTTTGCATCCTGACCCGCTAGCTTACCTGAAAACCTTCTGAAGAGAAACCCAGCAGTCCCTGACCTCACTCTGCTTCTGTGTTACACCGGCAGCCAGAGCAGGGTGGAGATTTGACAGCTGGGACACACTCACATCTAACATCTAGCACACACAGGCACGTCGGTTAGGTAGCGAGTTTTTCTACAAAAACACTTTTAGGTTTGGAAATACTGTGTTTTATTTGGGGAAAAGATCGTTCCTACCATGATTTGACTGGCAATGTCACGGATTTCTCTGTCTCCGAAGAGGCCTGGCTCTTTTGAGGCAGATATGCTTTTCATCTGAGATAAAAGCAGAGGCCCCAGTGATGTCATACTCATGTGTTGAACAATGGAAAAACATAATGAAGATAATTAGAATACCATGTTATTAATGGCAAATAATGTGTTGTCAGCCTGCTGGTAAAATGAGGATACTTCCAGTGCGAGATGAAGATTGTCTTGGTGTTTTTTCAGATGAGACTGCACCTTCAGCCACCTGGTTACAGAGCAGAAAACAATTTTAAAAAAAGATATACTTTAATGTATCTTTCCTTTAGTATATTAGTTCATCTTGATGAACACTCACATTTTATTGATATTTTTTCTCCTGCTGGAGATGCCTTTACTATCTGACTTCCCTTGTTTCTCCAGTTTTACAGCCATGTGATTGATCTCTTCATGCAGGGTTCTGTATAGCTGCTCATCCTACAGTAAAACAACGAAACAAAATGAATAATTCAATTATAAATGTATAAAAGTTCTTTTTGCACCCCGGAACATCAATGGTTGGGAAGCTTTGCTAAAAGTGGAATAACATTCAGTATACTATATATTAAATAATGGTTGTACTTAAATTGAATGCTTTGTTTATATATCACTGTTCTCAATTATTGCTAACGCTCACCTGTTTCAAATTTAAAATTCTTCTGGTTAGTTGCATTTTGTCAACATTTGCACCCAGGACATTAACAAGAGACTGATCCTCTTCCTGTTGGCACACATAAAGTCAGAGTTTATAGCCTCCATTAGTTGGGAATCCAGCCAATTTTTTTTAAAGGCGCCAGGATAATACCACATTATACCTGCCGTCAAGGAAGGGCATAAACAGAAATTAGCCCCCAGCGTGAGTGGATTAGCAACTACTGTAAATAAGTGATAAAACGTCACCTTCAAAAGGAACAACCCTCACTCTATTCATGCAGGTTTATTACCAGTAATCATTGTCCTTGTGCCAACTTGTTCAGAAAATAAGGTAATCTAATCTCTTGGCTGAATAATCATGTTCAATTTAGCTGCACTTTACCTTCTCTTTAATCCATGTCTCAAGCTTGTCCACTTTTTTGTTGAACTCCTGCAGGTTTTTAGAACCTCCCAGGACCCTGGATTGAGTGGCAGCTGTCTGTTTCAGAATGTTCCATTGGTCTTTCAGCTGGCTGAGCTGATTCTTCACAAGGTCAGAAGTGGGATTTAGCTTGCAGATGAGCTGATCGCCCGTCTTTTGAAATGGAGACAAATAAAATGGCATTGTTCAGGAAAAGCAACCTGATATGCTTCAGAATCTTCATACATTAAGTGTTTTTTTGGTCATACAGTCAAAAAACCAGTTGGGTCCAAAATAACCCAAATTGGGTCAAGAATGGACCGACCCAACTATTTTAGTTATTTAACCCAAAAAGTTGGGTCAAATGATTAAGGATAACCCACAAAACAACCCTGGGATGGTTTGTGGGTTATTTAATTATAAGTTGGGTCAAATTAAATTAATAGACCAAAACGCAACCCATTTTTTGGGGGTTGCTTTGTGGGTTTGTAATTTGACCCAACTTTTTGGGTTAATTGAATAACCCAATTGAATTGGGGCAAAATTAAGCCAACCCAACTTTTTGAGTTATTTAACCCAAAAAGTTGTGTCAAATTAAATAAATGACCAACAAAGCAACCCAGTTTTTTTTTTGGGGGGGGGGGGGGGTATTAATTTCATCCAATTTTGGGTGTTATTTGAATAACCTAATTGAATTGGGTCATAAATGATCCCAACAAACTTTTAGAGCTATTTAACCCAAAAGTTTTGGTCAAATTAAATTAATAACCCAAGCAACCCAATTTTTGGGGGTTGTTTGTGGACTATTTAGTTGACCCAAGTTTTTGAATTAATTGAATAACCCAAAAAGTTGGGGTGGTCGCGTTTTTTTTTTTTTTTTACCCATTTCGAGTTATTTTTGACCCAACTGTTTTTAGAGTGTACTGGTAGATGTCTATACAAACATCCTTTGGATATAACCTTGAAAAAAAATCGTAGGTTAATTATCTGCAATTTAGCCTTTTCAAGAAGATGAAAAGTATAAACTGTCTGGTTAACTGTGATTAACAGCTGCATTTAAATGCACAGTACCTTAAATGTCGTAACAGGCAGGTAGTTTGCATTTTATTGTCCTGGTTTGTAGTACAGAAAAAAATGTCTACCTGGTTGAGTTGAATTAAGGTGTTGTCAAAGTCTTTAAGATCTCGCTGAAGTATTTGAGAGGCTTCATCCCAGTCCTGCAGGGGGCAGCCCTGAATTTTGGAGTCATCCTTCAGCTTCTGGTCTTGCAGTTTGCTTTTGCTCCATGTCTCAGCCTGCAAAGCCAATTTCCTGTTAGTCCGTTTCATTATAATCCTTTTTTTTTAATACAAGTACATCCAATATTCATCAGAATTTGGTTACATATTTCATAGAACTGTCTAACTTCTGTTAAAGGATCACCTGCGAGTCGCATGACATCAGATGTGTTACGTTTCAAGACAAAGTGGTAGTATAGTGTTAGCAAATACAGTGCTATTTCTGCTGATGAGGAGAGAAAAGAGGCCTTGGCTCCCAGTCCTTCAGACACATCAAGAAACACTTTGTTCTCAATGTCATATTATGCAGAGCAGACGTTTCACATGACCACTGCCAGGACATGATTGCATAAGGCTTTGTGCTTTTTGTTTTCTGGCCGATGATGTAAAGAGTGAGAACTGAAAAGCAGGTGACAAAAGCCAAAACCTTTTGGAAAATTGTCATTTGTTTGCTATAAAGCTGCCAGATATAAAGTGCCAGGGATCCATTCAGTCACAATGACTGAATCAATAAATTAATAGTCTGGTACTTCCAGTTCTAAGCAAGATCCTAGCTGGAGCATATATAAATCAACAAAGCTTTTATTTTCCACAGAGCTGTTTTTATGTACTTCATCAAACGTTAAATTACAGTTTCAGTGCACAAATAAGCCATTACAATTTAAGGGAATCAAATGTAATACTGAATAAGAAACTCACTTCCGCATCTGCATTAAACATCTCGACCGCACGTGACATCGCCCTTAAACAACACTTAGCCCGAGAATAAAACGTCAAACGTGTGATGTCACTTGGCCTCAAAGAAGCATGTTTACGAGCCCCTTGAGGCATCCAAGGTATTTCTGTGTAGAACAGAAGGAAAAAAGCTTGACATAATGTGCCTGCTGCTATCGCCTCACACTGGAAGGCTCTCATGGCTCACAATGACCTCATACAGGAAGTCTATGATTCCCTTGTTTCTTCCTGTCCATTTTGCACAACAATGGCTTGTACAGTTGGGCCTTAGGCAAGCCCCCCCCCCCCCAAAAAAAAGAACACCAATATTTGAAGTTTAGATTGTTTAGATTGCTTCTATAATATGAAAAACCTGTGACTTCACTGAAAACAGACCTGCAGATAACGTCATCCTTTGACGAATCTATTTAGAAAGTAAAATGGCTTCGTTTCAGACAACCTTTTATTCCCAAAAGCCTATTTTAGCAATTGAAGGTAGAAGCAAGGATACAAGTGTACATTTTTACACGTTGTAAAATATTGTCCATTCAGCCACATTTTTAACTGCTCCAGTAATGTGACTTGGCCCTGAAAACAACTGTGAGAGTGCAGCTTCCTATACTTTGTCATGGAAAAGGCTTGGTGAAAGTTGTGATGTTTTGCAGAACAGCTTTCGAGACAGATGGTGTGTTTCTCCGTGTGCTGACCGGATTTGTGACCTTAGCCTCAGGCACTAAGCTCTTATAAAATTCCTAACCCTCCAAAAAAAAAAAATGTATTTAAAAAAAATCATCAGCTCGAGCAATCAACTCCTTTTTAACCCATTATGTCCTGAGGTATCTAAATCTCTGACTTAACACACTTAACAGTATTTCAACACATTGACTAACCCAAAGGCAGCTCAGTTTGATACATGAACAATGCGCTACATATTGTATTCTTGAGATTCATTCTAATTCTAGTTCTTATTACTAAAACCCAAGTGTTATGTGCGTCCTTGGCCAGATTGACTGGACAAAATGTCCTTCTGCCAAACTGCAGGTCCACCGGCATGGAAGTAAGGATGAGATAACGCAACCCGTTCTGCAGCTCATAGAGCCATAGGCGTGAAGAGATGAAGCCAAACAATGATCTCATCGCTAAATAATTGCTTCACTTGTGGCGCTTTTCCCTTCTCGTCTCCCTTGAGCTGAACACCGCTTATTCAGTTCTTGGGACAAAATAAGAAGCAGGACATATTTTGGCTGATTCCATTCTTAGGCATAATATACGGCTTATAAATTAAATACAGGCTTGCTTCTTTTTACTTCGGTGGTTATAAAGGTTAAAAATAAAACATTACTCCAGAATGAGACTGACTGCAGTGGAATAATGTGCAGCACGCTGCACAAAAAAAGACAGTATACATTTTTTTTACAGCAAACCAATCGCAGTTTTTCAAGTTCTGTATTTACTGTTTTAATTAGTTGATCATAATCTGAGAACTGTCAGCATTAGTCAGCAGTCAGCAGCTAAATTTGATCATTTCCAACATATTTGTGATATTATTAATATAGAGCAGAAATCGTTTCGAGCCCTTGAGAAACAATGCGTTGTATTTGTTGACATCTAAATTGTTCTCATGTAAATAATACAGTCATAATAGTCATGTAAATAATACGTCATAAAACATACAGTGTGAAGTAAATTAATTTGCTCTAAGCTTAAACTCTTTCCTTAATGATAATCATATTATATATATATATATATATATATATATATATATATAAAATTTAAAGCAAGTAAAAGGAGAAGAAAGGAAAACATGATAGAAATACTGGAGAGAGAAAAAAAGGTCAGAATAGGTGAATCCGCGTGTGCAAAACCACAGGGATATGCTGTATAACAATTACTGTGTTTGCAGCGCACTACTGTCATCTAGTGGCGGTTTATAAGTATTGCCGGAATCAATGCGCGCAATGCCTGATGAGGATAAGCGGATCAGAAAATGGATGGCCGTATAATAACTATCCTCTGCATATAATGATGACTTCTGAGGCATGTTTACCCGAAATTTTGGAATAATCAAATGGTATCACTTTTAGGGTGCTTAGAGTTTCGTTCAATGACAGTTTAAAAAAAAAAAAACCTCAGCGGTAAAGTAGAAAATAGTTTTCATGGTCTTTTCACAACAGTAAAAAACACAGGACAGGACAAAAAGTTGATGCATGGTAGCAATGATTCTACATGTATTTAAGACAGGCAGCCAGATTCCTGCTATTGCCCAAGCATACGGGAATGTCGCACACAAGTGCAGCTTCTAACTGTTTTTTTTCCTATTTTCTCTCTGTCTACCAATCAAGAGGCCCTTACAGCCTCGTTAAAACAACATATTTACTGGTGATCTGAAGCGCAGCGCTATAGGTAAATGCAGTTCAAATTTGTCATTTTTTGTTCGTACGAGGCAAGTGTTGTCGGAAGGATCATTTTATGAACACGTGAACATACAGTATTATAGATTTACCTGCAGTACTTTCTTGTTAAAGAGAGATGTGTGCTGAGTATAGCAGTCACTGTGGGATGGAACATCTGCTGTCGCTTCAATCTGTGCATGATGCTGACATCTTTGAGCATCTTTCTCCTGCCGATCGCACAATGGAAAGTTTAAAACGTCAGTCTGGAAGTTAGCAAATATCTATTATTCTTCAGGATTTGTGAAAAAAATAAATGTCATGATTCTAGCCTCTGTCCGTCTGTTCAGGATGGCGTGAGCTGGAGTGTATGCCAGCAGGTTTTGGCTGGAAGGCAGACTTACACCCTGGACTAGTCACCAGCCACTCAGAGTGCATATAAAGACAGACACTCAGACAGCCATTCACACATTTACAAAGACTGACCATGTTTGTTTCCCAAGGCCGCTCTTTACTAAACAAACAATAATAAAAAAAAATAACACTAAAAACTCCCTCCATGTCAGCATTATATTGAATTTTACAAATGAACACGATGCTCCCACTAGACAAGCATTCCTGCAGCTCTCCGGTCGGGAAACACCTGGCGACATGAAGGAAGCAGGAATTGGCAGATCCTCCAATGTCAGCCTTTCGACGGAGGCTCAATTAAGTTTTTATCTCCTGCTCTGTTTTTATCTTTGGCTCAAAAAAACAACAAATTCTATCATTTAAAAAGTGTTAGTTACAGTATTTGGAATAAAAATGTTTAACTGAGTAGTTAGTATGAGAGGCAACGAAGACGTGTTATGTAGTCGATTAACCCAAAAAGGACAAGGGAGGCCATCGCTGTGTGTTATTATTACCGGCCTCCATGTGGACTTTACAATATCTTCTCTTTTGTTAACATCTTCCCTGACCTCATGTTTTCCAGTGAGCAGTGCCTCTGAAGGGTGTGCTGTAACAGAGCACTACACGCACACACACACACACACGCACACACACACACACACACACACACCCCCACTCACGTACACACAGGAATACAGCGATGACTTCAACGAGCACGTCGCCAAACATAACAATACGCTTTGCCCAATGTCATGCAACACACTACATACAGCACAGCGGATTGGGTTATTCTGCTGACTGATGACTTTTTACATTTAGTGACAGCCAAACAAGAAGAAACTAAAGAACTCAATCTGGCCTTGTCATAGTCTTGCATTAACTGCCCCACAAATGTAACGTATCAGGAATGGGGGGGGGGGGGGGGGGGGGGTAAATGTACTTCCAACAAATATGCCAAAACAGTTCAAACATGAACGTTTCGTCAAAGAAGAAAAAAAAAGTCATCACATTTTACTCAAAAACAAACAAACAATTAAACTGCCAAATTTAGCAATTCTTACCTGTTGGATGGACTTGTGTCGATTTAGTTTTGACTTGGTTTGCCCCTGCAGCGCTGGATAATCCTCACTATTGTTTGTTTTCAGTAAAACCTAAAATTACAAGACAAATTCCGATGTTGGCATTGATATAAATATACAGCAAGGTTGCTAGCATGACAAAGCTAGCAGAATATGGAAGGAGATACATTCATGCATAGAGACTGCTTACATTTAAATAACATTTGTGACTTTAGTAAAATAAATAAATAAATAAATAAATAAATAAATAAATAAATAAGCGCAAATATGCTTCAAACTATGCCAGTAATTAGCATCAGGAGGTAAAGACTTGTTCATTAAGTCTAACTACCTTAAAGGAAATAATGTTATACATTGCGACTGCTAATACTCCAATAGCATTTTGTGACTTAAGTACAAAATAAATAGATAAATAAATAAATAAATAAGCTAGTAATTAGCAACAGAAGGCATCTAAATATGACAATCTTGTAGTTTTAGGTTAGGCTTAATCAGAATAAAACAAACATGGCCCCGTTGTTATTAAAAAAATCCCCAATTTATTTTTTTTTTATTGCTATTCATATTTAGTGTCTTGTACCTTGAACTGAGAGTTGGATTCATTGTCACAGTCGACTCCCACAATCCGAGGAATGTTGAGATCACAAGTGCCGCTGCTGATGTTGTTGTTGTTATTGTGGTTTTTGGAAGTGGATCCCAAAATGGATCTCCATCTTAGTCCCACTGAAATTGTGTTCTCTGGGCTTTTCTTATCCCCAGAGATTGTGATCTTCTTGATGGATCTGGAAACAGCAGAGGAAGGGGCCACGTTCTGGTTGAAGTGGTCTTCCGCGGTCATATCTTCCTGTTTGTGTTTCACGGGGGCTACCTGCTGGCCGGTGGGCGCAACCAGGCAGGGGCCATGTGCGCAGACCTGCTGTCGACTGAGGTAGAGCGAGTTCAGGTTCTGCTGCATTGTGCAGTTATCAAGGCTCTGACATTGCAGATAAGTCTCCGTAAACTCCTGGCATTTGGGCACGGCGGGGACCGACAGCTTAGTCCCAATTGTGAAGGGCTGTATCTTCCTGACAATACTCTCAGACATGGCCAGTGTCCTTCCTGATGGGGGCGAAATTCTGGAGCCCAAATTCACGTTGAAAAGTCTCTCCACTCTCCTCACTCACCACGTCTGCTCGTCCAGTCTGCGCGCTGCTGACAAGTGGAATCTTGAACAGCAAGTGAAGAGGGAGCTCAGTTGTCCACCTTCTTGTGCATGTTGAGAATACATAGCACACAGCCTATGATAGCTTCCTTGGACTCTTGAGAGCTGACACGTTCCCAGACGTGGCGCAGAGCTGTGCCGAGGTGTGTGACGGCTGAAGAGAGGCTTCTCCTGAGGAACTGGACCAGTGAGCCAACCAGACTGCTACTGACGAGCCTGATAACCAGGGACCGCAGCAGGATGAAAACTGCTGGCATGCTGCCTGAATGACTTTCTGCTTGGAGTGAAAAAAAAAAAAAAGGCTCTTGGAAGGAGGGGGAGAGCGGAGGGTTGGTTCAAGAGAGGATGAAGTCACCACCTCTCCATTCTCTCGCTGTCAGGAGCGTGGAGGGGGCTGAGAAGCCTCTGGATGTAAAAACTCCAGCAGTTAATAAAAAAAAAAAGTTCAGAAGAGACAAAGAGTTAAAAGTTAGAATACTCTTCAGAGCCCATCCAGTATGAGGTAATATCCTCGGTTTAATCACACACACTAAATCAGGGTGTAGACAAGACTCTTCTGAAGAGAGTATCTGATGCGCTCGTGAGCTCTGTCTGCCCAGAAGTGAGAGTGAAGTCCAAAGGCACCAGCCTTGTTCTACCTCCATCTGCAGGAAACAGTTGTCACCAAGTTCTCGAGCAGCATGGAACATAACCTCCTGTCACTCATCTCCTTGAGCCTCCGAGCGGCTGGCAGTTGCGCACGTGCGAGCCCAATAGCAGCCAAGCAGATGCTGAACCCCCCCGACTACCACTCCTAGATGGCAACGCACATGTCGGACTGACTGATTGGAATGTTAGGGGTGCGGCGCTTATTTAGAAACAGCGGGGGATTACTGAGGAGGGCAGAGAGCAGAGTAAATATTTGCGGGGAGGAAAAGAGACTTATGCTTATGAAAACTTTTCAAAAAAGGAACTCTCACTTTTTGCTACTTGGCAACAGCACCTGGTCAGAAGGGTACCGTCTCAATCATTTGGAGGCTTACCAAAAGTGATTATCACACACCTCTTTAGTAGTGGAGTTTCCATCCAACCATTTTTGTTCGAATTTTCAAAAAAAAAAGCGAAAATAAAACTGAATGGAAACGCTAGAAATTAAAAAAATGTTTTTGCACTTGGAGGGGGTGGATATTGAAGCATATCGAAAAGAGGAATATGCGAATAAACGCTAACAAGACCGGATACACCTCGCACGTTTTGACCGGATATTACGTCACATGTACGTTTGTAGACGATAAAGTACGATTTGTTTGGGGGGGGGCGACGAAACAGAAATCTTTTGGGAATTAATTAAAGAAGCGAATATTAATGCAATTTTAGATGGAAAACAGCAAAGACACGCAAAAGAATTACGAAAGCAAACTCATATGTCATCGCGCGGCACAGTCGCTTCCTGTTCTTCTTCTTTTTCTTCTTTTAAGTAACTGGTGGATCACATCTCTATGGTGTATAACGCCTCTCAATATTCGCAAAAGAAGAACAGATGGAAACGGGCATAAGTCGCATGTCCGTTTTGCGCATTTTCAGTAAATTTGCTTAAAAATTTCAAAACAATTGGATGGAAACCCCACTATAGACTGCAAAACTGCCATTTTATGTGTTTTACTTTGGGCAACGCAGTAGCCAAGAACTTAGCACGTCTGTTCTAAGGTTTGGGGTTGGGACAATTTAGTTTCGATGCAGATTGTCCCCGCATGGTTGATTATATTTAACTCATTCACTGCCATTGACAGCTATAGCCGTCAACAATTAATTTAAAACATTTCTATTAGTTTAGTTTTTTTCAATTTTAGTTAGTATGAAAACCTAGAATTTCTTTTGTACATTTAGAACATATATAACATTTGTGATTAATCGTGAGTTAACTAGTGAAGTCATGCAAATAATTACGATTATAAATTTTATTCGCCTGATGCCCTTATTTTTTTATAATCTTTTCTTTTCTTTTTTTTTTCTATTATAATTTTTTTTTTTATTAGGGGCGTCAGGTAAGTACAATTTTTAATTGTAATTAATCGCATGACTTCACTAATACAATATATTAAAAAAAACACGAGGTTTTCATACTCTTGTTAACAAAAGTGGGAAATTTAAAAAAAAAGAATATAAATAGTTAAAATAAAATTTTGACGTCTATCGCCGTCAAAGGCAGTGAATGAGTTAATGTCCTTGATAAAAAAAAAATGTAAACTGTTCTTTTGTCCAATCAATTTTTACTTTTAAAACAAATCAAAACAAACAAAAAGATAACGATATTTTCGTGTTGAATTTTTGTGATCCCTCACTGGCTAAATTTCCTTGCTTAGAACAGATCATGTGAAACAATATGATGGATATCAGAAATAGAATCTGCAGAATATTGTGAAAATAATCAAATGTAGTAGACAAAGAAAACAAAGACTATAGAATGGCCCACCCGACCCTGCCTTGAATTGTCTGGTACTCCCTGCCTTTGCTGATGGTTAACCTTCGAGACTAATGAGACAATCAGAGGCAGAGTAGGGCGAGTCATGCAAACAACCCTTCAAATATGGTGCTGCGCTTTAACGGCGGTTTGGAATTTTAGTCCACGGGAAGCACTCTGCGCTCTCAAACCAGACGTGGTCGCAATCCCCGACGTTTCAAAATCATAACGTTAGCCAAGTTACTTAGCCACCCTAACTAACCATACATGATCTCGTTTAATTTCATAGTAGCTAGGCCGTAGTTGATTTTAAAGTAAGTTAAAACAAGAACGGGGACAAATACGCCTAAAACAATATTGAGGTCTAACAAGGCTGTTTTTCCCAATTTTTTGTTCATTGTTCACTAAATATTGTTTTACAACATATATGTTTGTCTCATGATAAGTACATTTTACATTCATTCAGGTTGTTTGCCTTTTTTAGTAATAACTACAAACTAATCTAATCAAGTCATGATCATTTTATTATTGTGAGAAAGTAAATGATGCCTTTTTCTTATATGTTACAGTTTAGACGTTCTGGACTACTTAAAATAAAAAAGAGTATACCCACTTCTCCAGAGACCCCTACACACTGTACTCGGGACCACAACCGTCACCCGGCAGGGCACACATGACTGCCTGCTCCGCGGTCGACATGGTAACTGACACTTTAGAAAGAGATCTACTTTCACTATGAAGTCATCTCGGGAAGATATGACTTGGTGATTAAAATCAGAAATGTACATTCTTCTCTGAACAGGCCAGGGGAGACTTGCCATTAGGTAAACACAGAACTGAGGCCCCATAGAGAGTCTACATATTGCTGGTGTCAGGCCCAAACCTTAGAAGTCACAATTACTGTAGGTAAATTCCTATTTTTCCAAAAGCCTATATAGGTAATTCCACATGTGGTATTTAAATTATTGACCAATCTAAAGTGTTGAAAAATGGCATACTCTCTTTGAGGATGCAATGTTAATGGTTGAACCATTTTGGGGGTCTCCTGGACAGTGATTATTTTGGAGGTATAAATTAAATTTGCATTACCTTTCCTTTGATTGGCTAGGAGAAATCACAAACATGTCCACATTATTATGGCAGTATTTTGTTTATGTTATTCTAATTCTAGGTAACATTTGTCTCCTGGTTAGCACATTTCCATTAGGGGTGTGCCCAAAAATCGATTCTCATAAGAATCGCGATTCTCATTTAGTACGATTCAGAATCGATTTTAAATGTCCCAAAATCGATTTTATTTAAATTATTTTATACTGTCTTGCTTTTGTCTGTGTGCGCCTTTATTTGGAGCGCTGTTCATGTTGTACCCGGTTTGGCCACTGACGGGCAGTGTGGTTCCACGCGGTCTAATACACTGTTAAGTTGTAGCCACATTAGAGAGTAGAAGGAAAAAGTCACGATCAAGTTATTCCAATAATAAGTTGTTTTTTTTGCGTGGAGCCGTTCTTTTGAGTGATAAAAGTGCTGCGAGTAGCATGCTAATTAGCATTAGCGAGTCAGACTGGAGTAGATCATTACGATTCCTTGAACATCTATAAATTGAAGCAAAAATCATTGTCAATCAAATCATTGTGAATAATAAAATCGGCCCTAATCGAAAATCGATTCTGAATCGAATTGCAGGCCCAAAAATCGGAATCGAATCGAATCGTGAGACATTCAGAGATTCCCACCCCTAATTTCCATGTAAACCTGGAAAATCTGGTTCAAGAACTTAAAGTAAACGTCATGACATTTCCTGATTTTATTGCACCGAACGCCTTGTACTTGAGTCTGTAAATATTTAGAGAGGATGGAAAGTTGTTTGCTCGCAGAGACACTGTCAGATAAGATTTGAACCAGGTGTGCTATCTCTCCCAACCAATTCCGATTAGGCTACTGTAACACCTTCCTTATGTTGTTTACTCTGGAAGTCCTCCTTCGCCACAGATCTCATTCCTATGTGCAGCCTAAATCCACGAATAATAATTTCAACTTCTGCTCTGATCTGGCAGACTTGTGTCAAGGTGCCATCTTTCTTCATTGGGAATTTTCAACCTTTCAGCGTAGCAGCCCGTGTGTGCCTCTTGTCTGATGGCTGATATCACTGCCGCCCAAGTTGATAATAAAGTCCTGATGCGTTCTCACCACAGGCCTTGTGAGATGTTCTTCCATTTTCCTCGAGCCACTAAGTACGACTTGGAAGACATGTCCGGGGGTGATGTCACCATGACTGCCCGCATGAAAAGAGCGATAGCTGCGCTGTGGCTGAGGGGAGAACGTGCAATGGCGCTAGTGAGGGGGGGTCTGTACTTTTCCACTTGCTCTATGTCATCACAAAGGCATGATCGGCCTTCTGGTCACATTTCATCATAGATAGGAAGATGGGCCTCGGTTCATGATTTGAAAACTTGTTGGAAAAAGAAGTGGTTTTAAATTTAAAAAAAGACAATGGACACTAGGAAGACCTCGATAGTTGAACGCTCCAAACTCTCGAATCTGACAACCGCTATTCTACTATGCCACCATGCTGCCTAAGTGCATTCCATCATTTTTAACGGCTGTATGGGAAGACCAAAACAAAAGGCGGTTGTTTTCCGACGGACAAACAACGGTGCATCTGAATTGTGAAGTCATACATTTGTTCCGACGCTTATCAGTGTTTCTCAACAGCTTAAAATTCCTTAATTCTTAGCTCACACATCTCAATCCGCATCTTGACAATGACCTTTCGCACGGGTTGCCTGCAGGCGGTTGCAATTCAGCTCAGACATTTACAACATGCGTTTTTTATAGAATAATTGTATTTTTATTTTTTTTTATAGAATAACGACAGCTGCAGTTTATGGAAAAAGGAGAACAAAAAGTCCTTACAAAAGCTGCACCTTTTACAACACTGATCGCCTTTCCTTCTTGCCCACCTCAAATATCTTTGCTGATGACATAACTTCATTTAAGTCTTTAAAATGTATAATGCAGCCTGAAAATGTGTCAGCCCCCCCAAAATCGATTTCATCATTCCTGAAAAATGTAGGCAATTTCAAAATGAACCTTTTATGCATGCCGATGGGTATTTTTGCCCTAATGAGGCTACATGCTTATCAGTTGACGTTCAATATACACACTAACACCTGCGGTACTTTGACTATCCTGATTCACATTTCTTAAAAACATGTCCACTCTTATCGCACAAAGACTCAAGTGTTGAATGACATCAGATGCAATTGAATGCCAAGTTAGTCACTGTTTAGAAAGCAAGACTGCCAGGATCCTCTCATGGCAGGAAAAGGCAAGCAGCAACAATGCAGTACTTCGACATGACACATACACCTCTAATCAGTTCCCCTGAGTCATTCATTTAAAAAAAAAAATCTTCAAGTTGTCGTAAATGTAAAAATGTAATCCTGTACCTAAATCGTTCTCATAATGCTGGTCGACATCCATCCATCCATCTTCTGTACTGCTCATCCCGTTGAGAGAAGCTGGAGCCTCTCCCAGCTGACTTGGGGTGAAAGGCAGACTTCAGGTCATCAGTCAATCACAGGGCATGTAAAGAAAACATTCACACTCACATTCACACTGCCACTTAGCAGAAACTGAAGCCATGCTTGCCTGCACTGTAACCATTACACCATGTTTGACTGCCAAATTGTTCAATTTTCGTAGCACATTTCTCCATAGGAATTTTAATCTGTTGCACATTAATACAATACATTAATACAAGTGCCAAATTGGTGAGTTTCTTTACATCAAGACTAAATATACAGATTTATATATATATATATATATATAAAACATTAATAAAAGATTATTAATACTAATTTTGATTGTTTCAATTTATATATTTGCACCTTTTTTTATTTTAAAATGACAAATTTAATAAATCTTGTTTATTCAATTATATTAGGAACTTGCATAATTATAGTATTTCAAAGATTTTATTTTTTTTAAATATTTTTTATGTTTAAACATTTTCTTGTTTTGTACACACACAAAAGATTGTCCTAATCGTTATTTCAATTATTACCGAATTTGATTTGATTTGAATTTTTTAATTAAAAAAAATAATAATAACAAAAATAATGGAAAAAAAAATTGTGAAGCCAAAACTTGTAAACAGCAAAATAATAATATATTTTCTATAATTTTCTTCATAATGGAGCAGCCCTAATCTGAAAAAAATAGAATACGAATTGCAACTCTTTAGGCACAAGGTATATTATTTGTTTGGAAATGTACTCCTCCAATGATGCATGAACACGAAATGAATATTAAATAAGCAATAACATTGTTTTTTTTCTTGGCTGTACACCAAAATGAATAGTTCCTTTCATTTGATCCATTTGCTGTAATTTGTAGGTTAAAACATCAAACGGTAAAAAGAAAAAGTTTTTGGCTCAAGAATACGGTCTTTCAAATCAGTCTTCAGATCGGGGACGCGCGGATACTTTTCTCTGCGTTTGCTTCCAAGAAAGCCTCAGGTGGCAGTTGGGCTGGCGGGATGAGGTCACGCCGCCATGTAACAGCATTAGTTCCCATGGCGTTGGCGCTACAGCAGCAGGAAGCAATCTCGTCATATCAAAGGCCGAATAACAGAAGACGGCTGTGTCTTATTTTTACTCCTCTGAAGGTATCAATCACCTTGAGAGAGCGTCTTAACCTTTACCCTGTGATGTCATTCCAGCGGAAGGTTGGGCTGCCTTGAAGCCTTATTGTGGAAGTTGTGTTGACCTGCTGCGGTGTGATGAATTAATCACATGAACAGACTCTAATCTGGAGCTGCGGTCTGCCTGGAGCGTATTACTTCACATGTGAGTCACTCCACTTTGCCAAGGCTCCAGGATTTTTAATGCAAAAAACAAACAAGAGAGGGTTGAAGCGGAATATATTTACATTGACAAGCATTTACACGTTCACTGGCTCTGTAATCGTGACATCTTTGTATAAATAACAAGTTAGCTTTCCGCAAGCCAAAGTACATCTTGACTTAATGTTCTAGGTGAGGTAATTCTTCTCTGTCATCTTGTGTGTATGGGCTAAATGAAAAATAAGTAACAATTAACGCACCCTTTTGAAATGAAGTGTGGTCAACACGCGATATCTCACTCATCAGAGCATGCGGATTTCTTTTAAAACAGGCAAGCCAATGGTTTCTCCTTTAAAATGCAAGGTGGCCTCGGGGGCATTACATAACACCTTGGACCCACCTGAGAGTCGGACTTTATTGTTTGTCTCGCTCATGTCACCTCCCGTTAGAGGAATGGATGAGCTCATCGTTGACAACAGGCTGAGGAATGTGTGCTTGTCCACGTGTGACTTCCGAAAGACTGTGACAAAGCACATTTAGTTTTAATTAAGGCTTTTCAATTATAGTTCTAATAACATAATAATAATAACATAATAACATGTTATTACCATGTTATTACCTCACCAGGTGTGCAAACTTTCTTCAACTACCCTTTTCCTTACTTAGTTAAGTAATATTTGTGTAACCCAGCATATAAACAAACAAACAAACAAACACAAATAAATAAATAAACCGATTACCTTTCTAGCATTTGGTGGTTGTAATAAATTTGACCTACTATGGCCAAATATGTACTTGCAATCTACTTTGTCTCTATTTACACTCTTTTTATATATTTATTTAGAATGTCAAGCTATTCCATGTGACCAGCATGGTCAACAAGTGGTTGGCACGCTAAATTTTAAGGTTCAGGATTTGAATCACGGTTCCAGACTTCTTTACTGGTGTTTTCATGTTCTCCATAGGTTTGAGTGGGTTTTCTCCAGGTATACGCCTGCTTACACCCACATGCCATAAACATTCTGTGTGAATGGTGTTTGTTAGTTTTTTTTATGTGCCTTGTGATTGGCTGGCGATGACTCCAGAGTCAGTTCACCTTGGACCCTAATTAAGGCAAGTGCTATGAAAAAAATGCATGAACTTATTCCATGTGTTTAACTTTATCAAGTAGCCTAATTAGGCTGCCAACAACACAGAGTTTATCTTTTTTTCAAATGTTCCAAAGAATGATGCATTGCTTAGCAACATCATAACAAATAGAGATTAAAATCAACTTGATTTTTTTTTCTGTGTAGGGTACAAGTCCAGCCAATGGAATGCAATTACAATGTATCCTAAAATGCTTATCTATGAATATTTACACTAATGCTGTCACTATCGAATATTTTTAGATTCAATTAATTTATCGATTATTCAATCAATTAATCAGATTCATTTTAATTTTGCATTAAGGTGTATTACAAAAGCATTTTTCTCCGTGATTGGTGTTTATTTCGTACTTCGTATTTGTATAGTGATTTTAAAAAAAAAACGGAGGTGGGCGGGGGGGTGTAATTGATGTTGTATGATGTTACCGGTTCGGTCATTGTTTTCCAAAGTAAAAACAGATGTTTGCAAATGTTTTATTTTGATTAAACACAGAAGATAATCAGTCTTCTTTCATGAAGGACTACAGAAATCAGTGAACAATTACTGTTGATATGCTGAAATCAGAGAATTTGGACCATTTCAAATAAAAAAAAATTCTCCAAACGATTACTCGATTAATCGTTAAAAATAGTTGTCGATTAATTTGATAATCGATTACTTGCCGATTAATCGATTAATTTTGACAGCTCTAATATACAAATATAATGTAAGGTGAAGTGTCATCAATAGCCAGAATGTGAAGTTGATTCTAAATGTTAACTGCCAAAGCAACACCGCTGAATGAGTTAACACAAGGATAAGCAATGCATGTAACACTGCAGAATACAAAGTATGATGTCCATAGAGACAGCATAATGCGAATGTGCACACGCAAGTGTCGTTAGACCGCACGTGATAAAACAATTGGCTTTCAAACAGCTGTCATGCAATCATGGAGCAATGTCCCAACTGTTTTGGGGGGAAGGAGGGTGAGGTGCGGCTGCCTTTCGGCAAAAATAGAAAGTAAGCCACATAATTAAAGTCATTCAAGAGAAAATGCTACCAGTTGTCTCTCCTGTTGCAGTCAATCTGAGAGACTCGGGCGAGTTTTGTGTGCAAGGATACACTGGGCTTTACACGTACACTGTACAGTATATTACAGTTGTAAAAATGAAATGGACCTTGAAAAGTAGGGGAAATGTAAAAACGATTATTACAAGGAAAAAAGTTGTCACAGCCTGAGAGGACAGTATAATGATAATGCACGCATTATATTTAATTTGGCTTAAAAGCACTTTCCTGAACCTATTTGCACTTTGAAATTGACACACTAAAGTATTTTTATTCTCTTAATGCTGGTTCGCGGGAGAGCCACAAAACGCACCACATACACTAAACAACTGTTCCTAAGTATGCACATTAAAGGCACTCTGAATAAACTACAAAGATGACAAACCACAGAGCTGCATTTGTATGCCTAATAGTAAATGGGCTGCATTTATTAAGTCTATTTTCACCACAGCGGTGCTTTTGAATGCCTTATGATGTTACATCACACATACTGTATTCATACACGGACAGGGACATGTGTGGACTACTGCCTTCAGCTTGGTCTTAAACCATTACTAAACTCAAACTTTCAATCCCAGTCCATGTACAGTGATACTTTTTAAATGAAATGTGGGTAGGCTTTCACCCAAACTGACCCCAACTTTTTATAACCAGTATGGAAATCATTATTTTTTACTCGTTTATTAAAGATTTTTGTTCCTTTCTGAAAGACTTTCCTTATAAAGCACGGCTTGTTGGTTCATAGGCAATTGAACGCAAAGTCTGGTCAATAAAAACTGCTACAAAGTTCACATTTCTCTTAATTCTGCGCTATTTAAGTTAACCGCGAGCAAGAAAACGAACAAACGCGCATAGCAATCTTCATCTTAACTCACAAAGAGCTCTGTTCATTAAATAAGCCACGAATTAAAGGAAAATGCATGATTCAATCATCTGGCCGCAGAATTAGATCATGTTCTATGACATCATGCTGGACTGCTTGTCGCTGTTGACTTTATCCAGTTATTGCGGAAGTCAAATCAGAGCATTTAACATCCTGGGAATATGTCTGCACATTCACATTCTGTAGCTCCGTGTCCTTTCGTGTGATCGTATAAACAGATCGTGGCCCTGACTGATACAAGCCGGGCTGTGTTCCGCGGCAGGACTGCTTACCTTATTTTGGTATTATGCAATGGAAAGCTGTTGGGGAGTCATCTCAAGAGGGGGTCAATAATAATATATAACAAAGATTCGTTGATCAAATTCAAGAGTGTGACTCATTATAAAGATTCTACTGTGTCATGTTTTGGTTCTGTGGGGTTGGGTTTTTCTTTGATTTTGGGTGTTCATGTTCTTTTTTGTCTGTGTGTTCAGTGTTGTGTTTCGTGTTCCTTGTCTTTCCCCTCATCTCGTTATGTGTAACCACGTGCGCCTGTGTGTCTTCCCTTTCCCTGTGTGTCAACCTATCAGTGCCCTCAGCCGCGTGTGTCTTCCCCAGGTGTGGTTTGTTCAGTCAGTGTGGGTGCATGTTATGTGGGGAAGTTCATGTGTCATGTCTTTGTCACAGCCAAATAGCCATTGTCACAGCCAATTAGTCTTTGTCACAGCCAAGTCATCTTGGTCGCAACGAAGTCGTACAGACAAGTATTCTATGTCAGAGCCAAGTCGTCTTTGTCACAGCCAAGTCACCTTCGTCACGGCCAAGTCGTTTTTGTCACAGCCAAGTCGTCTACGCCACAGCCAAGTCACCATTGTCGCATCCAAGTAGCCATTGTCACAGCCAAGTAGTCTTCATCACAGCCAAGTCGTCTTTGTCGCAGCCAAGTCATCTTCGTCACAGCCAAGTCGTCTTCGTCACAGCCAAGTCGCCTTCGTCACAGCCAAGTCACTTTCGTCACAGCCAAGTCACCTTCGTCACAGCCAAGTCGTCTTCATCACAGCCAAGTCGTCTTCGTCACAGCCAAGCCGTCTTTGTCACAGACAATTCGTCTACGCCACAGCCAAGTCACCATTGTCGCATCCAAGTAGCCATTGTCACAGCCAAGTAGTCTTCATCACAGCCAAGTCGTCTTTGTCGCAGCCAAGTCATCTTCGTCACAGCCAAGTTGTCTACACCACAGCCAAGTCGTCATCGTCACAGCCAAGTAGCCATTGTCACAGCCAACTAGTCTTCGTCACAGCCAAGTCGTCTTCATCACAGCCAAGTCGCCTTCGTCACAGCCAAGCCGTCTTTGTCACAGACAATTCGTCTACGCCACAGCCAAGTCGCCATTGTCACATCCAAGTAGCCATTGTCACAGCCAAGTAGTCTTCGTCACAGCCAAGTCGTACATCCAAGTTGTCTTTGAAACAGCCAAGTCGTCTTTGTCTCGGCCGAGACGTCTTCGTCACAGCCAAGTCGTACAGCCAAGTATTCTTCGTCACAGCCAAGTTGCCTTCGTCACAGCCAAGTCATCTTCGTCACAGCCAAGTCATAGCCACTCCACAGCAAGTCAAGTCAAGGCAAATCAGGTCCTATCACGTCACGCTTGTTCCAGTCATAACGACCAGTCTAGCCACGCTCGTTCCAGCCATGGCGACCAGTCCAGTCACGTCCCATCAAGTCATGGTTGTCTGCCCACCTTTTTCCCTATGTTTGATTAAAGTACCACACATTGCACTTAAATCCTGTTTCACTGCTTTATTTTCCTGCATTTGAATCCGCCATCCCTCAATCACTCACGTCCCATATGACATACCGTACTTACAATGTGACTTATTCCAAGCAAATACAAACAATTTCCTCTATTTAGTAGTTTATTTAGTACAATGGTGGTTGTGCTGCTTACAGTCACAGTAGATGAAGATTTTAAGGAAAAAGTGTACACGCTATATTTTTGCACTGCCGCAAAGCATTGCAAAGCTCTTCCATCATGGTTTCTGCCCACAAAATACCTCACAGCAGTTGGTTTTCGCAGTTGTTGTTGACGCAGAGCTATTCTGCAGTTGGACAACTCCTGTTCTCCGTGTCAGTCCCAACAACAGACAGACACCACATGTGCTGGCTATAAAGTTGTGAGGCACACCACGAAGCAAATGTGTCAAAGAGTGGCACAGCGGGGTCACATGGATGACGCAATGTGTGCAAACACTGACAGGTGTGGTGATAGGCCAAGCCTTTTAAACTGGGAGGCAGTACACACTGATTCGAAATGAAACATTGGCTAAGCAGCTCCAGGGGAAGCACTGAGGCCTTCTTGAAATTGGGTTTGAATTGAGTGTAACTATTTATCAATAAAAAAAAAGGCAGTTTTATTTATACATCCATTTTTTATACCACTTGTCCTCATAAGGGTCACGTGTGAACTCGTGACCAGTCAATTGCACGGCAGCTAGAGAAACAGCTAAATGCCTTTTTTTTTTTATTACATGAAGTCATGTAACCTACAGCAACAATTCAGAGTCACATTAACAAATATGAACAATCTTTAATTTGCCTAACATACATGTTTTGGAAATGTGAGAAAAGGTGAGTTACCAGAGATCCTCCATGCAAGCAATGATTAATATTTGTCGCACCACAATGTAGTCATATTTATGAATGAAATAGGATGGCATGCATCACTCACGTCCGCGAAGCTCAGAACCCGTCTGCCTGGGCCTTGATCAAATCTAACAAAATTGCGTTGCACCACCTGTGCCAAAATTTAGCCCCGATTTTTAGCAAGTCTAATCTAATCTAGCAATTTTTGGTCAGCAATTTGCCAGATGCACCGGAGGCGGGCAACAGAATATGCTGAAACACCTGTCGAGGCCGAGCGTGATCTACCAAATCCCCAAACGCAGTAAACTAGACTTGCCCAGCCATGAAATTGAAGATACACTTGTTTTTTCATCGAACACACTGACACTTGTCTACGAAAATAAGGCAGACGGTGTATAACACATTTTTGGCTCCATTTTGAATTTTCTCTGGGCACAGCAAATGCTGAAAAACATTTTATGAAGTAATATTCACGATCTTATCATGAGACTAGAGTGGACTTTTGTTGCTGAGTTTTGAATTTATGATAACTTGATCTGGCTTGGGGTTGAAAACTAAAAAGCTAAAAAAAAACTTGCCACCTTAGCTCAACTTTTCAGGACCCTTTCTTTGGAGCAACTGAATAACTGTGGTGGTTGGTAGACACTGATAATTTGTCAACAAGCAATTGTCGCTCCTGGGATACAAAGCCATTGAAAAATATTGAAAATACAGTTGATTACAATGAAAAGAGGATTCATAGTAGTTCCATTCATTGGTGAGTTACTGTATATGCTGATGTAACACTAATTATGTAGCTATTGCCGCCATCACCAACCCGCCTACACACCCCGCAGTGGGAACACTAGCCAGATGACAGCACACTGTTGCAAACTGTCCAACAGAAAACTGAACTGAATCTTGGTGGAAAAATGGCTTGATTCTCTGTCAAGTCAATTTCATCCTTCAAAAAATGAAACATAATCTTCATTTAACCTGACATGCATGTTATTGGAATGTGGGAAGGACCAATATCACCTGGAGAAAACCCACACAAGCACGGAGAGCACACACTGTACAAACTACACACTGTAGTTGAGATTTGAACCCAGAATCTCAGAACTGTGAAGCAGACAGGCTAACCACCGTTCTTCCAGTTTGATTGTTTGTTTGTTTTTCATCTAGAACATCTGCAATGTCTGCTGGAATACATTGCGGTTCTCCATGACCCTTTCAAGTTTCTTAATATACTTAAGATGAAAGTTAACAATAACAGCGTGTGAATGCCTCTGTATCATTTCCCATATCATCATTAAGATAAATGAAGCTTACATGTAACAGGTCAAAAGCAAAGCAAGTGACCCAGACATGATCGTTACACTTGCCACATCCCAAAAAATGTTGGGACTTCTTCCAGACAATAACATCATCTCACTGCAATTGTGTAATATCAACACTGTGAGAAAGTACTGCTGTGTAGACACGTTAGACAAGTTTTGAGTGATCGCGGTTTGTATAAGCTTCTTTGTGTGTATTTTAGCAGTCACGATTGAGAAGCCTCTTTATTTATGTAGAATAAGTCTCATTCACCTAAGATCTTTGCGGGTCTCCATCTTTCGTGTGTAATCACCTATGAGAGTTCAAAGTAGCAGCTTTTTGGCAGCTGTCGCTTCGCACAGTCCGGCCATTGTGCATGACATGCAGCTGGCACAAAATGCCTGCACACAACGCATCCATCAAAGTGCCCCTAAAGAGGATCAAACTGAGTAGTGATGCAGGTCAGTGGCAGCTGTAATGTGTTTTCTCAATGCTATAATCCTTAGACAAGTCTCTCCTTTCACTGCATTTCAACATTTGAAACCAGGTAGATCAGTTTCAAGTAACCAACCCTTTGTAACGTAATTGCTGCTTTGCTTTGTAAAAATTAAATGCAGGGTGTGTTATATATAAACGTAATGTCTTCAGATATGGAGGACCAAAATTGCCAAAATTTTAAATAAATGACTAAATAAATAAATAAAAGTGAAAATGAAAACAGATATTTTATATATATATATATATATATATATATATATATAATTCAAAAATTAAATACACAAACAAATATAAATGTAAATAAAAACAACTATATATATATATATATATATACACACACATACACACACACACATATACCCTAAATAAATAATAACATTTATTTATAAACATTATATATTATAAATAAATAATACTTATTTATTTAGGAATATATATATATTTGTTTATGTATTTAATTTTTTAATTATATTTTTTACATTTGTTTTTATTTCCACTTTTATTTATTTATTCATTTATATATTCATTCATTTATTTATTTTTTATTTTGCCAGTTTTGGTCCTCCATATTCAGATGGCTGTTTTAATACAAAAAAAAACTTTTTAAAAAAACTTTTTAAAAAAACTGTTAATGGCAACTTTATGTTAATTCTGATGAATTCACTGAACCACAAGCAAAAAAAAAGGCAGACATGAATACCAAACCTAATAAAGTCAGTTGTTCATTTAATTAACCATTAGGCATAAAGGAAAATGTATGAGGTAATGCTACAAAGTTAGAGCTGTGTAAGAAAATTGCTTCATCACTGATGGGAACAAATACAGCACATGCAATATGAACCTTCTCTTAGGTTATCAAATGGTTGTAAAGTCTAGAATAAACTGTACTCTTATTACTGACAGCTTCATGATTGATGCCTGGAATAGTCAATATTCCTGGCGCTTGTTATTTTTTTTTATGAATAGTTAAAGTGGAATGCTCAACAGTGAGTGATCCAATTGGAGCTTCCACTTGTGTTATTTGCCCAAAACTAGAAGATGTGTTCTGTTACAGCTACTCAGTAATAGTTGGAAGTGCTGCCATCCTGCAAAACTTATGATCAAGAATAAATTGGTGGGCGCCCTCTATTGATTGTGATGAGAAACTGCTTCTTCGCCACAACTCTTTTTGTCATTTTTTCATACTTGTAAATTACTTGACAACCCATGTTTTTTTTATCATTATTATTTTTTATTCATGTAGCCTACTTTATATTTGTTTTTAAGACCCAGTAAAGTGAAATCACAATTTGTTTCTAAATACATTACACCTGTTTATAGCTAATTTCTAAATTGTGCAAAAACTGAGAAATGTGCTATAAACTAATTACAACTAAATGAATTAAAAAAATTCTAAACAAAATTAAAACTATTCAAAATGCAACCCTCCTCCCCTAAAAATCAAACAAAGTAACCATAATCCATTACAGTTACAGAAAGAAAAAAAAACCTACAGTGGCTCCAGGGAAGGTTTGACCAACTAGTTTGAGAGCAGCCAAGGTCTTTACTGTCTCTCTCTGCATAAAAAATGTAATCCTGCAAAATTAAAATGATCCACATGTTTATTAAATGCATGTACCTGTTATCTGACTACTGTTATCCAAAAGTAATCATGGTACATAACATAATACACCCAGCGCTGCTACCAAAAGGTTATGTTTAATTGGCATTGAGTTTATAATGAGGTCCTTGGAAAAATCTTCTTCTAGGGGGTGATCCCAAACCAAATAAGTTAGAGAACCTCTGATACATATGTTATGATGACATGGACAACAGCAAATAAGGAAATAACCACATTGCATACAAACATGAAGCCTGCACGATTCACACCAGCAAGCATTACATGTCTTGTTTCCCCTCCCGATGAGGTGAACAAGTCAGTCCGGCAATACGCTGTGAGAGCAATTAATATTCTCAGAGGCTGTGCTTTACCAGAATAACTGTAAACCGGAACAGTAAGTAGGCAGTTTATTGCAGTCTCAAATCACAAGAATGCTATGAGTGTAACTGCTGTGACGTGAGTTAGACGATAGGGGGCGCAATCTCCCCCGCTGACAAGTCATAGCGTCCAAACACATTAGTGAACCGCCTCCGACTCTGCTCCAAGGTAGCTAAACTATACTTACTGTTACTAACATTGTGAAGATCACGGCTGTTTTGGCGTCCACTGACCCACCTTGCTTCAAATGCAAATAGGCGCCGTTGTTGCAACCCGTGTCATTTCCTAGTCGCCTCACTGCCATGCGCTAAATAAGGTAGCGTAGATTAGCTTTAGCCTAGCTTACTCGCAAGAGTCTGTCACACTATCGCTTGAATGTGGAACGAGATAACGATAAGATCGTCTGAATTGCTTGTGACCACCTCGCTGTCCTTCACAGATATGGCAGTAAAGACGTCTGGTTAAAGCTAACTAGCTGGAGGACGAGGCTGTGTAAAGGTATTAATTACTGCTGTGTGCCACTGAGTCTTATTAGCTAACAATGTCCATGTCCCTAAATCAGATACATGATCTCCTTTGACACTTTCACTTGGGATTGTGGAGCTATTGCACCACCTCACAAGAGGTCCTTCCACATGAACATACTGTAGGTGACAGCACAGTGACGTGTCATTGTGCAAACCCGGTGTGTCTTTTACACAGCATTTGTACAGTATGTATGATGAAGTCAAAGAATCGTGGCCAAGATCTGGGGCTCAAAATAGATAAGGGTCGCTTAGCGATCGTGTATTTTCTTAAGAACAAACAAAGGTCGGAGGTCAGCAAGAAAGTGGGTCATTGAACAGGATGGGGGAGAGAGAGTGTGGGCTGCTAAATGTTTTGCTGTAATGGGTCTCCCCTTGTGGTGGCATGCCTCACAGTCCTGAGGAAGGGGGTTCGAGCCTTGCACCCGGCCTTCCTGTCTAGCTTTTGCATGTTTTCTCCATTGCTTGAGTGGGTTTTCTCTTGGTACTCCAGTTGGCTCCCAAAACAGGCATCTTATTGAATTCAAAATTGTCTGTAAGTGTGAATTTGGGTGGATAAAAAAAAAGAAGAAGTGCTGTTCTAAATTGTGAAATGAAAAAAATGCATTTGTCTAAAACACCAATGAAACTGATCGGGACAAAAAATATTTTGTTGCATATGCTTTTCAGGCAAACACTGCGATCAAACAAGTTCTGTAACTCAATGAGTTTTGCATCTCGAGAAGTATTTTGGACCACTTCTCGTGAGCAAACTGCTTTGGCTGTTTCACATTTTAAGGGTGTCTTCCCCCGACTGCAAGTTTCAGCACCTTGAATTAGATCTGGGCGCAGAGGGAGTCGTGTCAGAATAGTAACACTAAATGCTAAACAGTGAAAATAAATAAAATAATAAAATGTCATTCTCATTGTGGCTTGTCATGCATTTAGCCAAATTCCAATCCTTTCAGTTGTGGCTATTTTCTTTCTTTGAAAGGGAGGTTACCAACAATTGTGTCCACATTTGAACAAGAGCCTACAACCTGTTCATTGATACTGGCTGCCTTCTAAATTGTTCAAATTTCTAAACAATATGTCCCATAGGAAATAATGCAATGTGAATTTCAAGTAACATTTCAACTTGTCATCGTCAAAAATAGAAGTTTGCACTGTATACCAAAACTAAAAATATTGTACTCACCTGTAGCTTGATGGATATATAATAGTGATGGAGCAGAAGGAGCTTTTCTCGTCATATGCTTTTAGTAACATGCTCTTTATGTCATCATATGCTTGGTAGACTATTGTACTGAGCCAGCCCCCTTTGGGTGTAGCGTCACAAAATGTCAAAAAGAAAGCAAAACACATTTGAAGAGTTCATCCTTTAGTTGCTCAGTGAGCTGACGTCTCACAAGATTTATTAACATTGCTTGAAGTCCAGTTTTGTATGAACAGATTTTTGTTTGGTCAAATGATGCCATGCATATTGCATGTGAAGCATTTTAAGGGCAGTCAAGGTCAGGGGATATCGGTGAACAGACAGAAAGAAGAGCCCTAGGTGTAGCCACGTAAATAATACAGGGGCTTGAGAGCTTGTCAACAAAGCTAACAACTCCTAGTCCAGGACTAGTTCTTTACTTGCCAACACTGTTGCCAGGAGTTTTTTTTTTTAACTCCTCTTTTTGTGTTGACAGGTTTAATGGTGGAAATTGGCCTGATGTGAAGTGATCGACCACACAGGAGGTGCAGGCGAGGGGAATGTTGCGTTGGTCGGTCCACCTTGAAGGAGGGCCACGGAGAGTCAATCATGCCGCTGTGGCCGTGGGGCACAAGGTCTACACCTTTGGGGGCTACTGCTCCGGGGAGGACTATGAGACACTGCGTCAGATTGATGTGCATGTTTTCAACACTGGTAAGTTACACTGCACAAACTCAGGGCTTCTGTTGGTTGCACCTTTGTGTGTGTGATTAAAAAATTATTATTATTATTTTTTGTTTGATCTGAAATGTGTCTGCTGTTGCTTCGAGTGAAAGCTTTTCTGAGAAGCCATTTCGGGAAAAATACCTGTTAAATATATGTTCTCAAGAAATTGCATACATTTGCCATCCTTTTTTGTTGTTCTTTTTATTAAAGTGGTGACAATGAAGTAGTGCCACAACATTTGTCCAGTACCATGTGTGGTAAACAACCTTGGTTTTATAGCTGCCCGGAGTCACTTGAGCCTTCTTGTTAGGGATATGCCAAAATATCAGTCAGTGCAAGCAAACCTACATGAAGATGAAGTTGGCTCATTTGACTTGGAAACGAGAACATCTCAGTTATTGTTTCGTTATTTCATCAGGTTGCTTTCTCTGTGAGTCTTCCCTTTGATGTCAGTTCCACGTTTTCCACCTTCTGTCATAGACATCTGCAAATGGGTAATTGGTCAAATATACAGGAATAGAACAGCAAAGCGAACGGAAATAATACAGTTTAGTCAAATGTACCATGATCTTGGAGTGTAACAGAAGTCGTTCCCGCATTGTGTTACCATATTATTCATTTCTCAACTATTTTATGCCATAGTGTCCCTTCGCTGGAGGAACTTGCCCCCAGTGAGGCTCATAGGACATGAGCGGGCTCGTGAAGTTCCATACATGCGTTATGGTCACACGGCAGTGCTGCTGGATGAGACCATCTACTTGTGGGGGGGACGCAATGACACGGAAGGGGCGTGCAATGTGCTGTATGCATTTGATGTCAGTAAGTAGATACTATTACATTACATTATCCATCCATTATCTGAACCGCTTATCCTCATTATATTATATTATATTTAGTGCTGTCAAAGTTAAAGCATTATCTGATTAATTAATCACAAAAAATTATCACATTAATCATGAAGTAACACAGATTAATCGCACTATTAATTTTGACCATAGATGATCCTTTAGCGTGACAGCGGATGGCTACGTTGAAGGTAGCACATGTTGTGTTTGAGCAATAAACATAACTACATGCATTAAAGTAAAGCATTTAATAAATGTTTGCGTATGACATTCTGAATATTTGTTCATGTCAAAATATTGGGGTCATTTTCTTTTCATTTTGAATTATGCAAGTAATTGATTAGAAAAAGAGGAGGATGAGAGAATGTAGTGGATCAAAAAACTGTGGAAGACATCCTCATAACATTAAATGTCAAAATAATTAACACATAAGCGGTGCTCTTCAAATTTGGCGGGAATTTTTTGAGGGATAAAAAGCCTTTTTTATTAAGCGATTAATCAAAATTCAAAATTGTGTTTAATCTGATTTAAAAATTTAATCGTTTGACACCATATATTATGTTATGTTATGTTATGGCCGGGTATACACAAGTAGACCAAATCTTTGCTTACTTCTTACCAGAAGTTTGACGTAAAGTGCTGAGAATTAATATAAGCCATCCCTGTGTTGTAGATACCCACAGATGGTACACACCCACCATTTCTGGGACAGTTCCAGGGGCAAGAGATGGCCACTCTGCCTGCGTTCTTTTGAAGGCGATGTATATATTCGGAGGATACGAGCAGCTGGTGAGTCTTTGTCTTGCTTCAGTTTGGGTAACGGAAATAATCTCAAGTGAAAGGTGCTTTTACAGAAAATCCTTTTTGGACAAACCACATGCCACCAGCATGAAGATGAAAGTTTAGATTTAAAAATGACTGTCAGTTCAGTAGGCTATAACTGGTTGGCAAATTGAGTTCAATCTGAATTTTGGGTAACCACACTGGTCACAAGTGAAAATTAAAGTAATTAATTCATTTCCTCTCCTGCTTTCTAGGCTGACTGCTTCTCCAATGACATCCACAAGCTGGACACCACTACCATGCATTGGTCTTTAATTGTTGCCATGGTGAGTTTAAAAACAATTGGGTTTGTATTTTTTCTGTCAATAATTGAAAAGCAGGGTGGCGTTAGCTCATCTGTTAGGACTGTTAGGAGCGGAAGTTTCAGATCAAGTCCCGCTGCAAACATATTTAAATTAAAATGTCAACTGTTTGTTGGAGTGATAACAAACCCGACCTCGAGCTCAGGAGGTGTTGCAGTGTTTGTGCGCACCTCTTACTCTGAAATCTCTCTCGCACGTGTGTGATCTGGTTCACTGCGTGTTGTGCCTCACAAATATTCAGCATAATCTTCAGTTGAATTTCCCCTCTGTGCAATTATGAGTATAAATTAAATAGGTGTGCACCATTTGCTTGGTTAGCGAGCACTCCTTAAGATGCTGATTAAAGGACATGATTATTTCCCTGGTTTCCTAAGTCACTCCAAAATGTGCATTTCCTTCATGCAATCCTACAACTGCCTCGAGTTTTGATGTACATGAGTATTCTAACGAGAGGACGGTCCGCATCTTAATACCGTACATCTTATCTGCAGCATGCATGTACAATTGTCAGAGTGAAGGGTGTACAGAATGATTTTTGATATACAACTAGGTCATCCCAAATTTGACATAATAGGATGAATTGATAAATAAACATGACAAGTTGACAGCATTTGTATTTATGCTGAGTGCATTTTTGAATATGATGTGACATGATTTTATTCCATTTTAGTTAAAATTCCATGAAACCGGATTTAACTTTATTTCAGCTACTATATTCCAACTGCTATAAAAATGTTTTCCCCAAGTCTGGCGTTGCAGTTTTGTGGTTTTTGTTAACAACGTCCATTAGGTGGCACAATTTCCCTTCGTTTCATCCCAGAGTCAAGGGGAAAAATATCAGTTGTGTAGTGATCAAAGACATCAAATTTGTCATTATTATTTATTTATTAGGGCCCGAGCAGCAGCCGCTGCGAAGTCCCTATTGTTTTTGTAGGAATTATTAATTTAATTATTTATATATTACTATTTTTCCAACTAATATGTTTTTGTTTTGCTTGTTTTTTTGCCTTCCAGGGCGTTCCAGCAAGCTGGCGGGACTTCCACTCAGCAACCATCATCGGGACAAAAATGTTTGTATTCGGAGGGCGAGGAGACCACTTTGGTCCATTCCACTCCAACAATGAGATCTACTGCAACAACATCGAAGTGTATGATACGCAGACCAATACCTGGCTGAGCACCCCCCCAATACAGGTGTTACCCGATGGACGCAGAAGTCACTCCGCTTGTAAGGACTTCATTCAACACGCCGAGAACTGAACTGCTATTTAGCTGCAAATCTTGCCGTTCTTCTTATGTTATGAATGCAAATGTTAATCTTCATGTTCAATGGATAATTGAGTTGCCCTTTCTTGTCTGTGCATATGTAGTTTGCTACAAGGGAGAGCTGTACATATTTGGAGGATACAATGCCGATTTGGACCAGCACTTCAACGATCTCTGGAAATTCAGTCCAGGTGATGCTTTTTATAGTTCTCCGACAAACACAGTTCACGTTTTTGTTTTTCATATACAATTGTGGCCCCTTTACAGTGATGATCTTCAAGCTTATGTTGACCTACTTTTCCATTTCTTCCTCATATTAAACTTACAGTTTAATTGTTTTTAGCTGCACAATGTGTATAAGGTTATATACAATGTGCTATACATACACTTATGACAGTTATGATATGAATAGAACAACTAAGGCCTTTCTTGGCTAAATTACAAGTCTAATGTGGCAGTTATTACATTTTGTCTTGTGCCACTAGATGGCAGTACCACTATGTGTTTCCAATCACAGTTATCTTAGCAGGTCTTAATGGCTTGCAGTGGATGTTAAAAGACCCCCGTTCAAATGCCAGGTTTTTATGATACAAAAGATGAGACCAATATACTGCAAATAATTAAACTATAACATCTAGTGTACAATTCAATTGGAAAAAATAGAAAATAAAATAACTGCGATCATGTGGTTTTCCAAATGTGCACACTCTCTTATATGTGGGGATTTAACTGGTCAGAATGAAACGACCACATTTACATGAGTGTTATATGAGTGCCTCTGATTAACCCCAAATTAAGTACAGACGCTGTAGTAGTTTTTCCTGACGTTGTTATAGTCACGTCTTACAGCACAATTTATAGTCCACACTCCACAGGGGGTTTCCACAGCATCGGGGGCGGATCTCATTGTTCAATGGTATCACTCAGAAGGGTGCAAAATAATTTCCATCGCGTTAAATATGCCACTGAACACAGTGAAGACATTCCTCATAAAGTGTAGAAAGTATTGCACAACACAGACATTGCCAAGTGCTACACACCAGTGGGGGGTGCAAAGTGTGGGGCCAACATCTATCCACCTGAAGAGGCATTCTTATGTTGTAATCCATGTTAGGTGTGTGTTCTTGTCTTCTTGTGCGTTTGTTCTTTGACAGGAAGCAATGAATGGCATACACTTTTTATTTTTAAACCGTTTTGTTTTATTTCAGCGTCAAGTTGTGCTAAAGTTTATGTTAAGCTACTTAAAGCAGTAACCTAATTTTATGTTTTGCTGAGCATGTGTGTACAGTATGTTGTATCTCTCAAAGCAGTCTCCCCCAGGATTTAGTTCATCCCTATGTACCAAGATGGTGAAATGGTTGTGGGCAGTTTGGGGGTAATATATTAAAATATTCAATAAAAAAAAAAAGATACTTCAAACAAGCTTAAGAATATATTTATGGACATATTTTGATTTATTCATAATGCCTCTTAACCCACGACTATCCTCAAAGTCAAAGTGAACAGTTTTAAGATGGATTGCCATTGCTATCACTTTCAAAGGGCTGACTTGTGGATATGCCTGGTGATATTTTTGATGTACGGACAGAAAAACAGAACCGATTGGAAAGTGCAGAAAATTAATTATGTTTCTGTTACTGTTTATAGCTGTCAGAAAATAGCTCAATGTTGAACATTGTTTTCCAAAGTAAAAATGGGTGGTTTTGGAAAAAACACAAATATAATCATTATAAATCAGTCTGCTTTCATGAAAAACTACAGAAATCTGAGAATATTTACTGTTGAGAGGTTGAAATTCAGAGGAATTGGTCAATTTAAAAGTAAATGATTAAAATTAAAATAGTTATTGATTAATTTGATAATTGATTAGTTTCCAATTTAATTGTTGTACCGCTTACACCTAAGTACATTTTGAACGTTGCATCAAAAGAAGTAACATCTTTATGGTTAATGTAGTAGTGCAGAAAGCAGTGATGTATTTGTAATGTGCCAATACTGTACAAATCTTTTGTTTCCCCAATTAATCAGCAGCACCATCAATGTGTTCCATTTGTCATGTCTAAACTGTACAGAAGCCTTTTTATGGACAAAACTCGAACCCAAGGGGAAAGGCCCATGTCCGCGGAGACGACAGTGCTGCTGCATGGTTGGAGATCGAATCATCCTCTTTGGAGGAACCAGGTAAAGCATGCAAAATTTAAATAGTTTGTTACATACCGTTGATAATGCTTTGCATGTTAGTCTTGACTAATCATGATTTGATATAAAACGTCTCACTGCCTGAAGTAGGTAGGTGCTGTGCACATCAAAATACGGTATCATTTTGTAATATATATTTCGTATTCATAATTTACATTGAGTAAAGCAAATCTGTATGACATTGTTAATTTTTTGTGTAAATTATTTTATCTTTGGCGGGAAATCCAATCAAATAAAGGTGAAATTACTAAAGGTCTATTTTAAATATTTTATTTAAAAACTAAAGTTTGAAAATTTGTTTCCAAATCACCTCTTTTTTTCCCCAATTTATTTATTTATTTATTTATTAATTATTTACCTTTTCTGGATGAATGACTGCTCTCTCTCTTCACTACATGCCAATGTGATGGTCTGGCTCCTGTAGACGGCAGTCTGGGACGATTTCATTGGTGGTCATAAGGCAGTAATGATAACTGGTACCTGCTAAGATGCCACTGGGCTTTTGCTGGACCAGTAGCCAGTGGAGTAATGAGGTAGCTAACGGCTTTTAGATGGCCCAGCATAGTCAGCGCCTGGGCTATTGTTATCACGAGGCCGAGTTATCAGTCAAAACCCCACTGGGAAAACCTGATAGCGCAGATGGGATGGTTGTGGATAAGAGTCCTCTCAGCCCCACTACGTCTACAGGCCCAAAGTCCTTCAGACCACAAATCATGATATCTCAGTCTTAATTGTCTTTGTATCATTCGGTTTAATTACCGGACAACTTCGATTACTTACAAGAACAAAATTGTTTCCTCCCTTCTATTAATGAAAGAAAACCACTGAAATAACTTGAAACTGGCAAAAGTTATTATGAATAGAAATTTACTGCAAATTAACGAATTAAAATATGTTTTTGAATTGCGGTTTTAAAAAATGATGATTAATCTTTCATATTTAGTTGCGCAGCATTTTTAAGTAATCATTGCCATCACTTTCTGTAAATGAGACTTCTGCATCTGTCATCGGGTAGTTTTGGTCCTCTCCTCATGAGTAAAACTGCTCCAGTCGTCTTGGGTTTAAGCCCTCCTTGGTGAATAAAGTTCACTTTGGCTCAAACAGCAGCAGACCATACGATCTGATGCTGATACATCTTGACCTTGGAGTACTGCTTTTATGGGGTGGCACGGCTCAGGTGGTAGAGTGGTCGTCCATAGGTTTTGGGTTTGATCCGGACCTTGTGACTATGTCGAAGTGTCTTTGAGCAAGATACTAAACCCCCAGTTGCTTCTGATGCCGCATCATTGGTCGGTGAACGAGGAGTCAGTGTTACGCACTTTGAGTGTCTTGTAGGTGGAAAAACACTAGTGAAAAGACCATTTACGATTTTATTTCTTTGACAGTCGCTTGTAATCTCGGCTCTTTGGTCATTTGTATTACATGTCTCTGGATGTTGTGTTGTTCCAAGGATGTTTCCACTCGACTAATATGAAATCATATTCGAATTGAGAATAATGTTTTGTATTATATAGTGTCAAACCGTGTTTTGGCTAGTTCTGATATACATTGTATTGCACACTTGACAGCAGTTCAAGTCAGAAAATGCCCATAAATGTATTCCGTTGCTTATATTACTCTGAA